>NC_133555.1:14637934-14946630 GCF_048773025.1 Camelus bactrianus
TTTTAACTTCCTCATGAACTCACAGGCTATGTGTGCATCATCTTTGCTTATTCCATGGAGTTGATTGTCCTAGAAGCATCCTCCTAATTTTAGGAAGAGCAGGTTAAAGCGGTGTGGTTGAGGTTGAAACTAAAGGAAGGAAAAAATAAGGAAGAAAGTGAATAAAGGACAAAAGAAAGGTGACTAATTTTATATAAAATATTGAGATCCTGTAATATGCCTTGATTCATTCCTTTTTTGATAGAATGAGGGTTTTGATACCAGGGTTGTGAAGAGTTTTAAAGTGTTAAATATGAGACCTGGAAAGTTAGGCACCAGTCCTTTGTGTTAGTTTTCCAGGGCTGCCCTAGCAAAGTATCTCAGAGTACGTGGCCTAAACAACAGAAATTTATCTTCTCACAGTTCTGGAGCCTAGAAGTCTAAGATCAAATTGTCGGAATTGTTTCCAGCCAAGGGCTGTGAGGTAGGATCTTTCTACATCTTTCTCCTTGGCTTCTACGTGGCCATCTTCTCCTTGTGTCTTCACATCATCTTCTCTTGGTCCATGTCTGTGTCCAAATTTCCTCTTCTTAAAAGGATACCAGTCATATTGGATTGGGCTCACCCACGTGACCTTATTTTGATTTAGAATTCTGTGAAGTCTCTATCTCCAAATATGGTCACATTCTAAGGTTAGGACTTTAGCATGTGAATTTTTGGAGGGACACAATTCAGTCCATAGCAGCTCTCACATAAAATCCCCTAGAGAGCAAGCCTTCTCCCCCATGAATTTCATTTCAACATGGTCACTAGTGTATCAGCTTTGTCTTCTTTGAGGTCATGTAAAATGTATCACATAGATAATTCAAAAACAAATATTCAAGGTCTTTCAAGATCTGACCCCAGTCTACCTTTTCAACTCTGTACCACACCCTCCTTATACCCTGGTCCTTTGAACAAATTATTTATCTTGAAACAAGCACACTCTTCCTCTGCCTATTCAGGTGCAACCCCACCTTTCATGAATTTGCATAATTTTCACCTTCTCCCTGAGGTCTTCTCAGAACCAGAAGAAAAGCAGATCTTTCTTTGGGTATCTTCTTACAGAGGGGAAAGATGATAGACTTGGAGACCAAAGACTTGGACTCTTTAGTCTGGCTTTGTCACTTACAAACCACAGGATTTGAGCAAATCAGTTGATCAGTCTGAACCTCAGAGTGGCCATAAACTAGTACAAGGTAATGTCCATCACATATGATTATGCCAAAGATTAAGTAAGATTACAAAAATGAGAGGTCTAAAACAGTGTTGAGTAACCATTAGCTTCCTGCCTTTCCATGCCAACCCATCTCCTTTCTTTTTCTACGTTTGCTTCTTTGTGTGTGCAAGTTCCTCTGTTTTAGTATTTAGCAGTCTGGTTTGCTTTATCATTATTGTGTGTGACTGAGGCAACAGTCACAATTTACGTTGGCTTCCAAGCTGACTCCTAAAATGATGCCAAGTCAAGAACCTAGCACAGAGAAGACAAACAAAAATTGTGTGGCCAAGTGGAAAGGCAGAGGGATTGGACTGAAAGAAAAGATGTGGAGTTTCATCTCATTCCCATTATCCTAACTATAGCTACATTCTCATAAATTGCCAATGAATGGTAAAAAATTTAAAACCCAATTAAAGCTATGAAAGATGATTGAAGACCTAGGTCATCCTCAGGCCAGATGATTAGTCTCACAATAATTGAAAACAGGTGTAGTTTCATTGTTTTTCTTGATAGATTAAGTACTTTAAGTGTTTTAAATATAGGAAGATGAATAGATAACCAGGTAATACTATACTTTTATCACAAGGCTTTTTACCATTCAGTGCTTCTTTCCATCCCATTCACACACCCCTCTAGTAGCAAAAAGAGGAGTACCTTCTGTATGGCCTAGTTATCAATAAAAGGATCCTTAAAATATATATAGTGAGACTAATTGTTAAGACTGTATATAAACATTGACAAATTAGTTAATCAATAATACTTAAGGGCTTGCTTTCCCCATCTCAGCCCCTCCTATGACTTTATTTCAAGTTTTTTATTAGCTAGGATTTCTTCTGCCTATGCCACTCCTGCATTAAGTCTGTTAATGGTAGTTGTTAAGTCAGAGAAAGCAGAGATTAACTCAGAACCCCAGATGCAATTAATATAGCCTTTTAGCTGTTGGACTGACAAATGCACCAGGAACAGCATCTTTAGTGAAATGGACTGCAGGCATGTGTTAGGGTTTAGATTCAAACAGAGGCTTGCTTTCTTTCCCCTGGGAACTGAAGGGTGCTCTTAAATTCAACATTACCATATGCCAGTAGAAGAGAAACATATGGAAAAATTTTAAAGCAAAAACATAACCATTGCTGCGTTGCTTGCTTAAATTCAAAAGAGTTAATCATTTCATTTTAACAGGAAGTTACAGGCAAACTGACTAGTTTCTTTTGGTTCTCTTGGCTGAGATGTTAACTAGAAACTTGGAAAAACCAGTCAAGTTTGACTTTTTTTTTTTTTTTTGACGCAGTTCTGCAATGTGCCTTACAGATCTCACTCTATAATCACTGAGACCATGGTTGAAATTTGGACTCCAACACTTAGTAGTTAAACAGTCTAGGGCAAGTTACAAATGTCTGTAATGCTCTGTTCTCTGATCTGTGAAAGAAGAATAATATTGTCTACCTTACAAAATTGAGGATGATATCTGAAAACTAGGAAATTTGAATAAATGAATGATGCATTTATAATCTATTTAGCGTATTTCCCAACATATGGTAAATATTCAGTAAACGCTGGCCATTCCTGTTTCCAGAAAATAGTTTTCACGCTGGCTTGTTCATCAGGTTACTCTTAAGCAGTCGATACAAATGGGAGGCCTGGGACAAAAAGAGAATTAAAAGCTAAAGTTGAAGAATAAATGATTATTATGGTCCCGTATAGGGCCCTAAATCTCCTTCAGGACACTTTAGGTTTGCCAGTTCAATTAGTAGTTCACAATTACACTCCACTATTGCCTGTCCTTTTCTTTTTTTATTAAGTTAAAATTTATAATAAGCATTTGATGAGATAAGAGGGAAAAGGACTTTCTCCCTTTTCACACTGCAGTGAGCTGATATGGCTTACGTTTCATATCTTGAGAAAGGCTAGACCAAGTTAAGAACTTGGCTTTAACAATGGCTGCCTTCAGTGCTTTTCCACAAGTGATGGAAGTGATGGCCAGTGGGATGACCAATCAAAATGGATGAAATTGGTCCTAGAAACCCACTGATATGCCAGGTATAAGTCTTTTAGTTGCTGGATCAAGTAGAGATTCTGGAGAAGTTTCCAAATCTTGAAGAGATCTCACAGGAGGGACTGGAGAGAATCCTCTCACTTGGAGAGTTTGTAGCAATGGCTGCACACCAGTAACTACAGAAGCACTTTAATATTTTAACATCATTATGGCCATGCTATGATGTACAAGTTGAACGTCAGCCCTACATATTTTCACATGGTTGGTTATGATCTCAGTCCCCCAATTCATTGGAACCCCATTTATCTCAGCTCAATCAAAGGATGAAAGTTGGTATTTCTTAAGATCCAGAGAGAAACAATGTAGGATAGTGATTAAGAATTTGAATTCTGGAATTAGAGTGATCTGTCTCTGTTACTTAACAGTTACATGACCTTTGTTGAGTCACCTGTGCATCCCCAAGCTCTTTCATTCATTCGTACATGCTTTTAATCAACAGATGTGTACTGTGGACCTAAACTAAATGTCACAAGCGAGTGAATAGAGAGGGTGATGGACAACACTGAGGTATCTGACATGGAGATTCCATTCTAATCAGGCAGGTATGATAGAAAAATAAATTACATAACAAGGTAGCCTCACACGGGGATACATGCTATTAAGGAAAAGGTAAAAGAAAGGAATAGATAAGGAGAAGTCTTTTAGAAAGTTGATCAGGAAAGGACTCTCTGTGTGACATTACATCCAAGACCTAAACATTAAAAAGAAGCCGATTATGAACAGCTGGCCAAACAGCATTGCAGGCGAAGGGAACAGCCAGAGGAAAGGGTATGAAGCAAGGATAGACCCAGTGAGTTCAAAGAATAGAATAAGGGAAATCTGTTCAAATGAGCTTATCATGAAATAATGTCAGAAGGGTAGGCAGAGGCTAGTTTCTATAGGACCTTACTAGCCACCACGAGATGTTGAGAGTTTTCATTTAAACATACTGGAGGCTACTGCTGTTCCCAGAATAGAGATCACCTGATCTCAGTTTCCCCACCTACAAAATGGGATGGGACAGGTGGTGGTGGAAGGTTAAATGAGGTAATGCTTGTGAAGTGTTCAGTAGTCCCTGGAATATATTGAGCCCTTAATAGCTGGTAGATTAAAAGGTTTGGCCTGTATTGTTTAGCCATGGATGTCCTATGTGAAGGAAAAGGGAACAAAAGATTAAACCAAATGGACCTTGGCAAAGAACAATCAAGCATTCTGGACTCTTTAGTCCACAGAGGCTTCTGTTGGAGAGCTGTTGACTGTAATTCAGGTTAACAAATATCTTTTCATTTCATGGAACTGTGGCATGCTGGGACTATCTTGTTTATGAGCTTGATGAATCAGATGAAAGGCCTTCCCGGTGTTGTCTGTTACTAATTATCCTTCAGCGAAACCTTCTTTATTTCTGTAAAAAATACCCTGAAGTCTGCCTCCAGGCAACCAGCCAGTGGCACACAGTCAGCTCCAACTGATGCTACTGGTAGATTGCCATCACCCGAAATTCCTTACTTAACTTCCCTGAAATGTGGGATTTCAAGATTCATATTCTTGTTTCTATGATATGTCCTTTGATACACGTTTTCTTTGGAAATGCTATATGCTAGCTCAGAGATTAAGGAAAATATATGTCGAATCATTCTCTCCTTTCCTGCGACCAGAGGCCTTCAGACGGTATCTGTTTCTAATACATTTGCATTCATCTTTCAACAACACTGTGTTCTGAAAAAGACCATCTCTAAACTTGAGTTTACAATTACTTGTTACTTCTTCAAGGCACAATTCCACCAACTCCTCCTTGACTGACCCTCTGTGTGAGAAAATATTCAGTTTTCCAAGAAGTAATAAAAGAGCAGAAGACAGCACAACTAAATGTATCTTCAAATGCTCTTAGTTGCCGTAACATCATTTTTGGGTATATCCAAGCTGTCAAAACCCCTCTGCCCTGAGACCCAACTTAGCCATTGTCTGACCAGATGACATGGCCTTTGTGTGAATGTATAGAGAGTGAACATACCTAGTTACAGATCAATGAGCTGAAATCCACAAGGGCTGACAGGCCAGATGGGACTAGTTAAGAAGGCCTGAACAGCTCTAATGCCAAGGAACAGTAAGCAGATAGTTCTGGCAGCTGTCAAAGCAGACAGTGATGTAGCTCTCTTCTAGCTGCTATGACCACAAGCTGCAGAAAGTAATTTTATGTTAAACTGTCCACCTCAGTCCCTGAAGTGTCATTGAGACTCTAAAACTCAGTAGAGGATGATAAGAGCTTATATCTGTTACTGGTCTTCAGTGAATGATGGGGTCTAAAAGGTGACTGGCCTTCCACTTAGAGGTTTCAGAGTCTGGCTCTTGTCAGTGACCCTGTGTAGTTATGCTAACTATAATGCAGAAGACTGTGGGAGAAAACAGGATGCTGACTTATTAGCACACAGTGGGGGAGGGGGAGACACTGTCAAACTGCAGTCCCTGTATTTACATGATTATTACATTCTTTTTCTAAGCTATAGGTAACAAAATTCATAATCAGAAGAAAACTTAGTCAAAACACTGTAAAGAGGGAAGCAATACTAAGAAGTGTAAATCACCAGCACTTTCTATATTTACAGCCTTCATTGCAGTTCCTTGGGCTGTAAGCAACAGAAATTAAAACTGCATAGCTTATATTAAAAATGAATTGAGAAAGCATAAGGGAAGCTGTGTGCAACTTTCAACTTCTGGCAGAGAGAGCTTACCACAGCTTGTGTCAAAAGCCCTCCCTTTAGTCAGGGAACAGAACTTTGATGCCTCTCCCCCACAAACAACATGCATAATAGGTCGGTATTGGATTCTGGGTAGAGCCAAGAAACAAATGCACCCAAAGGAAAATCCAAAACTTGTCTGATGGGCATGGAATCAGTAAGAGGACAGATACATAGATAGATGCTATATCCAGAGATAGATAGGTAGATAGATAGGCAGATAGAGATAGAGATATATCGCATGTCCTTCTATTTTGTTTTTTTGGTCCTTTTATTTTGTGGTTTTGATGTTTTGACATCTTGACATCTTGAGAGCTTGCTGATCCTGGAGACATTGACCCTCTCAGGGTTAGCTAATTCCTGGAAACAGTGAAGGGCTTGCCTGAGAATACATCTTTCATATGCAAACAAAGCAACCCAGAGCCTGTACTTCCAACCACTTCCTTTATTGGGCTGTTATTCTGGGCCATTGTCCAACTGCCTTAATCATCCCAGCACCAGATACCAGACAACAAGGGAAGGGGGCCCTCTGCCCCAGAGCCCACTGAGATTATTCACAGTAAACAATCCTAAACCTGCATACCCTGCCTCACCCCTTCTTTCACTGTGAACCCACTGTAAAGGCTCATGCCCCTCCTGAGCGACCCTGGTGCTTCTCCTTCTGGCCCTGTCTGGTGTGCCCTGCCTCCTGTTTCTAGGAAACTGTGGGTAAGTTCCTTCCTTCATGAAAGTCAGTTCCATGTCTGTATGTCTGACTATACCTGATTAAAACAAATCCAGGCTACCTTTAAATACATACGTACATACATACATACATACATACATACATACATGCATGCATATATGTTCAAAAGCTAATCTGAACTAGGTGATGGTAGGTGGATTTCTAGTATTTCCTCTTTCTAAGGAGTCTTTAAGTGTCATTTTGATGGGACACCATCTGGTATTTACCTGCCAATTTGACAACTTGATCCTGTCATAAGCTAGAACCTGGATATATACCTCACACGATTTCAAAATATTATTCTTTTTCACTTCATTGTCTGGAATTGACCCCCAATCCAAAAGCAAAAGCCTTTCCCTTTGTCTCCGTGAAGAAAAGGACTTTCTTACAAAGTAAAGAAGTAATTTTAGAAGAAAAATAATGAGCTGCATCTCAGATGTCACTGAGAGTAACACCAACAGAAACCTTAAATATTCCTGTGATCTTCTGAAATCTCCGGGCTACCTACAAATACTGCCATCTGATTAAGCTAACACAGAAGCATGAGGGTCAGTGCCTGAGCCTCACCAGAAAGAGTTAAAGCAATTTCCAAAGATCCTTGCTTGTTCTCAGGGAGTAGTAAGGCACTAGTAGTCCCTTTTGTCAATTGGTTCAACTGCTAATCCTTTTAAAGAGACAAAAGCCTCATCTGTGTGAGCAATGGCTGCCTTTTAGGGATTCTTTTACTTAAAAAAATTTCCTGCTCAACATTTTGGAGAGTGTGATCATATTTGGTACCAAATGAAAAATGGCAGTAGGGGCTTGAAGGGAATCTGCACATTCTGAAGTCTGAGGTTTATAAGTTCCTCCTGAGGGTAATTCTGAGGCAGAAGAAATAGTTAATTAAAACAAGAAGGACCTTGAGTTTTGTGAAGGTGTTTCAGATTGGGGCGGGGGTGGGGAGTGGTGGAGATTTTCAGATGCTCTTTCTGTCTCTGTCTCTCTTCCTCTCTCAATTTCTAGTTGGGGGGCTCTATGCCTGTGTCCCGAGTGTGTGTGTGTGTGTGTGTGTGTATGTGTGTGTGTGTGAAAGAAGGTGGCAGTACCTGCAATAAGTGTAACAAAAGATACTCAGCACCAATGCTGCTGGACTCTGAGTGCTTCTAACATAAAGACACTTAAAAAGAAAACACTTTGTACCCCACAGAGGGTTATTTTTTGTTTTAAGTAGTTTTCCATTTTCTCTTCATTGTTGTGGCTGTCTGTAGAATTCGTCTGCAGCTGAAATTGTCAGGTGAAAGCTGGCTGAGCACTCCAGGTGAGTGAGAAGGGAGGCCCTGGCTCTCCCTCCAGACATTGACACCAACATGAACCTGCCAGCCGCTATCAGGACTAATGACATCACAGGGTGACTAGAGGTCACCCTGAAATCTGACCTAGAATTTTCCTGGAGCTGTTAGGTTTTTGGTAAATTGTTATAAATCTCTAAGTCCTATTTGGACACTAAGCCTTTTTTTCCCCCCCAAATCTAGAGTCATCCCTCAGCCAGATTCAAAATAGAATTAATACCTGTCATCATGGCAAGAATCCATGAAAAGAATGTTTCTGAAATGTCAGGGAGGGAGGAAGAGGGTAAAGGCTTTGTGAGTGAAGGCCATTGTTTCCTTCAATAAATATTTATTGAGTAGAAATTAAAGGTCAATACCACGAGAAGCACTAGAAAAGATGTCTTTGAGTAAGGGAGTCTGAGGTCATTTTGCCTCCCTGTTTATTGAGAAGGGAATGTAGACTCATTGTACATGGCAGGCACTGTGCTGGGGCTCAAGCTGGAACATAAACTGGGAATGAAACATGTGGGCATGTTTCACAGACTAGTGGCCAGTCTGCAGTCAATGCACAGAGGAACTGGGGGCAGGTATTCTAGCAGGAAACTCCTGCTAAGGTCCCGCTGTAATTAGGAACTTTGCGCATACCTCACATTTATTCCTTACAATAACACTGTGCAGTGAGTATTATCACCCACCTGCTTCAGGTACAAGCAAAGTGAAATCGAAAGAGATTCAATGATTTTCACTCATTCCATTCAACTGTATGTATTGAACACCTATCATGTTGCAGCCTCTTTTTTTTTTTTTTTAATCTAGGGATATAGCAATGAGCAAGAAGGACCAGGTCTCTGTCTCCTAAGAGCTCACATTCTTAGGTCAGTTGGGGAAGCAGGCAGTAAATATGGGGGAAAAAAAAAGTCAATGAATGAGAGCCATTTGTGTTTACCCAGTCATGTGGATGAAATTTCACCCCAGATTTCCCATATCTGTTTGCCACACTGCCAGAAAAGTCTTCAACACCAAAGGCAGACTCATTCCAGTACGCCAGGAGAGTTTACCAAAGGAATTTAGAAGAATTTGTTGGTGCCTTGGGTTTTCACTTTCATATCCTTTGACGTTGCTCTTGATGTTGCTTTCAACTTCATTTTATCTATAGCTCAGTGCTGGGTAAATTGGACAGTGGAAGTTGATGTTTGATTTACTCTGGGTAAAATTGAATTTTTTCAAAGTTTAACCTTTTGTTACTTTTGTAACACTCTTTGAAATCTTCAGTTTACCTTATCTCGAATTTTGTTCAGCAGAATTTTCTTAATTCTGCACACCTTTGAAAATGTGTGCATACAGAATAGCTCAGGGATGAGAGAAGGTGAAGAATCAGACCCCTCGCTTGGTCATATGTTTGATTGAATTTGAAAATAATACTATAAATGTACCCTAATAATAAAAAGAAGACGTTTACACTAAAGTAATCAGAAATAGTAGAGTGTGTGCGCTGGTGTGTGTGGTAGAAAGGGAGCCCATAATCTTTAGTCATAAAGTTAGCTCACTTAGGACGTTTTCAGTATTCCTTTACGAGTCCATTTAGGGGAAATTCTCACTTGAGAAGTATTAAAGAACAATTTTTTTTTTTTAAAAAGATGTAGTTACCAGCTGAACCATATTCCCCCAAATTCATGTTTAAGTCCCAGCCCTCAGTAACTTAGAATGTACTATATTTGGAGACAGGTATTTAACAAAGGGAATTAAGGTAAAATGAGGTTATATGAGTGGGCTCTAATCCAAAATGAGTGGTGTCCCTGTAAGAACAGAATAGGACACAGACAGGTACAAGCGGAAGGCATTGTGATGACAAAGAGGAAAACACTGCCATCTGCAAGCCGAGAAGAGGGTCTCAGAAGAAACCAATCTTGCAGATACCTTGATCTAGGACTTTCAGCTCCCAGAATCATGAGACAACAAATTCCTATTGGTTAAGTCACCCTGTCTGTGGGGCTTCATTACGTTGGCCTTGGCAAACTTATATGGAGGTGTAATCATGACTCTTGTTGACATGTAAAATGAACAAAAGGTTTTAGCTGGTTCCAGTGACAATCCAAAAGCAGAGACACCCTTATGGGACATCAGGATTGGTGAAAAGAATTTACAAATATACACCAAATTGGTCAGTATACACAGGCCAATCATCAATTCATTTAACTGGATACCATTTGCATTTCTTTAGTTACGAAGTATTTGTATTAGTATCAGTTCTAAACTTGTGGGCCTGTAAAATAGCTCAGACAATAGAAGGCAGAGATAACCCAGAAGGATATCTAGAAATCTTTTTTTAAACCAATTCAAAGCATCTCCCAACTTTTGCTTATAGAAGCAGGGCTTCTGGGCGCAGAGGAACCTTAAGGACTGATAGCTTTCCCTTAAAATGGTAAAGGGGACACCAGTCTCCGATGTCTCGGATTCATCCAAGTTCCATAGTTCTTTCTGTCTTGGGATTTAGACTACCTGGCTTGGGGAGAGGGTTCTAAAGACAGGGAGCAGACCCCTTCTTATGGGCGATACACCTGAATCCAGTGTCTAAGCTCCCTTCTCCCCTTTTCGTCTGATAGAGGAAGAAGTCAGGGGGAGGTTTCTGACTCTCTCCACATCCAGAGACTGGCCTCAGGGCAGAGCCTTTTGAAACACAAAGTCTCTAAGCTTTTGAAACTCAGCAGTCAAGAATTGTTGGAATCTAAAAAATAAAATGAAGGAATGTATATAGCAAAACAGAAACAGACTCATAGAGAACAAACTAGTGGTTCCCAGTGAGAGGGATGGGGAAAGGGGCAAGATAAGGGTAGAAGATTAAGAGGTACAAACTACTTCATGTGAAATAAATAAGATACAAGGATGTAATATATAGCACAGGTAATAGAGCCAGTATTTGGTAATAACATTTTTTTAATTCTATTTCTTTTATTCATTTTTTATTGAAGCTTAGTTCATTTACATTGTTTCAGGTGTACAGCACAGTGATTCTGGTATGTATGTATGTATATATATAAACCTATTCTTTTTCAGATTCTTTTCCCTTATAACTACAAGATACTGAATGTAGTTCCCTGTGCTATACAGTAGGTCCTTGCTGGTTATCTATTTTATATATAGTAATGTGTATATGTTAATCCCAAACTTCTAATTTATCCCCCCCCCACTTCCCCTTTGGTAACCATAAGTTTGTTTTCTGTGTCTGTGAGACTAGTTCTATTTTATAAATAAGATCATTTGTATCATGTTTTTAGATTACACACGTAAGTGATATCATATGATATTTGTCTTTCTCTGTCTGATTTACTTCACTTACTGTGATAATCTCTAGGTCTATCCATGTTGCTGCAAGTGGCATTATTTCATTCCTTTTTATGGCTGAGTAATATCCCTATAATAACTTTAAATGGAGTATCATCTATAAGAATATTGAGTCATTATGTTATACAACTGAAACTAATATAATACTGCAAATCAGCCACCCCCAAAAAGTGTTTTTTTCTGTTCTCTGTGCATTTCTTCCTTGATACTCCTTTGGGGGTACTGAAGACAGAACTCAGGAAGGTAAAGAGGAGACTTTGGAAATGGGGGAACAACTGGTCATGTTTCCAAATACTATCTTGGCTCCTCATTGTGAACTTAGTATATGCAAATCTCTGTGGTCAGTAATTTCACACACGCCCTCAGTTATCTTCATAATGAGTTTCTTATGTGGGGGCTATTATTAGCTCTGTGTTTTAGGTGAGAAAACCTAGTCTTAGGGAAAGAAATGTTTAAGTGCTAAAGCCAGACTCAGAGCCCATTTTTGTGTGATTTCTAAACATTTTAACCTGTTATACAGCTTCTTTCCTGATGAGAGGAAGATATGTGAGCACAGTTAAGCCCCTATCTTTTCACTTGGGCCATGTTCTCTTTCCCCCAGGCTAACCTTGCTAAAATATTCTAAACCAGCTTCCATGCTTCTGACCCAATGAATCTTTCCTGAGTTTGATTATGAAAAAAACACTTTGCGACATGCTATTTTGGTTTTCTATTGCTATGCAATTAAACTCCTGCTAACTTAATGGCTTAAAACAGCAATGATTTGCTACTTCTCAGAGTTCTGTCAGTAGACTGAGTGATCCATCTGCTGGTCTTCTTGGTCAGTTGCATTTAGTTGGCAAGTGAACTGGGGTCCAAGAAAGCTTCTCCCGTGTTTTGGGTCTTAGAGTTGTTTGGTACGTGGGGCAACCCTAAGTTATGTGCCATACCTTCGTCTACTGCTTAGATTCTACTGCTGCCTCTTTGCCCAGAGCACCCCCACGTGCTGGAGGATAGCCTTTATAATCTTACAGCGTGACACCTGGGCTCCAAAGTGGCATAAGAGGAAGCTTCTTGGCTTCTTTTGGAGTAACACTTATTCATTGACCTTTTGGTCAAAGCAAGTCATAGCCAAGTCAGAGTCAAGGGGAGAAGAAATAGACTCCACCTCTTGCTAGAAGGAATTGCTGGAGGTCATATTTGCACTGTAAAGGGAAAAGCGGTGCCTTATGTTAATGAATTCCAGCTCCTTCTGCTTGCCAAACGAGAGGCCAATAAATCGGGAAACAGTGCGTTGGGGCAAGGAATAACGACCGTATTCGGAAAGCCAGCAGACCAAGAAGATGGAGTATTAACGAACGTCCTAGGGAACCATCTTCCCCAAGTCAGAATTCAGGCTTATTTTATGCTGCAAAGGGGAGGGGGCGCGGTTGGTTGTTGCAGGCTTCTTGGTGTTGGAGTCCTTTGTTCTTGCAGCTGTCCATATAGGTCAGATCATGATGTTCCTGTAAACCTCCAACAAGACAAATGTTATTCTCTGTTCTGCAACTTTTTAGTTCTATATGAATGGAAAAGTGTTATATACCCTTTAAGGCCAGAGCCTCGAGAATGGGCTATCCTGTACATTTCAGGCTATAGGCAGAATTCTTTTACAAAAAGTGCTGAACCAGCATGGCTAAGCAAAGGAAACAAAGCACAGGATTAGAGCTAAAGGAACAGCTCTAATACTGAGTCAGATTTGTTCTTCCCTATTACACTTATACAGGCCTATCTTGCAGAGTCTGCTCAGATAAATCATTTTGAAAAGTCAATGTCACTAAGTTATCCCTCTGATTAAAAATTCTCAGTGGCTCTTCTATGCACACAGATAAAGTTCTCACTCCATCTTCTGATATGGAGTCTTTTATGATATGTCCCGTCTGTCCTTATCACTGCTACTTCACTGCCTTTCTTCCTTCTAGGTGGTCCTCCTGTATCTCTCCAAGCACTCCAGACTTGTCCCTGAGTCTACAAACTAGAGAAAATATTTAGGATAAGTTTCCAACAGCCAACATGAAGATACCTGTCATTGTAACCCCACAACCACAACAATTGGGTATTTTACAAAACTAAAACTAGTCACTTCAGTGGGAAAACCAAACCAAGTATTCAGAGCTATGCAGACTAATAGAGGTTTGTCTGACTTGTCCCCTTACAATCAGTTGTGAATTGAATAATGTGTCATGATGGTTCTATGCTAGATTCTGCTGATTTTAGAATATGTCCTATACTGGAGACAAATTGATAATCATCAGGCAACCCATGAGTAGCTGCAACCTAACATTTTCAAGCAGGCTTTTCTTTTTTAGTGTAAAAGCTGATATAAATATTTATTCACGTGTCAGGTTGTTTCCATTGAAGTTACGAGGTAAAGCAGACAAAGACATTTATCACGTTAAAAATGGTATTTTTCAATGTTTTGGTTCACATAATGAACTTTCTCAGCACTCACTATTCATGGACACAGCTTCTGGAAAGCTATTTAATGATCGTAAGTTTTATCTAATAAATAAGTCAGCTTTGTCAAAATGATGTATGTTAAACAGTATCCTTAAGAACATAAAAAAAAGAATGGAGACTATATTTCACTCTTTTTGTTCTTGTTTCTACTGCCTTAGTATTTTTAACAAGTTTTCCCAAAACAGTCATAGAACTTCCAGAAAGGACACTTGAAATTGGGCCATTTTTCTTTTAAACTATAAGTGTGATCATTCATCATCTCTTTGGGATATTGAATATAGTATCATATATCTGCCTCCATTGTTCTCACACAATAGTTATCAAACACTGGTGAAAAATGATGATGAAAGGGGTTTACATTTTTTTTTTTAGTTATTATCAAGGGCTAAAAATTACCTATGGTATCAATTTCAGAAAGTGTTGACATAATGTAGAGTTCTAGAAGAATAAAACAACTCCTAATCCAGTTTTATCCTTCTTCTCAAAAAAGTTGAATTCTATGACCCTTGGCATTATTTAACGAAACACTTCCATTTTCTTACCTGAAAAGAACAAAACCTGAAACAGCAGCTAGCTGAACCATTTAGAATTAGAACATGTAAGTACTAAGATTTTATGATCACTGATAGAAGGTGTCATGAAACTTTGAAAAATGCTAATCACGAGTTTATGATGTACCTACCCAACATTTTAATTAAAACAAATTAGGACAGTTCTTAGACTTGATGAAAACTACAATAGACCAGGTCCTAATTCTTAGACTTCCTTGAGTCACAGACTACCTTAGAAATGCAGAGATGGATAACAAAAAAATTTACTTCTAAAATTAAGGGTTTTGTAAATCGTTGGAATCCTTAGGCCTGTAATACCAAGACGAAAAGCTCTTGATAGAAACAGACCCTCTGTAATCTAGCCCCACCTCTGTTTCCACTTTCATCTTGTACCATGTTTTGCAAGCCTCTCTCTACTTAATCCACTTTGGATTTCTTTGGGTTCTGCAAGCATGCCAAATGCATTCTTGTCCATGGCCTTTTTACTTATCCCTTCTCCAGACTGGAACAATCTTTTCCCGAACTTTTGCAGGCTGACTTCTGCTCTTCACTTAAATTGTAGTTCTAATGTCATGTCACACTCTCAGAGGCAGGACATTAAACATGTGTTCTTGTGTCCCCAACACATACATGTACGTGTGCACACATGTGCACACACACATACACAGAGGCACACAGTTTATTGTATTAAACTGTGTTAATTTCTTTATAACTTACCACTCTTATGGCAGGTACCATGTCTTTCCTGCTCATCTCTAGATAGCTGATATCTGGCACCTAAATATGTTGGATATATCTTTATAGAATAAATGTATGGATGAAAGAATAAAGGAATAGATGAGTAAACAAAGACTCCTTTGTATTCAAACTGTATTTTCCGTTAAATTAATTGAAACCAACTTATGTTACTAAACATGGCATAATATATCAAAACTTCTGCTGAGTGAATGTTCACATGCATTTTTAATATTGCATCTCACCTGTGACAAGCTGAAACAAAAATATGACATGAAAAAAATTCCCAAACAGATGTAATCAACAAAGAGATCAGATGGCTGGGAAGGTTTTAAATAGTTTCTCTTTGTTCTTACCTCTCATAGTCCTTTGCATGGTTTGGAGATGATCAAAGGCACAGTGTTTATAAGGAGGAAATTCTTAAGAAGCAAATGTTTTGACAAAGACCAAGCCAAAAGACAAACAAATTGAATGGTAAATGAGTAGCTTGGATTAAGGGATGGGAAGGACACATTTTGTTTGGGAAATTGCTCCATGGTGATGAAATGAATCATTAGAGACTTTCAGCAAGCAAGGCATATAAATCACAAGATTTATCGTTTCGTACCTGCTGTTCTCCACATGTCCATTTTTGGCACTGGAGTTGACATCTGGGAATTTGATGTGCTGGCTACAAAATAAATGATTAACATTCCATTATTAAAATATAATACCCTAAACTCAACTGTTGTTTTACCAGATTTTTGTCTAAGGAGGTTGATATCTCATACACTTAGTGAGAGTCTTTAGTCTGGTAAGAACTGTCCCAAATCTTATAATATGGTCCAGATCTCCAAGAGCTGATTTTCCCTTCAAAGCACTCTCTAAGGGCAACATATCTCAGGCAGATAACACAGCCATTTGAAGTGTATGCTGGCATTTTCTCAGACTTTGGGCAATTTTTGAGGGAGGATCCGCACTCACTCAATGCCTAGCAGCCTAGCAGACCGCTTTGCAACTAATAAATGATGAATTGAATTGCCTCCTTCAGTTATTTGGAGCATTGTACTGACAAGACAAATTTATTTGTTTGTCCACTCTCCATTGGGCTAATTCATGTTGCTCTCTGATGTCCACAAATTAAGTACCTTGACTCAATCAGTCATTTTGAAAATGAATTTATTTAATAAAAAGAACAATCATTTTATTTTCACTCCCAGCCCTTATCACAATGACTGATTGTACGTTGATTCACACACCTTTTTATTTAATCTCTGACTCCTGAGTAAAATGTTGGCTCCAGAAGGACTGGGATCATGACTGTTTTGGTCCTTTTTATAAATACTGGATAGACTTTCTGGCACACAGAAGCCCATCAATATAAACTTGTAAGATAACTGAATGAATAATATATGTGAATGGAAAATAGAGAAAAAGTTTGTTCTTTTATGCATTCATACACTTAACCATTTACTGAGCCAGCCACTACCCACAGTAGCTTATTGTCTAGTGGGATACCGACTTCCAATTACAATATGATCTGGAGGGGCTGCATTAAAAGTAGATGAGAATATCTTGTAATAACCTATAATGAAAAACAATCTTGAGAAGAATATATGTGCATGTATATATATAATTGAATCACTTTGCTGTACCTGAAACTAACTCAACATTGTAAATCAACTATAGCTAAATTTTTAAAAAGTAGATCAGAATGATATAGGGGCACAAAGTTAGTAAAATAAAAGCTGCGTGAGACTAGACAGGGAGGACAGCTTAGGGAGTTTGCTTTTGATTCTCTTGTAATAGGAGTCTACGGAGCTTTGTAACCAGGAGTGCTTAGTAAGCCTGGTAGGTTAGCACTATGATATGACCAGCCCTGCAGAAGCTGGCATACAGGCAGCAGCTACTGCTCCAAAGCTGGTGAGAAGCATGGTCTTGGATTCAGGTTAAGCCCAGATGAGGACAGGTATAGGCCCGAATTTATTGTTGTCCATCAGAAAGTGGTTCCTAGTGAGAGTCAGGCTGTTGTTTAGAGATGGCATCTCTATTTATATTTTAAAATATAAAGAAATTAGCCAGTATTGAGACTAGAACATGTGTCCCTGAATGTGTTGGCTTTGTACAGTGTCAGTTTGGCTTAACTGGACCTAGTTTTCCCAGAATTCCCTTCCCTGTATTGTAAACCGTAGTATTAGCCACAGGGGAAATTTTGCCCAGTATTTGGAAGCTGGATGCAATGTGGCAGCCATATCTTTATACTCTGAAGGTTGGGGTAGGGTACAGGATGCCATGGAGCTTGCATGTATTGTTGCTGGTACACGCTGTTGGCCTGGGGCAGCATGTGGGCCACAGGTCCTCCGCCAGCTTCTCTGAACCCTGGGCCAGATATAGAAGCAGCCAGCTTCTTAGGCATCTCAACACCATGTCAAGGTGGGAGGCACTGAGACAAGCACAAGTTCTCCTTGTCCGCGTGAGTTCCACATCATCCTTTTGCTCATCCACATCCAGCTTTCCTTCCTGACAGTCTGCCTCACCTCCAGTGGTGCTGAGCTCACCACTAGCCACAGTCTGCATAGATTTCCCTATCAGCTCCCACAGTCATGCAAGGACTAACTCCATAACAAATCCCTTATTCTATAGCATTCACAGAAGCTACGGTTCTCTGATCAAACCATCATTGATACACAGCGTCTTTTCTCTTCACATTGTTATTACTAGGGATTTACCGAGCATATCCTAGGTAGAAGTCCCTGTGCCAGATAGCACCTTACACGTGACATGTCATTTAATCTTCATAACTAAGCCATGAGGGGAGGTACTATCATTATTTCCAATTTACTGATAAGAAAATGGAAATTGAAAAAGGTCAACAAGTGACCACAGTCATGTAGTTAATTCATAGCAAATCTAGGATTGAACACAGGAGTGTCTAGGTCTTCTCAGCCACTGCCTACACCACCTCCTCCTGGAGATTCCAAGCCAAGAGCATGGGCCAGACTTCAGGGGTCAGTCCCAGTGGGACTAGAGACACTTGTTGGCATTTCTTGACACCAGTGGCACTGCTTCTTGGAGGTGACTTTTGGTGTCTTCTTAGATAAATGGGGATAAGTGTTCCTGCCGCCTAGTTTTGAGAACTAAATGAGTTGATACATCTAAAGAGCTTAGAAGAATATATGGCAAATGATACTGTCAGTACTGCCGCTTTGCCTCATCCCTGATCCCCTCTCTGCGCCAGCATCTCAGGGTCTTCAGGGTCTGCTGCCTGCATGAGATCCACCGCCAATATCGTACAGTGCGTCTAGCCCCGCCAGATCTTTAGGTCCTCAACAAAACTGACCTCTTTCAAGTCTCATTTCCTTGGAGCTGTGTTATCTGCTAGGTGCTTGAAAGTGCTAAAGCGAATTAAATAAACTCACCTTTGGTATTGTATTACTTAGTTAACATGTGTACTCCTTAAGAAACATACTACCTTAATCTTTAGCCAGGTTTGACAGTAAATGACACCAAGATTACCTGAAGAGGGATGCTAATGGTGAGAATTTCAAGTAAGAGATGTGAATCAGGGTAGGGGTGTGTGTGTGTGTGTGTGTGTGTGTGTGTGTGTGTGTGTGTGTGTGTGTGTGTGTAGTCATTTGACTGCTATCAGCCAGTGATCCCAACTTGCTAAACTGGCTTATAAAGAGCAGCTAAGTAACATACAAATAGTGTGATCCTTTGAACTGCCCCCTTCCAAACTCTCCTGTGTCTTCAGTCAAATTTTTCTGCTGTATTTATAAAATAAAGCCTCACATTGAATAGGCACTGCCTTCTCCCTTCCTCCTCTCTACCTCTCATTCAGTAGGTGTGCTTTCTTTCATTTCAGTGGTTGTAATTATATTTTATGGTCTTCTGTTCTTGCCCTTTTAATATCAATTTGCACTTTGAATTATGCTGCCTATTATTTTGTGAGAGCTGTTAATCATGAACCAATGGATAAAGTGCGTTTCTTTTTAAAATGTAGACCAAAGATCAATAGTCATTATTCTTGCATCTTAGACATAAGAAACCTGGGAAGATATCCTCTGTCAAAATTCCAGATTCCAGTTTGTTCTGAAAATGAGAAGCATGTACGTGCATGGGGATACACATATATTTTGCACAAAAATGATCTTTGTAGGACAATTCCCTTTCATTTTTTGCCCTTGTGTTAAAAGCTTCGTAAAATTCAAGGGCAATTTGCAATTCTCAAAAAAAGAGAAATATAGAATTACATTTAAAATAGAGAAAATTAGAGAGCAAATGTACTTGTTCCATTTTCTTCTGAAGGACAGAGGTTTCAAATGAGAATCTGACTTGTACCTCTATTTATATATACACAGACGTTCCACTGTTCTTCTTGACTCTTAAAAATGATTGTTAAAGGTTATAACACTGAGTTTCTCTTTGATTCTCATTATCATCTCACTACAAAGTTACAGTTTGGGAAATGTAAATACTTCCTCTCTCTTCGAAAGTCTATTTTCTCGAATCCTGTGCAAATGTATTTAAGAGGAAAGGAGAGAAATGCATTTTAATTTTCATCAACAAGTACTTGTCAAATTCCTCAACTGTTGAGATTTTGCTATCTAAGGAATCAAGTTAAATGACTTCAGGGGCAATGGTAGGTATTACCTAACAGAGACAATATCGACTTTTATTTTACATAAGTGGCATCGCAGTTTCTAAGAAGGCAGTTAAATGCATCACTATGTCCATTGAACAATACACAATTTAAAGTACAATCATTGGGTGAAATTGTCTGAAAATACTACAAGACACGTTTGAACCTAATTTTGTAAGACATTTGAGACTTTTGAAGTTGAGGATTAATTTTTGTTGTCACCTCCTTCAAGAAGCTTTTTTTGCCTGTATTGGGTAAAACCAGTCATGCACATCCCAGTGTTCCTGTGGTTACTCAGCCTATGCACCTGTCCTGGGGTTGTGTTCAAGCTTCCAGTCTAGAACCCTCCTGAGAATAGACACTGAGTCTATTTCTGGATCTCAGGTTCCAGCACAGTATCTGGTGCATAGAAGGAACTTGTAAAACATTAGAGAAGTATGCAAGGTTGACACTGACTTTACATTTCCAAAAACAATAATGTAGTTTGCTTTCTTTATTCTGGGGGGCGTGGTGGGTAGGAGTGAACATGTAGAGAATGCAAACCCTATTTTTCCAACTGGAGAGTAAACTTCTGAAATTTGAATCAAAATTTCTAATTTTCATTTACTTCTGTATTAGTTTGCTACTGCTGTATAACAGATTACCACAGCTTAAAATAATTTGCGGCTTATGATCTTACAGTTCCATAGGTCAGAGATTCAGCAGAACTAGACTGGGATTATTACGTGGGCAGTCAAGGTGGTGGATACCTCATGCTCTCATCTGGGAGCTCTGGGGAAGAATTTACTTCAAAGCTCGATCATGTTGTGGTAGAATCTGGTTCCTGGAGTGATAGCTCATCTCAGTCACAGGTTCCCCCACACTTAATGGGATTATAGAGTGGTGAGGGTCATTGGAAGGTATTTTAGAATTTTACTTACCACAACTTCCTTTTGTACCAAAAACAAGTGTTATGTGTGCCATAGGCATGTGATAAATGCTGAAGAGTAAAGAAGTGAAATAACTAACACTAGAGCTTTTGTCCCAGTAAAATTAGATGAAGGGACTGTGGATGGAGAAAAGATGGGAACCCCCAATCCCCACTGACTTCCCATTTCATCCTGCCTACAAGTCCTCAGCGGCTGGCGCCTGTCGCCAAGTCTTTGCAGCATTGATGGTCTTGACTAGAGTGTGCTCCTTCAGGTTGAGAAAGAAGAGCAGCAACTGATAGATTTATTCCAGAACATTCAATTCAGTGGGAAATACAGATACAAAGTAGCTTTTTTTCGTCTTGAAAGTTAATGCTTAGAATATTTTCTGGCTCTTAAAATGCTTAAAAAGTATACAAACATACACATGTATACACACATACATATATCCATATATACGTACCCAGATGTTGAAAGTATATGTAAAACTGCGTTAAGTCTCATGTTATGTGTCATTTAGTATGTGGCGCTAGAAACAAAAGCAAATATTCCCATTCCTGACAGAGGCAGACACATGTTCAGACACTAGCCGAATTAAATAGTGTACGCAAAAGCCACTGTTAGTCTTGAAACTTTCCCACCCTGGAGATGCTTAAGTTAGGTTTGATTGAGACATTTCAAATTAGGATAATAACTGTACCCAATGATTTTAAAAACTTGTTTATGACTCAGAAGAGCAGAATCAAAGATTCAGTTATGATTTGTTCAAAGCCTTTATGCCCATCACCAAGCTAGGCGCTGTAGGAGCAGTTATTGGGTTTCATAGGTGATGAACTTGAACTGAGTGTGGTCTGCACATGGCTGTCACTAAAAGGTTAATCTGTAGTTTGTGTTTGGTCCCAGGAAACGCCGTAACTGCTCTTGGTACCTGTGACTGCCTTTAAATATCATCCTTCCTTTCAGCTCTGTTGGGTCAGACAAAACTGCCCATCTCCAGTATGCATAAGCTCCATAGCTCATCTGCTGTTCCAGTGTTCAGTCTTCTGGTGACTGTTGCACAGCTGGGTGCCAAGTTTCATCATCTTTGCCCTTTTCACCCATTTTATGCCTCTGTTTGACTCATCATATGGAGAGCTGATAAACTAAATTTAAAGAAGAAGGTAATTCTATTTCAAGCATAATATTAAGTGTCTTGGCCTTTAGAGATCAAAAGAAATCAGATAACTGGACTAGAGGAATTCAAGAACAAGTGTAAAGTCTATTGGGTTTGTCTTTTTTCAAATTCATGGGAATATCCAGTAGTTGTCAGTAATTGGAGGGTTTTGTTCCAGCATCATGCAAGGTGTTGGGGTTACAGTGGGAAATTAAACAAAGCCCCTACTTTGAGGAACTTACATTCTAGCAAAGAAAATAGAATTAAAGTATTGCACATTTTATAATTGCAAGATTGCAGAGCGCTAGGAAGGAGAGAGACAGGATACTGTGAAAGCATATGATAATAGGAATGCAAACAGATTTTTGGGAGTGTAAAGAAATGTTTCCTGAGGGAGTGGTATTGGACCTGAAGGAAAAGTAGTCAAAATAAGTCCAGAGAACAAAGAAGAGCATTTGCGGGAGAGGAAACTTGGATTCCCAGGGCCAAGCATGCATGAAAGCTTCCAGTCTGGAAAGGATGTGGCATCCTCTAGGACTAATGACAATGTCAGGGTGGCTGGAGAGGAAGAAGTGAGGTGGAAGTGGTGTGCCGTATGCACTACCCAGGTGGGTAAACAGGGACTCTTCTCCATGGAGTAATTCAGGGATACAGGCAGTGGAGGCTCCTCCATCGAGTAGCTACACCATCTGGAGCACCAGTCATCCTTAGCCACCAAGACAGGGGTAAGCAATACCACAGAATTGTACATGGAATTATCACTCATTCAGCCAGAGAGTGACACATCACTTCATTCATATTTCCTTGCCAGAACTAGTTACAAGGACTTGCTAATGGCAAGAGATCTCTAGAATGTAAAGGAGCACATCGGATATTTGGTGGTCATTACTGTTTCTGCCAGAGAAGGCAATGAGTGGTTTTAAGCAAGAGACATCATCTGATTTTCTAAATGGGCTGTATGTAAATAACAAGAGCCTCATCAGAACTATATCATTTTCCTTTTATACCAGGTTAATATATGACTGACTAATAAATCATAGGATGCTACTAGATGTTGTGTATCTAGAGTAGAGCAAAGAATTGGAAAAAATTCCTCGTAATAACCTCATGGTCAGAAGGGCAAATCAAGACTGTATCATGAAGTCCATGTGAGTTACAGTCGGTTGAATTATCTTACATGTGGAATCTTATTGAAGTTCTGGAAGCTTTCTAGGAGTACATCACAAGGCTCTGTCTGTAGTCCTGGGAAGCCCAATATTTTAATCAATAACTTGACTAAGGATCTTGAAACCATGCCATTGAAATTTTCATACTGATCTAAGTTACCAGTGATACCAAAAGATCACGATAAATTAAGGAAAGACAAACAAAAGCTGATGTAGTCCATTTTAGCAGGGAAGACAGTAAGATCTGGTTTGGGGTCAAAAGACCATTTTACAAAAGTGGTGCAAACAAAAAATCAGGCACAAGCAATTGAGAAGCAAGATGTGTGAAGTGAATTGTGGGAAATATGTTGACCTTCAGTTCACGATGAGTTAGGGGTCCAACAAAAACTGAGCTGTTCATGTGTTAGGATCAAGAGCGGAAGACTGGTTCACATTCTCAGCCCTCATGCTGGTCAAACCAGAGCTCAGATGTTTGCAGTAAAGAAAAATATGCAGTAAAGCTAACCAACTGCAAGAATCTGGGTTGGAGTTAGAACACATATTTACAAACCTGGACATGTAGAAGTAGCAGTGTACTTAATTAAATCGGAAGGTGGGCAAGGGGAAAGAAGTTGGGAAGAAGTGTAAGTGTAATTTAAGACAGATGTAAGGCCAGGGAGCAAGGTCAAAGGACAAAGCTACTGTGTGAGGGAAAGGAAACAGAGTAAAGGCTTGACTAAAAGAACAGACTTGAGAGGGATGTAGTGATTGATTACCTTTAGTCACTGAAGGGCTTTCAGGTGGAAGATGGATGAAATCTATTTGACTTGAAGGGCTAGAACCCAGCGCTAGTAGATGCAAATTGCAGGCAAGTGGATTTGGGTTCAATAGCCTATCAGCCAGGCCTGCCCAAATAAGCAAGGAGCTACATCAGGAGAGAATCAATTCCCTGCCTTCATCAGCTCATCAGCAGAGGAGTCCAAGCAGAGAACAGACAGGGTATGTAATAATAACTGCTAGCATGTATTTAAATGCTTACAGGATTGAACTAAGTGCTGACTTATGTCATCCAGTGTTCACCTGGGAGACAGGCATTGTTACTTTGTCCATTTCATTGATGAGGAAACTGAGGCTCCAAAAGAAAGGTTCTTTCTTGGAGGAACTGCTGGCACTCAGCCACTGGCTTTCTGACTGCAGAGACTGTACTGTTCCTCACGGTGGGTGTTTCCTTCTTGAGGGAATTCTAGGATCAGAGACATAGAAGTCCAAAGGTCAAAGGTTCTCTCAATGTAGAGACTCCAAGTAAGTGAGGCAAAGTCTGGCATTTGGAAATTTGGGGAGAGCCAGTTAATTTGAGACAATAAAATGCACTCAGTTTAACAATATTCTACAGCATCTTACTTGACAAAATTAAATGCCCCAGGGAGTATGTCCCTCCCGATTAGAGTTTCTGATTAAAACAGTGTAATCTGTCTGTGGACACCCACTCCATGCCCATCCTTCCCTTCATTCACAGGGGCTTCCTGGCTCTTCCTCAAACCAGCAGGCTCACTTCTGCCCCGGGCTCTTTGCAGCAGCTGTTCTATTTGCCGTCCATCTTCTCCCCTAGGTGATCCCGATGGCTGCTCCATCACTTTTTTCACGTGTTGGCTTAAAGGTTTTCTTCTCAGTGTATCCCACGTGTTACATAAAACGATAGACTTCTTCCTTCTGCAGGCGGTCTCAACACCCCTTATCCCGCCCCCTTTCAACATCCAGAGCACTTCTAATGCACTATGTACTTCACTTCTTTAGTGTTTTCATTCATTATCATCTGTCTCTGCTGCCACAATGTACATTTTCAAGGGGCAAGGACTTTTGCTTTTGTTCAGTGATGTATCACGGAGTCTCTGAATAAGACGGACATGTAGTAAGTACACAAGAAACATTTGTGGAATGAATCCAGAATTTGCTCAGAGGTTTGCATCTTGAGGCCTGCTCAAGGTCTGGGGGGTTGATGCTGAGCAATAATTGATTTCACCATCCCTTATCTCCTGGGCAGACCATCTCAGTCAATTTCAGAAAGATAACTGTGGCCAACTGTTGACTAGTTTCATCCCTATTAATGCTATGTAGTAGGGGTCAGTGTATTTTCTTTATCAAGGACCAGATAGGGGATAGCTTAGGCCTCAGAGGCTGTTCCACATTCTGAGAAACACCAGGAATGAAACAGACTATGCTTACCATTGGGGCTTACAATCTAGCTGTGAGGGAGAAAAGCTAGCACATTGTATATTACAAAGGTAAAATACATTCTGCATCAGACGGTATGTTTATAATAGCCATAAATAATTTATAATGGTCAAGTGATACATGCTGTGAATAAAACATGTTAGGGTACAGGGACAGAGGGACAGGGTGAGATGTGCTATTTTTATAAAGTATGGGAGAGGATCAATCTGATAAGATGACGTTTCAATGTGGAGTTGTAAAAGAAGTGAAGGCATGAGGCCTGGCAATGTTTAAGGGGACAGTTCTTTAGGCAGAAGAAGGGCTAAGCCAGGAGGCTGAAGAACTCTGGGGGTTCAAGGGAGACAAAGGCAGCAAATAATATCACAACACCACACCCCCTACTTACCAAGCCATGCATTTTTCTGTCTCCCTTCTATATCTAATTAGAGGCAATATTACTAAGTCATCAGTGTACCCCCTTCACCCGGAGAGGCCTTTCTCTCATTCTCTTTTATGCTATCCTAGCAAATTATCTGGGAAAGTAACTCATATAAAGATACAAAGAAGGTGTGAAATGTTTCCACTCTCAGAATATTTAAATGAGAGTTATATGCCAAAAGAAGAAATTAATCGTGGATAAGCTGAAATTAGCAAAGATGGGAAACTAGAATAGGTTAATCAAAAAATACATACAGTTTCGTCTTATCCTATGGACTTACTGCGGTTGTGTGAGGAACTCAGGTCTGCACTTAAATTCTCTCTCTAGTTCTGCTGTTAAGTCTGGGCATGACCTTGAGTTAAATCATTTTACCTTTCTGGGAGTTAATTTTGTCATCTGTAAATTAATGGGTTAGGCTAGAGCCAGAATCACAGATATCTCTATGAGCTCTGCCCTGCTTCTGCACTTAGTAGAAGTTAATCATGGCTCAGTTTGCTCTGAATCCAAACTAAGCATCAGAATCCAACTTAACACAATATTTCTGGTGACGGTGCCCAGGCAATGAGGATTGGCCCTGGAGATGAAACATATTTGACCCTTGTGGACAAGATGATCTCTAAGACTCATTCTACTTCTAAAACTAAATATCTAAGTTGGATTCTTGAAAATAGGCAACAAGCAACTGGTGAACAATTCTTCATGCCGTTGAACAAAGGAAATCTTTTAAATGCATGCTTGGAGAACCTTCCTTTTTTGTAAACCTTTCCGTCTTAGGCATGCTAGCTCTGAAGTTAATGGCATAAAACTACTACAATTTTATTTGTCAGATCTTAAGCCATACTTGGTAAATTGGAGGCAAAATGGAGTTAGAAATTAAAATGCCTCTCCACCTGGGGGCAAAGGAAATTGCGTATATGGTTAAAAAAAAAAAAAAAAAAGTAGCGACCATTCAAGAAAGGGTTGGGGAGTGAACAGGAATAATGGAACCTGCTTAAGAAATGATTGATACACAAATAAAATTCAGCACCTGACATTTTCCTTATTGTCTTTTCAAAGTAGCCTGTTGGAAGCCTCTCTTTCTTTCTTCTCGTATGAATCCCCAGTCCCAAGGGTCCCCTTTGACCAGCCACTGCGTTCGGAGGAAAGCAAGCTGTCTGAGGTGCTGTTTACTGGGCCATTGTGCTCCCTGGGAGAGTTAATAGATCAAGTTTAAGAGCTGCCTGTAAAGTTGGTGGCCTTTTGAAGTAATCAAAACAAGAAGAAGAAAAAAAAAACTGTTGTACCTTAACAGGGTCTAAAATAGGCTTTCTTAGGAGTTTCCAATGGCAAAGAGAAACTTACTGTTTTTGAACTTTGTGTGCCTTTGAACCAATGAAGCTGAGCTCCAGAATGAATTTGTTGATTCCTGGAATCTTAAATACTGTGATTCTTCTGCAGTATTGTCAGGTGCAGTCCATGCCATAAAAAAAAGCTGTCTTACCTCCTGGGTCACAGAGTCCAGAGGAGGATGGAACACATTTGGTACTATTTTCCCTTCAAGGGGACACCATTTGGACCCTGCGAAATCCATCACTGGTGGGCCCCAGGAGTCCTTTATCAATTTGTCCTTCTTCCCTCCCCTCTTCTCATCTCGCTTTCATCCCTTCCACTCCTTCCAGCGTCGTGCTGTTTTTTATGGTCTGTCACCTAGCAGACCCACGTCTTTCAGATATTTTATAGCAAAGCAGCTAAAACAGTAGCACTTCTACAAACATGGACTGTATTTGATAGCATAACTTTATTTGTATGCAAACAAAATTACTTTTTTTTTTTCCTGTTTTACCAAGGAATCCCTCAGATCAGGAAGGAGTGAACATGCGAGAAGATACTGGAGGAAGGAAGATCCAAGGTGTACGACACAGGAGCATTGTTCTGGAGAACGTCTACCTGGAGGTAGGGTAGAGCCACCTTGATTCTGGTCCATAAGTAATTATTATTACCTACAGTTTGCACTGGGTTACCAGCATGGAGACTCCAAGGATGGCAGGAGAACCAGGCTCAGGGAAGAATCTCTTCTTTTGGTGTGATGGCTTTTGTATGTTTAGGGTCATGTACGTCTTTCAGAATCTGACAAAAATTGGGAAAAGTTTCTCTAGAAAAATGCAATTTCCTCGATTCATGTACTCCCTTGAGTATATTCAAGGAAATCAATTAACTCGAGTTTATGCTGGAAGTTTAGGCGCTGTCATAAGTGATCTTGTAAATCACCACGAAGTTACTTAATATTGACTTTCTTTCATGTTTCCTTTACCTGCCTCCTTCTCAGACTTGAGGCAGTGTGACACAGAGGTTAGGAACTTTGAGACAGAAATTCCTAGACTCAAACCCTGACTATGTCCTCACTTCCTGAGTAACCTTGGGCACATCACTTTACCTCTCTGGGCCTCTGTTTTCCTCCAGTAAAATGGGAGAATAGCATCATCCCTTTCTGTCAGCAGTAAGGATGGTGTTGAATGTAGCACAGCCTAAATAGTGCTCCATAAATAGGAACTCATTTCTTAGTTTCCAAAAGTTGAAAAGGATTTGATTACTTTTTCCTGTTACTTGTTAAATCAAATCCCTTATTTTTGGTTTCTATGAACTTTAACAAATATGATCAGTGCACTTGCAGTGTGCACATCCACTGGCCTCTCCTCCACATACCTGGCATTTTCTTCACTTTAATGTCTTAAAGTGATGTGAAAGTATATTATTCTTAGGTAGAGGCAACAGTTTGACAAAAACTTTGAAGTTCACTAATGTGGCTCCAATTTCTTGGGTAGTGGAACAATGAGACAGTAATAAAATGAATATATCCCCCTTTGTCTCAAAACTTTTTGTTGCTGCAAATAATAATCTTTGGTTAACTCTAGAAATGTTTACCCTAAGACTTAAAAAATTCTTTTTTTGACATTTAAGGAACTGAGTGAGTGTTATTCACTGTAACATTAGGGAATGGGCCATGCATTCTAGTCATGTGTTCTCTATGTATTACCGATGTAATAATTGTATGATAGAATCACATCCCACCGTGATATACTGCATATGCTAAAAGTAAGGCATAATTTCTCTGTGTAAATTGTTCCTCTAAAAAACAAATGTTACCTGGTACTCAAGTCCTGACAAAATCTCTAAAATTAAAAGTATTCTCTATTATACATTTCCTATTGTTGCCACAACAAATTACCACAGATTTAGGGATTATGCGACTGTGGTTATGGGCCTGAGGTCCCTGTTTCCTTGCTGGCTGTTGGCTTCTAGAAGCTGCCCTCATGCCTTGGCTGTTGACCACCTTCCTATGTCTTCAAAGGCAGAGAGAGCAGTTCAGAGTACCTCTCATGTTTCTAATCTTCCCAGCCTCCTCTTTCGTCATTTCCTCTCTCTGACTAATCCTTCATCCTCATGCCTTCATTTTTAAGGATCAGTGTGATTATTTTGAGCCTACTTTCATAATCCACAATCATCTATTTTGAGATCAACTGATTAGCAATTTTAATTCATCTGCAGACTGATTCTCTTTTGCCATATAAACGGACATATTCACAAATTTTGGGGATTAGGACACAGACATCTTTGGAGGACTGGGTGTTACTCTGTTTACCACATCTCTCAATTACTTTTTTTTGTTTTTTTTTTTTATCAAATAAAGAACTGTTTGAAGATCTGCATTAACCAGAGATGACCTCAATCAGTGCTTGTTGGAAAAGCTCACAGGGGTCAAATAGTACAATTGTTAACAAAAGAGTCAAGACCTGAACATTTTAACAGGAGTTTGGTAATTACTCTGGCATGTGTGACCTCATAATGGCAAGCATTGGGTGCCTGTTGTAAACAAGCTTTTTCAGATCCCTTAAAAGACCACCCAGTAATTAGAGGGCATGACTATGCCTATAGGATGAATAAGAAACCAAATCTTCTCAGATTCTGCAAATGAATACTGTAGTTTGGGATAAAAATCTCTAGGGACAGCTTCATACATAGATTTTAAAAGTCTTGGAGAACTTAGAGAAAAATGAAGTCATTAGAGAACCACTTTAGATGACTAAGAATGAAGGTGTAGTGATGTCAAAGACACTAGTGTTAAAGACCATTAGGCAGAGCCTGAGTAAACTTGTTTTATAAAATGTGAACGTATGAAAGCAATAATGTAAAATCAACATGTACATTATAGAAGCAATTTAAATATGCATAAGGTAGTCATTTAAAAATCACAGGTAGACAAATAGTTGAGAACTTTTAAAAAATAAACACATCATTGAAAAAAGCAAATTCACCTTATCCTTAGGATTGCCTTCTATGTAGTGTCTGGCTATAATAGAGTCAAATTATTTTCTAGATTACCTTTCTAGTTTACCTTTGGGCTAGAAGTAACCATAGTAAAAAAAATACAATTTATTTCCTTCAGGGTCAAGTATCGATGGTGTTAAATTAGCCTTGTGACTTTCCCTTGGAAGTCTTAAGTCACTTTGCACATAGGATACAATATTGCAAGAAAAAGGTCACCAGTAGAATGATCAGAACCAGATTTTCTTGTCTGTTTTACCTACTGTTATTTAAAGTTCTACAGTTTTTGATAGCCAAGAGAAGAGAAAATGCACTGCTTACTAGCATCTTAAATTAGAATTCCACTCATGGAACTCCAAGTCCCCCTCCCAAATAATAACATTATTACAGTCTCTTTTCCAAGCCAAAAAAGCAGAAGAAAGAAGTACTTAATAAAAGTTAGGTGATAACTCATATGTGGACTCTAAAAAAAAAAAAGACAAATGAACTTAAATATGAAACAGAATCAGACTCACAGACATAGAATACAAATTTGTGGTTGCCAGAGGGGAGAGGGGTGGAAAGGACAGACTGGGAGTTTGAGATTTGTAGATACTGACAGGTATATATAGAATAGATAAACAAGTTTATACTGTATAGCACAGGGGAAATATATACAAGATCTTGTAGTAGCTCATGGTGAAAAAGAATATGAAAATGAATATACATATATTCATGTATGACTGAAAAATTGCACTGTACACTGGAAATTGACACAACATTGTAAACTGACTATAACTCAATTTAAAAAAAAAAAGAAAGAAAAAAAAGTTAGGTGATATTGCATTACTAATTCACTTCCTGGAGCATGACTCTTTGTGATTAGAGCAAGAACTTGTGGAATTGGATTTAGTAGCATGGAAAAACCAAAAGGGGCTTCCTCAAGTAGCAAGAATCAGTTGCCAAACTCAATATAGTATGTTTCTGTTTTACTGAACACTGAGATTTGTAGAGTTCAGAGCTCAATTGTTTGAATAAAGAGAGGCAAGTCTGAATGATGTAGAAAAGGGTGCAGGGGAAGAACCACTTGAACTTTGGAGAAATTTAAACTGTTGAGAATGTAGGCAGTTGCATTGCAAGAGTAGGGACTGCATGTAGGAAGAATGCCCCATCTTCCCTGCTAAATTTGTAGTAGAGGCAACAAAATATTCACAATATCACGAATGTGATGAAATTTCTTGAGGAAAATATTTAAAGAAGCTAAAATCTACATACCATTGGGCATGGGGCAGGCTGAGTCCATACACTTAGAGGAGGAGGCAGTGGAATTTATGAGTTATATACAGAATTAAATAGTTATAAATTTACATCTCTTGCCGCTTATAAGAATTCCTGGCTATTCTGTGAAAAAAAATGACACCTCTTGATTGTTTATAGCTTCTTGGCAGTTTCATTGAAACGCTGGCATTTCAAGAGGCAGAGAAGACACAGAGAATCTTTTATTTCATCCACCAGGTTTGGGTCCATTCTCAGCAGATCCCTGTATTTATAAAATTTCAAGCGGCCCCATTTAAAAGAAATTTGGACTCTACCGACCTCAGGGGAGATGATTTACATGTCAAGTACCTTATTGTCACTTTCCCACTGGAACTGACAAGGTAGCTGGAAAACTGATAATAGGTCTGGATAGTTATATTTTACTATGCCTAATGCAAAAGAAAAAAAAATTAAATAGACCAATTGAAAAATGAAGCTGTTGCAGGCTGATCTCTGTGGAATCACTTAAATGCAGGAGGAAAATACCAAAAGCAGCAAATTAAATTCAAGATAATCAGGCCTGTGGTTTATCCTCTGTGGATTGTCTAATCTAGTTCTGCCTAATTGCATTCTTTGTAGGACATATTATTTCTGTTTTCCCAGTAGCGTTTTTTTTTTTTTTTAAGTTTGGGGAATGTATAATATATTCACTATCTCTTTATGTTAGAAAATGTCATGATTTTGAAAAGAAAAATTTTACAGCGTACGTAATGTCAGTCATCTCCCTTTATGAGTGTATATGCCATTCATTTTGTTTAAAATGGGCTTGGGGAAAACACCCTTTATTCCAAGAGCAGTTGGATTTTAAGACATATTTTAAGCTAATTTGCATGAGAGTATAGTTAAAGGAGGCTGATGAATTGGGGAGAGGAATTGTGCTCTGTCCAAATGTGGCTATTTTCTGTTCCAATTACATCCTTGTAAATATCCAAACAGGATTATAAGGAACCACTCCCCTGCCTTCACACTCAGCAAACTCTCACCTATGTTCACATTTTAACATTTGTAGGCAAATTTAAACTTCAGTTTTGCCCATGGCGTCTCTACTTCTCTCATTCCTTTGAAGCCCAACTAATAACAATAATTAACACTCCTTGGAAGTTTCCTTAGACCTCACAGCCTTACAAGGTATGTGTATTTCATGACATGACCCAGTCTGGAAGCTCTGATGACCTCATCTAAAATACAATTGAGAAATTAAAAACCAGATGTGACCAAGAGGAGTATGCTTTCCCAGAATCAGAATCAAAAAACTGTTTATTCAGCTCTCCCATGGACAGGACTTTAAGCCACCTTTTGTATAACAGTTAACTCCAGATTGACAGTGTAGCTATAGCAGAGCACAGGGCAATAAAAATGATATTGGAGACATTCTGCGTAAGCCCTGAATTGATATAGGCTGTAAACCTAAAGGATCTGTAAACTCCTTTTATTTCCCTCCCCCCTATTGCATAGAGGGGCACCTGCGTGTTAGGTGAAATTTATGTTTTCCCTTAGCCCTGGAGCATCTGACTCACTTGGATTCCCATGTGCCTTTCCATGATGTGATATGAACACAGGCTTCTGTTTCTCCGGAACCCCAATCCCCCTTGTTAACATGAATCCATCTGTTTCATTCCAGAAATTCTTCTTAGTTACCCATGGACACTGCATACCAGCCAACTGAACAAAGTTATGGTGGGTTGTTAATGGAGAGGCTTTATGTTTTTCGTTTCCACTAGAGTTTGCACATTAAAAGGAAATTCCTTAGAAAGGGATGACTTTCTAATGCAGATCAGTCTGTCTGCAGTGGAGATCATTACTCAGCAACCCTTCACTGCCGCTCCATGTCCATAGTTAGAGTGATCTTTTCTCCCTTTGACTCTGAGCTTGTTCACTGACTGCTTTAGCCAGTGGACCATTAACAGACAAGATGGGAGCAGAGGCTTGAAATGTTTGGAATCGCCCTCTTGATCTCCTGCCGTTTGCCAGGAAAAGGGCATGCTGTTGGTCCAAGAAGGATATGAAAGAACGAAAGGATATGAACAGCAACAAAATGAAAATCATGATGAATAGAAAAGAAAGAGAATGTCATCAGAGTGAAACACTGAAATGGTTAAAGTGCTTAGGTACATCTCAGATTTTTAGAGAATGCTGGAGGTGGTTTAAGTATGATCCTATGGTAGAGAACAGCACAAGAGAAGCTCACACAGTTCTGTCTAATCCAATAATGGCTTAGTTATCTGTACTTAATGTTCTTTCTATTTCGATTCAGAAGCAATCTGCAAAATAAGTGCTTTATGGAGTAAAGATAAAGTTTAAAAATATTCACTGTGGTCCTTAAAATGAGTCTGAATTATTATCAAATTTTTTATAGAAATACATGAAAGCCACCCAAATGGGAACAAGCAAAGTCACTTTCTTTATTCAGAGTTTCCTCCAGTCGGGAGCTGGGGGTGGGGCGGTTTACTCCAGTCACTCCTATTTGACAAAGACTCAAAGGCAGACAGAAGAGTAGGAAAGTGTTACAGTGGAAAAAAGGGAAGACTTCAGGTGTGTCCTGATTGGAGGCTGTCAGCATGGGGAAGCTGCAGGTGAGCTAAAAAGTTGGCTCTGGCTACTGCAAAAGTGGACCATAAAAAGGCATGGGTGGAAGCTGGGAGAGCCATTAGGCGTCCACTGTAGAAGTTCATGTCAGAGATGATGGTGACTCAAGCAGAATGGCAGCACCAGAGGTGGTGAGCTGTTACTAGAGCTGGACATGCTTTGGAGGTAGCACCCACAGGCATTGTGAGTTTAGGGTTTGTCAGAAGAGTGAAACTGTAGGTAACTGTAAGGTTTTTGGTCTGAGAAACTGAGGTTGGAGCTGAAATCATTAGAGGTGGGAAAGTCTGTGGCTGGAGCGGGATTGATGAGGGTGGAGATGAAGAGCTCATTTTTGTGTGCTTTAAGTCTGAGAGGTCAGACGTCCAAGTGTAGAGGTCAAGAGGGCAATCTGGCAGGTGTCAGAGTTCAGAGTTGGATTAGTGAGCTTGAACTGCCCTAACAAAGTGCCACAGACTGGGTGGCTTAAACAACAGAAATTTATTTCTCACAGTTCTGGAGGCTGGAAGTTCAAAACCAAAGTGTCAGCTGGTTGGGTTTCCGCTAAGGCCTCTCCCTGGCTTGCCCTTCTTGCTGTGACCTCACAAAGGACAGGTATGTGTGTCCCTGTCCCAGTCTTCTTCCTGTGACATCAGTTATATTGGATTAGAGTTCACCCTCACGACCTCATTTTAACTCACCGCTTTAAAGACCTTATCTCCAGATACAGTCATAGTCTGAGGTACTGAAGGTTAGGGCCTCAACATATGAATTTGGGCGAGCAGCATAATTCAGTTTGTAGCAAGAGTTGAATACTGGTTTTCTACTCCAAGTTCATTACTATTTCTACTGCCCCATGGGAAACAGCAGGCTTCTTGCCTCAAAATGTCCCCTTCTCAGTGAGGTCTTCCCCAACCACCTTGTTTAAAATTATAAACCACTCACTTCCTTTAAGCGCTAGTTGTTCCTTTTCCTTGCATCATTTTTCCCTTATAACCATCATTTTCTAAAGTCGTATGTATCTTTAATTTGTGTATTGTCTCACTCCATCCATCAGTATGTGCTCCACTAGGACAGGGGTTTTTCAGTCTTATTTACTGTTATATCTCTGGCACAGAGCCCCACACATTGCAGGGATTCAATAAATCTGTTTGTGTGTATGGTTATATATGTGCATAAATGAATCATCTACATCAAATATCTTAACGCACTTGAGTGCTGGGACTAGATAAGCATTCCCTGAGCAAACCTGGAGTGGAGTGACATGCATTCTGAAAACGGGTCCTCCGTCTGCCCTGCCTCATAAATAATCAATGCAAGAAAGCAGATCATGGCAACATCCCAGAACCATGGTGCTTTCATTCTAGTGCTGTTTCTTCTACACAGAACTAGGGCTTTCCAAACAGAAGCCTTCCAGCACAGATACATTTGTATCTCTACAGGGCAGCAATCAAACATGTGATGTCACCAAAGCAGAAATCATCATGAAACAGTTGCTAAGCTAGCAGGACTTGATAGAATTCTGGAATCCTGCTCTTGGGGCTGACTGCAAAACATGTCTGGAGAATGAGACAACCTCTTCTGTGTGGGAGTGTGCACATTTATAGATGCAGTTCCCTAGTAGGCTGGTCTCGTACTAGGAGAAAAGTTTAAAAAAAAAACTGAAATGGCTTCTTCTATCTTCTGGCAATCCATCTTATAGTGTGGGCTGTAAAAAACTAGGAAGAGTAGAGAGAATGATAAACTGTAGGTACCAAATGGTAGAAAGGGGAGAGGGACATATTGGAATACTTCCTAATCATCCAGTAACAGAGAAGCAGAATTATTATACCCATAAATTACTCTTTCCTGTTTCTCTTCAGTTTGAGCTTCCTAGGGCTGCCATAACAAATACCACATCTTGGGTGGTTCAAAAATAGAAATTTATTGTTTCACAGTTCTGGAGTCTGGAAGTCTGAAATTAAGGTATCAAGGTGTCAGCAGGGTCAGGGTCCCTCTAAAACCTGTAATGAAATCCTTCCTTGACTGTTGACATCTTCTAGGAGTTTGCTGATAGGTTTTGGTGTTGGCTGACTTACAGCTGCACAGCTCCAGTCTCTGACGTTGTTATCACATGGCATTCTCCTTGTTGTCCTTGTCTTCACATGGCTGTCTTCTTACAAGGGCATCAGTTTCCTTGGAGTCAGGGACACCCTATTCCCGCCTGACGTCATCTTGACTAATTACATCTGCGAAGACCTGAATTTCAATTAAGGTTGAATTCTAAGGTACTGAGACTGAGAGTTAGGGCTTCAATATGTCTTTTGAGAAGATGTTTACAGTTTACCTCTAAATATCTTCCAGGATATAGAAAGTAGGGAGGACCTTAGAAGTAGTTAACTAATCGAGTGGTATTTAAACTTCTTTACATAGAACTGGAGTTAATCCTTTTTTTTTTCCTGCAAAGTAAATCTTGTTTAAATCCTCAATATAAAAAAAAAGTAAAAAGGGAGCTTTTGTAAATAGGTGAGGTAGCCCATATTACTGTGAAAAACAGGAGTGGAGACTGGGGAGAAAAAAAGTGACATAAGAAAAGGTCAGGAACGATGCCATGATGGCCATTTGCCGTGAAAAGAGGAAAATGATCAGCTCTTCCCTCAGAACTTTGGTTCCAATACATAAAGAAAAAGAGAAATCAGTGTAAAATCGAGCTGCCCAAGTTGAAGGTTGGTGCAGGGGAATCTTGAAGAAGTTCCCATGAAATGACCTCCTCTTACTTTTCTAGGCAGCCCCTGAGGTACTTCCACAAAACATAGTTTTTTTTTCAGCCCAATTGTCTTGCTCAATAGATGAGGGTATTGAAATTCAGAAAGGTAGTATGATTAGCCTAGATTTCCCCAGGGGTCACTGGATGAGGTACCTAAATCCTTTCTCATACATCAGCCCTGAGCACTGGGACAATGTGGAAATCAGGGATACCTGCAGAAACACAGCTTTCCTTATTTTTGTACAACTCAGCTTAATTGTTATTTCGAGCACTCACTCTTCCAAGAGGCAGATAATTAATTTCAGTCTATTGAGGGTCATTACAATGCATTTCTCTCCCTGAATTGTGCCTACACACTGAGTGAGGAGGAGTAGGATATGCCAAGGAATATCGTCACGGTGTTGTCACCCACCCACATTGATTTGTGTGAAGGGTCTGCATGACTGTGAAGTCTGGGAGACATCAGTTCATCGCTGCACTTCCTTTTCCCCCATCCTAACCTTGGTGCCTTTCAGTTTGGCTTCAGCTCCTTCCATGATCACTCAGAGATCAGAGAAACATTTGGCTTCTCCTGGAGCCAAATGAAACCCGGAAAATCTCTGATGATGCATCAGTCTTATCCGCCTGGAGAACCTCTGCAGCCACCTCCACTTTAAACTCCCCCATGGTTCTCATGGGGAGGGAGTGATAGGTGTCACCTCCCCAGGGTGGACTGGGGAAGGAAGTGCAGGTCTTCTGAATTCTCAGATTCCTCCAGGTTAACCTGAGGTTTCTACTGCACCCTACCAAGAGGTTAAATCCAGGACCACTTCTCAGGGGCGCTGAAGAAAGCTGTCCTACTTCTGGCCTGGAGGTTGAAAAGATACTTCTTACCATCATTCTTCTCCCAGATTTTTTGTTTATGTTGTGAGCTCTGCAGAGCTTTTGAAGCTCAAAAAGCCAAAAAGCCAAAAAAAAAAAAAAAAAAAAAAAAAAAAAAACAACAAAGAAGAAAAGAAAGGAATGAGTTTTCTCTGCCTTTCTGCTGTACTAACTGTTCTTCGATGCAATGAGCACTCTCTAATCTTGCTTACATGGAGAATGGCTAGAGGATGAAAAGGAGTTACTGGGGATGAAAAACACATTGGTTGATATATTAAAATATGACCCCATGATGTGCACATCACATTAATAAGTAACATCTGTAAACCATAAAATAATTTCCAGAGTACTTCCTGGTTGGAAAGACATTCAATTAAATGATATCCTTTGGAAAGCAGACCACCATGTTTCTCATCCCAATTAAGTGAGATTATGAATATAGATTATGTAGAGTACCTGCAACAGAGAAATGTTTGAGAAATGTTTGTAGTTTTAATAAATTATTATGGTTTTCCCATGTGCTCAGTGTTGATGACTATGTTACTAGTAATTCCCATGGACAGCCCTGTACTAACCCATCTTTGAACTCCTCCTCCTTCCTATATGAAAGGTGACATCCCTTTGATTCTAAAATCTTTTGAAGTCTTCCTTTTTTATCTTTGTCAAGGGAAAAGTCTCCAAGGTAACAGAAAACCATAGATAGGACCCATACAGAATGCTTGATTTACTGCTGACCCCCCCCAAAATAAAAGACAGAGAGGGAGACATTGAATTGAATTGTGATTGTTAAATCTCTTGAAAGAAAATTGCAATAATGAGCTAAAAATCAACTCTAAATATGTTACTTAGGGAAAACCTTGGGCAGCACAAGCAGGCAGCCTTCTGCCCTTTCGAACACATTGTAGGGTGATGACATCTTTGATTTGTCATTTAATTTCCCTTCCATCTCTTGGCCTTAAGCCACAGATGCTTCAAGACTCTTGGTGGGATAATCAGAATTTTCTTCCTTTGCCCATTATTTTTCCTGTTGGCAGCATTCCCATAATAACAGCTTGATGAAAATGTGCTTTCTCCTGTGGCTCCTCACTGCCTCTGAACAATCTCCGAGGGGGTTTGGTCGCCTTCTATCAAAAAGGAGATTTAGGGGAAAGTTCAAATGGGTTCTGAAAATCAGAGTTGGGTGGTTTTCTCTCTGATTGTGTATGCATGCTCACAATAATGGTAGGCACTCTTCAAAGCTGGGTGTCTTCAAAGACTTCTTAGTGCTGGAGGGTGTTTGCCAAGATGCCCAATCCCTGCTGGGATCCCTCTTCTGAAAGGTCACGGAATTGTGAAGCTTGTTCCCTTTTAAGATACCACCCCAGAGAGAGATTATTACCACATTAGACTAGTTCCTACTGCTAACGCAAGACTTAAGAGCACAAACTTGAAAAAGATGTTTATTTCTTACATGCCATTTTGGGAAGACTCCCCATTTTTTCTCCCAGTGGGTCCTCACTCTACCAATTGATGCCAAAAATGCAGTCCAAATTTCTTGTTTGATATTAATCTGTTCAAATGTCTGCTCTCTTTGTAAATATTAACAGAAACTATATTGTAGGAGACAACAAAGAAACACAAGGATTGTGTAATGTCTTTTGTATTATGCTTGGTTGGTGTCCTATCCACCCAATTTATTTCTATTCCTGGCTGTCCTGGAATGCTTCCTTCCAATTATTCCCCAGTTTCAACTCATTCCCTCAAATATTCAACAAGTATCATTAAACATCTTCCATGAGGTTAGCACTGTGCTGGGCCTCGCATATGGTCATTTAGCACTAATGCAGTGAGCCCTGAATTTGAATAATAGGCTGCATTGAAAGATCAAAGCCACTATTCCTTAACCACCAAGTCCTGGTATTCTTGAACTAGGTCCTTGTTACTGTCTCTCACTGCTGACTCCTATACTTAATGATGCCTTTTTATGATTTATGTATCATAATTTTTTCCAAGCCAGGATCTGGTTTAGTCCATGCTTCACATAAATGATAGTGTTTATCAAAACATTTGCCCTTACTGTGACATAGAAGAAAGTGCTTTTAACCAGAGAAATAGAAAAGGAGCCTGATGTATCCATTGGCTTGAAGCTATTCTTGTTTAGGGTTTATCTCTTAATAGGGATGGGGGATTAGTGGGACGATACAATTGTCCCAGCTTGCTTTTCATCAGCCAAGAAATAAATGGAATATGTGGAATCAGAAAGAGTAAAATAGAGCTGCTCTGTCTGAAGCTTCCAGAAGCCTCAGCAAGGCTGAGATGAGCTGAGAAACAAGGACAGTAGGCAAGGACAGTAGGCAAACCGTCCATGTCCTGAAAAGACGCCAGATGGAAGCCTGGAGACCTAAATTCTAACCTGTTTTCATTTAACAATACACATTACTACAGCTTTCTTACACTCTTTTGGATTTTGTGATAGATTTCAGTCTGAGTAAGGGAAAGTGGACTGTGTAAATGCCAGGTGGCAATATTGGGTGGAGGTCAAGAACATAGACTCTGGTGCCTCGTCTGGATTGAAATCCCAATTAGTATTTACTTGACTGACCTTAGGAACATCTCCTATGCCCCAGTTCTCTCCTGTATGAGATACTGGTGTTGAAGATGCTAATAGCATCAGCCTCAGAAGGTTTATTTATTTTTGTGGTGAGTATTAACTGAGATGATACATGCAAGGGTTTTAAACAGCTCTTGATACACAGTGAGCCCTGAATGAGTATTAGCTGTGTGGTCGATATTAGGGCTACTTGTCAAATAGTTCCAGCTCTTTGCATTTGAGGAAAAAGTCCGGTTGAATATCCTGGTCCCCTGCCGTTGTCAGAGGCCATGACTATTTTTGGCCAATAGGTTGTGTGTACAAGGGATAAGACTAACTTTCAGGCACAGCGTTTGGTTACTATATGAGACCCTACAGAGTTCTCATTTTTTTCGACAGCCTGGATCCTGGAATATGAATGCAAGAGCTGAGCTCCTGCCAACTAGTGATGGACACATGAGTGAAAAATAGATCTTTATTGTTTTAAGCCGCTGAGATTTGAGGATTGTTTGTTACTATAGCATAAACTAGCATGTCCTGACTGATGAAATTATAATTCTAATCATTTTATTAAAGAGATGGGAAGAGATGGAATCAAATTTTATCCTAAATATGTTAGCATACCAGTCTACTTACAGTTTTTTTGAAAAAAATGACTTTATTTAGATGTAATTCACATACCATACAATTCACCCATTTATAGCATGCAATTCAATGAGTTTTTAGTATATTCATGGTTGTGTGCAGTCATCACCACAGTCAATTCTAGAATGTTTGATCACCTCGTGAAGAAATCCTGTACCCTTTAGTATCATCAAGCATCACACTTTGGTTACCATAAGAAACCACTAGTCTGTCTTCTGTTTCTATAGATTTGCATGTTCTGCATATTTTATATGGATGGAATCATGTAGTATATAGTCTTTTGTGTTTGGCTTCTTTCGTTTAGTATGATGTTTTCGAGATTCATTCATTGTGGCAGGTGTCAACATTTCATTACTTTTTATCGTGGAATAATAGTACTTCATATGGATATACCACATTTTATTTATCTGTTGGCTCATTGATGGACATTTGTGTTGTTTCTACATTTCTACATACATGCTATTATGACTAATGTTGATACAAATTTTTATGTATAAGTTTTTGGGTGGATCTGTGTTTTCATTTCTCTTGAGTCTATACATAAGAGTAGAATGACTGGGCCCAAAGATAATTCTATGTTTCATCATTTGAGGAACTGCCAGACTGTTAACTGAAGTGGCTGCACCACTTCACATCCTCTCTAACATTTGTTACTCTCTGAGTTTTGATTCCAGCCTTCCTACTGGATGTGAGTAGTATTTTATTTGCTTCTAAGCCACTTGTGTATCTTGGAGGCATGTCAGCTGAAATCCTTTGTCGATTTTTAATTAGGTTATTTGTTTTTTTATTATTGAGCTATGAGAATTCTTTGTAGATACTGGATATGAGTCCCTATTAATTGTATGACTGGCAATTATATCCTCCCATTTGATCTTTTCACTTTCTTGATGGTCTCCTTTGAAGCAAAAAAGTTTTTAATTTTGATGATATTCAGTTATCTACATTTTTTCTTGTATTGCTAATATTTTGGTGTCATATCTAAAACGCTTTGCCAACACCAAAGCCATGATGAATTACTGCAGTTTTATAGTTTGAGCTTTTACATTTAGGTCTTTGATTCAAGGTCTATTTATCTATGCTTAATCCATTTTTAAAAGCTCTGTTAGGGTATGATTTATATATAAGAAACTATATGTACATTTAATGTGTACAATTGCATAAGTTTAGACATATGCATACGTATGTATATATCCATGAACCCATCACCACTTCAAGGTAAGAAACATACCCATCAACCCCAAAAGAGCCCTCATGAACCCTTTTGTAAACCTTGTCTTCCTTATTTCCCCATCCTCCATTTCCAGGCCATCACTGTTCTACTTTATATAACTATAGGTTAATTTATTTTTTTTTTAGAATTCTATGCAAATAGAATCATACAATATATACTTTTTTTAATGTGGTAAAATATGGATGATATTAAGTTGCCATTTTAACAATTTTAAAGTATACAGTTTTGTGGCATCAAGTACATTCGTATTGGTGTTTAACTATCACCACCATCCATCTCTGGAGTTAACTTCACCTTCCCTAACTGAAGCTCTGTACCCATTAAACAGTAATTTCTGATTTCTCTTTTCCTTCAGTCCCTGGCTACCATTCTACTTTCTCTTTCTATGAATTTGACTACTCTAGATACCTCTTATAAGTGGAATCATAAAGTATTTGTCCTTTTGTGACTGGCTTATTTAATGTATCTTAATGTCTTCTAGGTTCACCCATTTTGTAGTATGTCTCAAATTTCGTTCCTTTTAAAGACTAAATAATATTCCATTGCATGGATACATCACATTTTGTTTATCTGTTCATCTGTTGACGAACACTTGGGTTTCTTCCAACTTTTGGCTATTGTGAATAATGCTATTGTGAACCTAAGTGTACAAATATCTGTTCAAGTCTCTGCTTCCATTTCTTTTGGTTTTATATCCAGAAGTAGAATTGTTAGATAGTATGATATTTCTATGTTTAATTTATTGGGAAAGCTTCGTAATGTTTTCCATAGTGGCTGCATCATTTTACATTCCTGCCAGCAATACACAAGGGTTCCAGTTTCTCTACATCCTCACCAACATTTATTATTTTCTATTTTTTGTTTTTCTTTTTTTTTAAATAATAACCACCCTAAGGGGTGTAAACTGGTATCTCATTACAATTTTGATTTGCGTTTTATTAATGATTACAAATGTTGAGCATCTTTTCATGTGCTTATTGGCCGTTTGTGTATCTTCTTTGGATAAATGTCTATTCAAATCCTTTGCTCATTTTTTAATCTTGTTTGTTTTTGATTGTAGAAGTTCTTTATGTATTTGGGTTATTAATCCCTTATCAGAAATATTTGCCAATATTTTTCTCCAGTTTATGTGTTGTTTTTCCGTGTGTTGATAGTGTCTTCTGATGCACAAAAGTCTTTATTTTTGATGAAGTCTAGTTTATTTTTTTCTTTTGTTGATTGTTGACTGGGCTTTTAGTGTCATACCCAAGAAGCCACTGCCAAATTTAGTATTGTGAAACTTTCCTCACATTTTCTTGTGAGTTAGTAGTTTTAACTCTTATGTTTAGATCTTTGATGCATTTTGAGTTAATTTTTGTACGTGGTATAAGACAACAGTTTCATTCTTTTGCATGTGGATATTATTTTCCACACATCATTTATTGAAAAGGGTATGTACTTTGTCTTTCACTCAGCATAACTATTTGATACTCATCTGTAATAAATTTATTGCATTTATCAATAGTTCATTGCTTATTATTGCTAAGTTGTATTTCATGTGAACAATTTATTCATTCACTCACTGATGAGCATTTAGATTGTTTCCAATTTTTGGCCATTACTAAGAAAGCTGCTGTGAGCATGGGAGTGTGAACATATGCTTTGATATCTCTTGGGTAAATATCTAGGAGTAGAATGGCTGGGTCATTTGGTAGCTGTATGTTTGACATTTTAAGATACTGCCAAAATATTTTGCAAAGTTGCTTAATTTTACATTCTCACTAGCAGTGGATGAGAATTCCAGTTGCCTTATTTACTTGCAATGATAAGACCTTTTAATGTTAGCCATTCTAAAAGGTATGTATGTTATATTACCGTGGGTTTAATTTGCATTTCACTAGTGACTGATGATGTCGTATCATTTCATGTTCTTACTTGCCATTATGTATTTTCTTTTGTGAAGAGTCTGTTCATAATTTTTGCCCATATTTTAAATTAGATTTTGTTTTTTGAGAATTGTTTTATTTGTTTTGGCTACATATCCTTTATCAGATATGTGCTTTGTAAATATTTTCTCCCAGACTGTGGCCTGTCTTTTCATTCCCTTAACAGTGTCTTTTGAAAACACTTTAATTCTGATGATGTCTGCTTTATCAGTTTGTTCTTTGTGAATCTCTTTTGATGTTATAGCTAAGAAATACTTGCCTAGCGCAAGGACACAAATATTTTCTCCCATGCTTTCTTCTAGACATTTTATAGTGTTAGGTTTAGCATCTTAGTTCTCTGAATTAATATTTTTATATGGTGGAAGGTAAGTAATTTTCCTTATTTCAGTTTCAGTATTATTTGTTGAAAAACTCTTACTTCTCTTCTGAATTTGTCTTGCATTTTTGTCAAAATCAATTGTCCTTATATGCATGGATTCATTTCTGAAATCTCTACTCTGTGCCATTGATCTGTTTGTCTAACTCGATGCTAATACTACAATGTCTCAATTACTGTCACTTTTCAGTGTTTAAATCAGGTACTATTAGTCCCCAACATCTTCTTTTTCAAAGTTGTTTTGGCTCGTCTAGGCCCTTTGCATTTCCATACACATTTTAGAATAATTTTGCCAGTGTCAGAAAAGCCTCCTGGGATTTTGATTGCGATTTTCAGTTATCAAGAGAATGGTATTAAAAGTTAAAATCTCTCATTGCTGCTGTGAATTTGTCTGTTTTTTCCTTGCAGTTCTGTCATTCTTGCTTTGAAGCTCTGATATTAGGTGCATAAACATTTTCGATTATTTTGCCTGCTTGATGAATTGACCCCTTTATCATAATGAAATGGTATTCTTTATCCCTGGAAGTATTCTTTGCTCTGAAAGCTAGTTTGTCTGATAGTAGTACGGCCCCCTCCACCTCCTTGATTAGTGTTAGTGTGGTATATCTTTCACCACCTTTTAATTTTAACCTCTCTGTGTTTATATATTTAAACTGCATTTCTTTTGAGCATGTCATGATTGGTTGCTTGCATTTTTCACCAATTTGACAATCTCTGCATTTTAAGTGGAGATTAAGCACATTTTGACATTGGATAGAATAACATTTTAATTTTTTATCTTGCTATTAATTTTCTATTTGAAATATCTGGCTTTTGTTTCCTTTCCCACATTTTCTTCCTTCTTTTGGATCTATATTGTACTTTGCCTCTTTTATCACCTTATTAGCTTAAAATTTTGGGTGGCTATTTACTAGCTGCTTTAGGCTTTATAATATGTACTTGTAACTTGCCACTGTTTAACTTCAAGTGATGGTGCTCCACTTTGCATATTAAAAACCTTATAATTATACGTTTCAATTTCTCTTCTGTTTGCCTCTGTGTTATTGTTGTTGTATATTTTTCTTTTACAAATGTTATAAACCCCACGCCTATTGTGATTATTTTTGTTTGAACACTTAATTATCATTTAAAGTGGTTTAAATTATAAAGAAAAAAAAAGCTTGTTTATTTATCCATGTGGTTAGCATTTCAAGCACTCTTTATTCCTTTTTGTACATCCCTATTTCCAAAGGGTATCTTTTTCCTTCTACCTAATGGTCTTCCTGTAACATTACTTGTGATGCAAGTCTGATGATAGTGAATTATTTCAGCTTTTGTATGCCTGAAAAGTCTCTATTGCCCTTTCATTTTTAAAAGATATTTTTACTGGATATAGTTTTGCATTCTAGGTTGACAGTTTTTTTCTTTTCTTTTTTGGTACTTTGTAGATAGTACTCTACTGTTTTTCATTTGTATTATTTTCAGTACAAAATATGCCGTTTCCTCATTCTGTTTCTCTGTATATAATACATCTTTTTTCTCTGGCAGCTTTTAGATTTTTTCTTTTTATTCCCTACTTTTAAGCAACTTGTTTATGATGTCCCTTGGTGTGATTTTTCTATTTTCATATTCCTTGCATTGAGTATTTGTTCAGTCTCTTGGATTTATGGTTTTATTATTTTCAACAAATTTGGAAACTTTTGGAAGTTATTTTTTAAATATTTTCCCCTCTTGCCTTTCTCTTTTTAAGGACCCCAGGTACATGAATATTAGACTGCTTAAATTTGTCCCACAGCTTAATAATGCTCTGTTAAGTTTTCTTTGTGCATTTCATTTTAAATACTTTGTATTGCTATATATTAAAGTATACTTTTCTCCAGCAATGATGAATTGTCCACTAATACCATTCAGTATACTTTTCATCTCAGATACTATAATTTACACTTCAAGAAGTTAGACTTAAGGTTTTCAGTATTTAATGTATTACCTAACTTTTCAAATACAGGGAATTTGAAATTATACTAATTTGCAATTATACTAACTGTTCTAATGTTTTTGTCTGCTAATACCAACATCTGTATCATTTCTGGTTCAGTTTTGGTCATTTGATTTTTCTCCTCATTATTATCTTATTTTCCTACATCTTTGCATTCTGATAATTTTTGATAAGATACCAGGCATTGTTAATTTTATCTTGTTGGGTATTGGATGTTTTCTATTCTTATAAATATTCTTGAGTTTTGTTTTAGCATGCAGTTCAATCGTTTTGAAAGTGTTTAATTTAATTTTATTTTTTTCAGTTTCCTTTTAAAAGATTTGTTAGGTAGAAGCAGAGCACTTTTTACTCAGGGCTAATTATTAACCACTACTAAGGCAAGACTCTTCTGAATACCCAATGCCCGGTGAATTTTAAGGTTTTCCAACCTGGCTGGAGAGGATAGACTCCATTCTTGGTCCTGCCTGGGTCTGTGCACTATAAAGGTGCCATGCACCTACATTTCAGGTGGTCCTTGCTGGGTTTCTGGTAGTTTCCTCCCACACCACATAGATCATTCCTCTACTGACTGAGAGAGATTTTCTGCAGTTCTCTGGAAGACCTTGTGTGTGTGTAGCCCTCCTCTTCAGTACTCTGCCGACTCCAGCAGTCCTGGTCTCCCCAGACTCTCAGCTCTGTGTCTTCACCTTAGGAGCCTGCCTCAGTTCTCGTCCTCGTATTGTGGCCTGGAAGCTCTTAAGTCAGTTACCTAGCTCAGTTGTAGGCCTCACCTCACTTTTTTCTGTCTTTCAGAAATCACTTTCCTTCATTGCCTGATGTTCATTTCAGTGTCTTGAAAAGCATTGGTTCACGTATTTTATCTGATTTTTCCATTATTTCGGGTGAGAAGATAAATCTAGCCCCTGTTACTTCCTATCAGCTGGAGACAGAAGTTCCCCTCTTAATCCATTTTTGATTAACTAAAACATGCACTGATTTCTTGTGGCAGACCACAGAAACATTTGTGCACTCTCTGGAAGCAGAAAGATTTGCCAAAAGCCGTCAACATAAATTTCCCTTAACACACAAAATGGCAGTGTAATCTGTCGCTCACCAAGATACTCAAGTGTTTTGATATTTAATATTCCATTGAAAAAGAAGTAGCTTATCAAAAGGGTGATATGCAGAAAAGCTTTCTGTTTATCCCCCATATTTTGTTATCCTGTAAATGCTCTGCCCTGCCATGCCCACCCAACCTCCTGATCTATCCCTGTGGCTCTCCCATAGGCCACTGCCCTTGAAATTTTACAAGCAAGTTTGTTGACAGGAAGCCACTACCCTACTCTACCCAGATGGTAGTGGGAGTTTGAGGGCACTGAATACTGGGACTTTCTCCAATTTATCACAATTAAACACCTGTGCTAAGTAAGTGACAGAGCTCCACTGTGGGTTTAAAGCCACGAAGTGGTTACCATCAAAATCTCTTTCTTATTTAATGGGATAAATGATGTGAGGGGCCTCCAGATGTTGTTTAAAGATAATGTATTATATTTTGAACAGAGAGGTTCTCTGGAGACTTTTTGGACTTTGGTTAATCCTCCAACTTGTATCCTTCATGCTGTGTTTCTAATGGGGTGAACTGTGTGCTTCCAGTTAAGTGTTGAGATTCTGCATCCCTTTTTACTATATTCTTCTTTTTATATTGTGGCAAACTTACCCTACCTTATTCCAGAAAAGGCATAGAAATTGCATGTGATTTTAGATAAGGATTACAAACATGGCTTTGGATATTGGACAGGGCCAGGTTTAAATCCTAACTCTATCACTTATCAGCTGTGTGACCCTAGACTTGTCACTAAAGCCTTCTGGCCCACAATTTTTATCCACTCCCCTTTAAAAAAAAAAATACAAGATTTTTGTGAAGAGAGACAAGATAATGAATGTAAAAAGGCTTAAGTATAATACCTGCTAACAGGAAATGTTCAACACAGGTGACATTCTGTTACTCCGTAAGTCAGTAACTATGATGAGTCCTGCCTTATTTCTACCACCCTGTATAATAATTTTCAGCATAAAGGTTACTTTCTGAGTCTGTTGGGCCATCCATTTTTAAGTAGCTGATACATTGTCTTACTGTTCTCAGCCAGCTGTCTCAAGTCAGTGGTCCACAGGCAAGCTGCACATAGTTGTTAAATATTAAAAACAAAATTAAGAAAAAAAAGATTTCCTATAAAATCCAAATTTCAGTAAGAATTCAGATATCTGGCTTCTCTTAAATATTTGGAAAGTCTTTAACTGTAGACTCAGGAGTCTACATGTTTTAATAAATGGGCACTGTGACCCAGTTGTCACGTTCAGCAGGGCAGTGCTTGTCAATTTCCCACACCCCCTCCATTTCACTTGCCTGCCGCATACCAAATTTAGTGTTACCTAGCCCATAACACTTCATATTTCTGCCTGTTCCTTGTTTTATTCATGACCCTGCATTAGGCTGCTTGTTCTCTCTAAATGAGGTTCACTAATGTTCACAAAGTATTTGCAATAGAGGCTAATATAAAGAGCAGGGTTTCTGTAAATGACCTTTGCCCTAGAACATAATGAAAGTATTTGTGGGGCTGTTCTGGTCATTCTGCCTTTTGGTTGAGCAGAAACCAGAGGTTGTCACCAAACACGAATTCTCCCTTGTTTTCTCTAGAATAAAACCCCTAAAGCGAGCTGGGCTTATTGCTGAGCAAAATAAAAACTCCAAGTATCTCTTTCAGTTTGGCATGGTAATGTAAGTAAGTAGAAGAGGTATATGTAGCTTTTGGGTAACAACATTAAATAAGGAGGCATGCCCCTCTCCTGTCCTTTCTTGTTTCATTGGGGCCAAACTGTGGGTATGATGGCTTGAGTTGGAGCAGCCATCTTGCAGCATGAGTAGAAGGCAAGAGTTGATTGTGAAGCAATAAATGAAAAGGCACCTGGCTTCCTGGTGCTCTTTTGCCATCTTACCTGTCCTGGTCTACCTACATTTATTTCAGAGAAGTGTGTATTTCAGTACTGTTTATACAATCATTATTGGGAGATTTCTGTCATTTATAGATGAAGTTAATCTAAACTGATACTGTTATATTGATATGATATGTTGAATATCAACTATTAAATTGACAATAAGTTTTCTTTATAACTCACAGAAATTGTAATGAGTATCTCAGAAAGTTCACTATTCACAAACGTTAATTATGCCTTCCCAATGGCTTTTCTTCGTTGAAATAGATCACATTTTTTTAATAATTGAAAATATTTATCATCTCTTCCCTTTAATTCCATTTTGTGTATATTAAATTTTATTGCATTTGAGTATTATATACTTGTATATTTGTAAAAGATTTGTTGAATATAATTCACATGCAATTGATTCATTTAATATATATAATTCACAGTTTTTAATATGTTCACAAAGTTATGAAACCATCACCAGAATCAATAGTGAATGTCGCTTCCACTTGCTTTCCATTGTCTCAAGCAAGTCATATAGCCTTGGTTAGAAAAGTCTCCTGTGGAGAGGGGTCTCATCCTGAAAGACAAATACTTTTAAGAATAATGCAACCTAACACACATATTATTCCCATGAGATGTATATCAAGGGTCATAGTAATCAGAGAAGAGCTGAGACTTGAGTAGATTTTATATAAATTTCTGGGTTGGACTTGCTGATAGAAGGAAGTGCCACTTAAGAGAAAAATGTCTTGGTAAGTTAAAGTATAGGAGAAGAAAATTAACAAGCCATGATGAATCAAAAAATAAGGAAACAAATCTTAGAGGAAAATAATTTTTTGGCTTGAGAGTGGTAAGTTAGGCCGTAAGGGAAGGCCAGGTATAATGGAGCATTTTAAATAATAAGCTACAGTTGATTTCAAAGCCCAATTATAACAAAACCAATTAAAATGTTAATATAATAAGAAACATGGATGACTCTTTCTTCGTAATAGGTGCTGTTTTATAAATTTTATATGTTGTAGCTCCTTTAATCCTCACAGTAACTAAATGCAGTAGGTCCTGATACTATCTTCATTTACCAGATGCATAAAGTGAAACTCGGAGAGGTGATGTTGCTTACCAAATGTCATACAGTATGACAGTTTCCATTGCTTCCAGCCAAGAATCATGGTTGATATTGAATAGAAAAAAAGTCTAAAATAATATATACCCAACCTGTAATAGTGAAACTATGTGTTATGTAAAATTTCAGGGAAATTTTCACTTACTCGTGGCTCCTTGAATTTCTTTCAGCAGTGGCTTTCTTTTAGTTTTCAGTGTGCAATCTTGCACCTTCTTGGTTAAATTTATTCCTAAGTAGTCTATTCTTTCTGATGCTATTGTAATGGAATTATTTTCTTAATTTCCTTTTCAGATTGTTCATCACTAGTTCATAGAGATACAACTGATTTTTACATATTAATTTTGTACCCTTCAACTTTGCTGAATTTGTTATCTTTAATAGGTTTTTTTGTGTGTGTGAGTATGCAAATTCTTTAGGATTTTCTTTATATAGAATCATGTCACCTGTGAAAAACAATAGTTGTACTTCTTCCTTTCCAACATGATGCCTTTTGTCTTTTTTTTATTGCCAAATTGCTCTGACTAGAACTTCTAGTAGAGAGTTGAAAACTAGTGGTGAGGTGGGCTTTCCCTGTCTGGCGTCTGATCTTAGGAGAGAAGCTTTCAGTCTTTCACCTTTGAAACAACATACTGTTTTTAAATAGAAAAGGACATGATTTTTTTCAGACAACTAATAAAAAAGTATAACAAAAATTATTTTAGAAGTTCTTAAGATGCAAAGCTACCATTGATTTCTCAGTGTTACGTAGTGGAAGACACCAATCAATATTGAAAGGAAAGCTGGAGTAAGACACGCAGGACTATAGAGAGATAAATGGAGGCATCTTTCCCAAGTAATGAGACAAACCAAATCATCACTAGACTAGAATGAGCACTTTGAAGACTTGACTGATGTTAGATAGTCATCTAAAGATACGATAAGGAAGGAGCTTTGTCTGCTGTCTCCAAAGAGAAAACCAGAAACTTAAGGCTGGGAAAGCCCAGATCAAGGTAAAGTAATAGTACAGCTCCTAGTTACCACTCAGTGTAGTTAACAAATTAGGAAAACCAACATGACTGAGGCAACAGCAGCTTAGTAGAAGCTGCTACAATTGAAGGCTTAGAATTTCTGGAGACAGAAGCAAAATTGAAGAATACAGCAGGATGTATGACTTGCCAATCTGACCTATTTTAGTGCTAGTCAATAACTCATTACACTGAAATTGTGGATTTTATGGCTTCCATTTAATACATTCTTAATAGATGTCAGTCACTGGGCGGAGTTTTCCATTAATTCTTACAACAACCATGTGAGGTAGGCAGTTTTGGTTTCATTACATAGAAACAGAAATTGAGACTCAGAAAGGATCTCTGCTTTACTGTAGCTACACAGTAGGTAGGTGTTAGATATAGGGTTGGGGCACAGAATTGTTACTAAATGTGATTTTCATAGATGATACAAAGAATTTTTTAATACAGGTGACTCTATTCATACTGGATGATCAGGATAGGTGAGTCAATGCTGCAGTAATAAACCCCCCCCCCCAAGTCTCATTGACTTAAAACAACATTCCACATCCTCTTACTATGCAACCCAGAATAATGGATTATCTATCTTTTATGCCCAAATTCTAGGAATCCATGATGCCACCATCTCTCCTTCTCTCTCTCTAATTTTTCACAAATTAATACATCTGTGAGAGTAGTTCAGACATTTTCGAGCAAGAAAGAATGCAAAGTGGAAACCAACATCTCCCTTTTTGACTGACATTTTGAAAAATAAACCACTGTATGTGAAAGCATTTTAAGCTCCTTGGAGAAAAGAATCATATCAAATTCAAGATATTACAATAACAGTGGTTCCTGTCATTTCAGATTGTTTAGTTTCAATATAAAGCATCCAAATCAAAACTAAAAATAAGACTTGACCACATGAAATTTGCCAGGAGAATTTTTATTAAAGTTTTTATTAAAGGGCAGAAGTTCAGCTTAATCTTTAGCAGAATGAAGGATTACCATCTATTACAGTGTCTAAAAAGATATTGAATTTGGTTTTGACACATGAGCAAAGTAAATGTTGGCTTTGTGTGTATGTGGAAGAGGCCACAGAAAGGAGAGAATTAAAAAGACTGTCATTAGTTGTCATACTGTGTGCATGGTGATCCCCACATTCCTGAAGCCATCTCTATGATAAATTTCTAGTTTTCCCTAATCACCAGGACTTGTCCTTTGCAATACATTTAACAACGACATTTGCATATAGAAAGTATCATTGACCTTTGAATTTCAAAAGACAAAGATTTACAAGGACAGTGATTCTGAAATGAGCCATTTCATTGGTGTCCTTTTGTTTTCTTGCAGCAGCAACAGAAATGCAACAAGCTGGCCATTTCATAATAAGAAAAAAGAGGGGAAATATCTTCCCAAGTGAGGGATATATCAATATGATGTGGAAACCAGTAGAAATATAATCCAGTTTCTTTTGATTCTTATTTTAAGGCATTTATTTTGGTTCTGTCATTGCAAAGGTTAAAGTATCATATACTCCTAGTCAAGTGATCCTTTTAATTAATAGAACATCAGAAGCATGGATTTTGTTTTCTTGGAACCATCTCTTCAGCTGAGATACCAGGGCTCCATGCTATTGTGCCCCCTTCTCCCTTCAATGTCAAACATCTAGAAAGAATAATTTGTGTTTACTTTCTTTCCTAGATGGCCACCAGTCACCCCTTCACTGTTATCTGAGTTTGCCTTAAAATTATGTAATTGCTTTCACTTTTTCCTTCCTTCCTTGTTTATGTGTGCATTCATTGATTACTGTTGAGCATTTACTTGCGTGTATCAGGCCATGTCATCATCAGCGGGAATGGGAGTGCAAACACCACCTGTGTGTTCCCTGGCCTCGTAGACCTTCTATCTGCCAGAGGGTGAGAGGTAGGAAAAATACTAATCAGCAAGTTAATGAATAAATGAAGAGGGTAAATCCAGAGAATATAAGTGCTCTAAAGAAGATAAAACATGGTGATATGATGAAGTTGCTGGGTAACAGGGGGTGAGTACCACAAATTAGGAACTTGAGGAAGCTGCTATCAGAATATATGTTCAGAGAGAAATGATGATAAAGAGTGGGTTCAGAAGAGAACCATACACAAAGGGAAGAGTAAAAACAAGACCCAGAATTAGGTCCAAGCTTAGCTTGTTCAGGAAACTAAAACATTCCTTCCACAATGGCCAGCTTGGCTTTTTCTGTACATCCTCATTTTACCTTCCTCCCCTGACACAGGGAGGCAATGTTACAGAGGGGATAAGAACACAACATGTTCTGGAGTCTGATGGCTCATGATGAAGTCTTGATTCTGCTACTGCCTCTTCTGTGAACCTCAGGTTCCTCCACTGTAACATAGGATTGCACTGGAAGGGGTCTAACAAGAAACAGAAGACATATCCAAATCAGGTAAATTTGAGGAGCTTTACTTGCCAAGGGGTTAATTACAAAGTGGAGAGGTGGTGCATAGAGGAAGGCGGGAGATGCCATCCCATATCTCAGGGTGAGCAGCAGCTGAACTGTTCCTACCTCTCGACCCCAAGGGACAAGATAGGGAGAGGATACTGGAACCTGAAGAGAGGGAGCACAAGGTACTCTGAGAGGAGCAGTGGCCTTCTGGCCATGGATAGAATCATCATAAGGTGACCTCATGGTGAGACAGACTCTGACTTGCCCTCCTCCCTGCCTCCAATCTCCAGTGGATGCTCCCTCTTGTGGTAAATCAACTGAAAGCCAAAAGCCAAGAGAACGCTGAGTGCATTCCATGGAGGTCAGGGGACACAGGGAACACTAGAGAATGCTGCTGGAGGGACAGACTGAGGACAGGAGGTGGTACACATACCCACCACACCACATAGTCTTGAGGAATATATGAGGCAGTGCACGTCAAATATTTAGTCTCAACTGTATTCTTTAAAACAATCTGACAAAAGACTGGCAAGATGTAAATATTTGTTAAATCCACATTGGATTGGTGTTGGAGTTTCTGGATATTTGAAATATTTTCTGAGATTAAAAAGTGCTTGGTATTGTGTTTGGAACACAGTAAGTGTCCCGTAAGTGTTAGTTACAAGGATGATAAGAACAGGATAATGTAAGTGTTTCACCAGCAAATGCCTCTAAAGATATTTCTTCTTTCCTTGCAATAACCTGCTTTTGGAAAGTCTCATCTGCATTGATCATTAAACCCTCCCTCCCAAAATGTGCGAGATTTTCTGAGAATCCTGTCTAGCCCACCTCTGTATCCTAAGTTCCAAACTTTTCAATTTCCCAGTTGTTCTGTCTGTATAACTATAGGCCCTCAAAACTCAACTCATCCTCACCCACAACGTGCATTTTCTCCCATGTCCCTTTTGCTTTTAATCAGAATAACTTTTAAATCCACCTACTTATTGCCATGGCCCTGCCACCCCAATCCAAACCAATGTCACGTATTTCTTGACTGTAGCCATCTAACTAGTCTCCCTGCATCCATCCCTCTTACACAGCAGCCAGAGTGATCTGGTTTTAAAAGTGCATCAAGTTAGGTCATTTCCTGCTGAAAACTCTTTCCTGAGTATAGTTTGAAGATCTGAATTTTAAATATACTACCCAAATGACTCTGTACATTAAGCTTTGCAAGTAACTGATGTAGGAAAGATTCCCTTAGCCACTGAAATGGCCACCCGATGGATGACGTGGTTCCTTTGTTGTTGACTGGTTGACCACATGATGGCAATCACTAGGCCAGACAACTGTGATGTGAATATGTCATTTCAGGCGTCACTGTCATGCTCTGCTAGTGCCTCCCATGGAATAGTTGGTATCTGAGTGGGATCAGGGTGGGCTGAATTTTGATAAGTAGACAAAGCCAGGGATGGACGACAAGTGAGGGGGATGATTCTGAACTTAATCATGAGAGCAGAGGTGGACATGGTGCTCTTGGGAAGTGGTCAGCTGTGGGAGTCAGGGCAGGACGAGCATGTAAAGGCCACACTGTCCTCTTTCTGTAGGGAGTGGCAAATCATTGAAGATTTTAGAACAAGGAAATAAAAACAGATTTTATGTGCATTCTAACAAGACAGTGAGCATGCAGGCCAATGGCACCAGATTTAGAGCCCAAAAGGCCTGGGTTTACGCCCAACCCTGCCACTCACTGGTAAGTGATTAGGGGACAAGTTAATAAACTTTCTGAGTTTCCGTTTCCTTTTCTCAAAGGTAGGCTTAATACAAACTTTCAGAGTCAGTATGAGAGACATACCTTTTTATATAAATTCAGACTCAGGTGTCCAGGAAATGGTACTCAAGAGACCTTATTGTCAGAATGGCAAAACACAGGGAAAGGTGGAAATACAGGAAGCAGAGCGAGCAGAAGAACAGGGACTGTCATCACCTTGCAGTGTCCCTCACGGCCTTCCACTTGTGTATTGGTGGGGTCTTCTCCCAAAGATGGCAAGTCTCTTAAGGTAAAAACAGGTCTATGAAAGGAACCAATCACTGCCCTGCAACGTGTTTCTCAAAGTGGGGTTTCCCCAGCCCTTCTAGTTTCCTACCCCGGGGTTTCTGCAGTGACCGTCACAGATTGTTCAGAGATTATGGGGTGAGGCCAATAAACACGGTTTTTTACATGCATTTCACAGAATGGGGTTATAAGCCTTTTTGCATTAGTCACAGAATTCTCTTTGCATTTTAGAGTTGTGTATGTTTGACCAAGACTGATGGTCAGTTTATCTCAGCTAACACGCAGTTAACTGTTAAATTTGTGTTTTTGTTCCTATTGAATGTTATGCTTATTGAAAACTGTGCAAATCACAGAGAGGAGTTCATTGGTGCATAAAAGTGGTGATTAAATTGGGATATACATGCTACAACTCAGAACACATCACAAATTTAAATAGTGGCTGGGACTCTAGTGCTTATCCATAATGTGAATAGGTATTGTTCTAAGAAAAATGAGTCTTAAGATATTTCATGAATATCTTAAAGAGTGCGTGAATTTAGACTAGCAAGCTATCAAGAAACTTCACTATAAAACGTGTCCAATATTGGAATAAAGCCATAGAACTGTTCACATTATCTTCAAAGAAGAGTGACCTCTTTTTCCTCAACAAGCTCAAAATAATGCTTTCTGATGCAAAATTGATGCCTTTTGTTGTCACTGGTGGAAAAAAAGACCAAAACTACAGAAGCGTATTTCAAGGTTGCATTCATCTTGCCAAAACACAGGTACAAGTCACACTAGTGCCAAGAAGCTAATAAAAGCAGCTGCCATGTTAATGACAAATAGTATGATCACAGGGAAAGCAGAATGAGCTATTGGCAAAATCCCTTATCAAATAACACTTATGGATGTTGCAAGATATCAGTGGCATACATTGTGAAAGAGCAATTACACTCTTGTGCATCTGTTTGTAGATCTCTCACTGTAGACATGGGTGATGCTCCTAATGCAGAGAGTATGAATTAGCTGCTCCTGGCGTAAGTGCAGTACAGAAACAAAGGAGAAGTGCTTGACAAGTTTTAGTCTGTTTATCCAGGCTCTAGGAAAAGAGATGTGTTTGTAGGTTTACAGTTCTTTTTTTTGTGATCTATGAGAAAGACTAGAAAGTGTGTACCATGAGATCAGTCCTGTTGGGAGTCCAACAACCCATGCGCAGCGAGGATGGGCTTTATTTTGCAGAGAAAAGGATTTGCATCTTGATGCCAATCTTAAGGTATTTTATTTGCCAAGAAAATTGCATGGTAAGCAATCCTGCTTTGATTCAGATTAAAAAACAAAATGGTACAAATGATGACATAGACTGAGAGAAGAAATATAAGATTCTGCTTTTCTACCCTGAAGTAAGCTGGCTTTCAAAAAAAATTGTTCAAAGAACACTTTTGAAGTGAGAGTTAATATGAAAACACTCTTGTGTGATACTAATAATAGTTTACATCATTTCTATGATTTCATGTTGTTTGCTCAAATGGCCTCTCTCTGCAGTATATTCAGTATCAGGAATAGAATGACCCTATCACTTCAGGGCCAAAATGTCTGTCTCTTTTTTAATGTTAAAACTAAGGTATTAAGAAAATAACATATGGTACACACTCTCAAACACAAAGAATTTAGCTCTTTCCAAATTAGCTTATTTTCTTCACTGATGAGAAGAAAAATTGATATTTTAAAATATTTAAAAACTTCATTCAAATGTGAAACATAACAGAATTCTTTCCATATTGAAATAGAATTAAGCAGCACATTAGGAACCCATCTTCTGCTGTTTCTCAAGGTAAAATAAAAAATGAGTTATTCTAGCTTTTTGAAGAAGATACACTCATAAGCTTTGAGTCTGATGGACTCTCGGTACTATGTGGACGGAGGGAGCCAGAGGTTGCCGTGCTAATAATCTTCTGCCATATGCTCAAATCTTTCTTGCTCTCAAGTTTCCAAAGCCCTGGTGGTCTCCACAGGCAGGATCTTCTTTTCACAGCTAGAAGGATGCTTGTTTGGACCCTTTCAGATGGCCGTTATTGATAAGTCACTGTCTATGAGAGCAAGACGATGCTCTCTTCCACCATCTTGCACTGTGGCCCATTCCCCACATTTTTGGGAAATTCATTCATGGAGGAAAAGCTGTATGTTTGTGAGTTCTTTCACATGATACACTTTTGAACTGTATTCGAATGTAAATTTTGCCCTGTTTTCTTTAAATATGATTGAAGAAGGTATTTCTTTTTTTCAGTTTGGTGTACTGATGATCATTCATTCACTCATCATTTCTTTACCCCCCCCCCCACCCTTACACACTCACTTATTTATTCCTACACTTCATTCATTCAGTTTTTCATCTTGAAAAAGAAAACAGCCTCTTGAGCCTGTTACTAGCCATGTATTAGTCAAATTGCTTGACTTTTCTGTACCATCTGTAAAGGGGGAGATTTTCCTCCTACCTACTTCGGTTGATTGTCTTAAGGAACAAAGAGGGTCTTGTATGAGAAGCACATAGAAGGGCTCCTGGCATGTTTGTCGTGGTGGTTGTGATTGACGTGTGTTTGACGTTTGTTTTCTTTATGCATATTTGTAAGCGATTATGATTTAATCATTCATCATTCAACAGATTTTAATTTAGCAAATTCTCTATGCCAGGCTTTGTCATACACGCTGGAGATGCAGCTGCAGATGGGACAGACAAGATACCTGCCTTTACGAATTTATATAATGCATGTGGTTTGAAAATGTGAAAGCAATCAAGGAAGGAGTAGCTGTTGTTATAAATTATGAAAGTGATAGACCTGTTTCTGTCATCTGTCAGAGCCCCTGCACACCCCCACCCCCGCCCCAGCCCTGGGCCATGTGGTTCAGAAGACCCTGTCCTGGCCATCCTCTGGCCACACCTCCACCTCTTCCTAGAAGGTGAGGATTTTGTGGGCCATGGAAATGTGCTCCAGATATTCAGATCCCCAGAATTCCCCGTCTAATGGCTCTGGCCACTTCTGGAACCCTCCAGTACCTTTTTCCTATCCTGCGGGTGCAGCTGAAGCATGCAGGAACCCCTAAACCTGAGGGATAGCCAAGGGGCATTGTTGTGGGGACTGGATCTTGGATATGTGTGGAATTGTGTGATTTTCCATCCACACATATTTGTGAGACTCTCAGTTGGGAAGGGACAGACCAAGGAGGAATAGAGAAATGGGGGTCCTTCATTTGAATTCTTACCCCTGCCCTGTGAATGGTCAGGCCAAGCCTGATGGAGATGATCAAACAAGGAGATAACATTAAGAGAGTTTGGAGTGAGGTGCTGGAGTAGAGGTGGTCAGGGAACTTTCCTGACAGGATATGACATTTTAGTGAGTCCTGCATGACAAGAAGGAACTAGCTTTGCAGAGCGGTCAGTACAGCCAGTGCACAGACCTAGAACCAGACCAAGTCAGGCCTTTTTGAGCCATGGGAGAAGGCAAAGGTGCTCAGTCAGAGTGAGATTGAGGAAAGTGACAAGAGATGAACTCAGGAGGTACGTAGAGGCCAGAGAAGTACAGCCATGTGGGCCAAGCTAGCAAGTTTGAATGTTCTCTAAATGTATTAGGAAGCCAAAGGAAGCTTTTAAACAAGGTACCCCAATGATCACTCCTGATGCCATGTGGACAATGAATTGTGCAGGCATGGGAGAAAATGAGGACATTCTGACTAGGGAGTAAGGAGTTCTAATTTGGGGATTATCTGCTCCAGAATCTTGTCGGAGGCTGGTTGAGAATGCAGTTGTCTAGGTGTAAGAATATAGGTCCCTAAGTTAAGCATCAAAATCTTCAGAAAGGGCCTGGGAATCCCAAGAAGAATCCTCACGCACACTGAAATTTGAGAACTACTGTGCACCCCTTTAAAACTGATGGACAGAGGTATATGAATAACCATGTTAAAATGCATCAACAATTTGAAAAACTTTTAAAGTAAAACATTGAGTTTTGTTCATTTTTTTGAGTTAGAAATGCTCTTAACACATACCTTAAATAATCTCTTCTGTAACTGAAGCCCTTATAAACGTAAGAATTTAGAAAGGCAGTAATGGGGGAGGAGATGAAAATAAAGATTTCTCATTTATTTTCAGTATTTCAAAATATATCCAATGAAAGCTTATATTAGAAAATAAAATTTATTTGTAGATTGATAAAAACTTCAAATATTTTGCTTTATCTAGAATTCTACCCTCTGTCTGCTAAAGCTGATTATATAATGTCTAAAATATCATATTTGCAATTATATATTTCTTTGTTCTAAAACATTGAAAATGATATGATATGAAAGGATGATTCATGGAGTAGTTAAGAGGACTGCCTTTAACTTTAAGTAAGTGGGTTTGAATTACAACTGTTCCTCTTACTAGGTATTACTTCTCTGCCTCAGTTTCTTCATCTGTAAAATGGGAATATAAGACTGACTTGAGGATTAAATGAGTTAACTATGTAAAAGGCCTAGCAGATACCTGGTACATAATAATATGCTTAATAATGCAGAAGATCATCAATATCATTGCTATTTAGTAGGCAGAATTCTTTCAAACTATGGGACACAACTGGAGAAAAGATAACATACCATATTCTCAATTGTCAGCTAGAAAATGGAAGTATGATGAGGTCCTGCCATTGGGACATCTTGATTTAAGGGCTGAGCTGGATTTCAAATTCCTGACAGAATGTTGCTACCTTAGAGTCATGATTTCTTTTTGATGCTTCTTGGGGAAAACTTCATGCGGCAAGAATGTTCATGTCTTTCTTCAGATCAGTTCCTCAACTTTGTGTAACCAAAGACACATGAGGAATTTCACTTTCTTGCTAACCGTGATAGGTGTTCCAGAACCAAGGAGTCTGCTGGGAACTCAATTTGTAGTCACGTAATGACAAGAAGGGCCATTAACTTTCTCTGTGGTTACCTCTTATTTTTTACTATGCTTGATTTGGCTTGTTAGCTGTGCAGTTGAGATGTTACCGAGAGACATAAGCCACTGGAAGAATTGCATGAAATTTCAGCAGAGCTCTTTTGATTGTCTGCAAAAGGATTTTTCTTAGAAATATATTCTGAGCCTGTTGAGAATTTGACTGTTTTCGAAGTGGTCTCAGTTGCATACAGGTGGGCTTTAGAAAGGGTTCCTAAGGACTTTGGAGAAGTCTGCATAGTTATTAAAGAGTTTTCCAAAGTACAGAAATATAAGGCAGAGTTACATAACACAGTACTCTCACTCATCTCCACACCATTTCAGCTGCTGAAAATATGTCACTTAATTTTGAGTCATCAAAGGTTGTAAAGCACTGAAGCATGTATCAGTAGGACGTGTACCTTGCATGTTAAAACTACACTTGTGAGAATATTTGGAGCTGCTTTCACTTTTTTTTATGAATCGCGGTGACATACATGAATAATTCATTCATGACACTGAAAGAATAACCACAGAGGCTTCCTCCCCAGGGTGTCTTGGAAAAGCTATTGACAGTACTAAAATGAGCGTTAAGGAAGAACATCACCAGGGAAGGATTGGAGGGAGTGATCAGCAGACTATCTCTTGTGGTTGTCTGTCAGCTTTTACAGATTGGGTTCCTGTGCAAACTCAAGTGTGGTGCTGGGAAGCTCAGGAAACTGATGCCAATTAAAATGCTTCCAAGGCATGTTTGTGGGGAACTGTGTATGTGGCTGAAAAGTAGCTTGTAAGTTTTCTTTGGGTTATGAGTAAGGAACAGGAAAGAAAAAGAAAATCTCTGTCTTGGCAGTCTTTCTTGAGAGGCTGACATTCCTGTATAGAATTCAGAAACAATGCCTTGAAATGAGACCCAGGCATCTAATGATGGAGGAATTTTCCATCACAGTGGCACAGTGGATTATGTACTTCAGGTACAGCTTTGAATTGACTGAAGACTGCTCAGTAATCCATACAATAGCCAGTGTCATGCCTATGGCTCCAGTTTTAATAATACCTAGTAGATACTGAGCTCTTTATGTGCCCTCTCATTTAATCCACACAACAATTCTATGAGGTCAATCTATTTATATTATTGTCCCATTTTAGAGATCTCAACACTGAGGCTTGAGTAAGCAGAAAAATGTTTTGCTCAAATTTACCCAGGAAGTAAAGGTGAATGCCTGGATTTGAGCATGTGTCTGCCTGACCAGAGCAATCATTCACTGCAGTTTAGTACACAAATGAAAGTACCAGAGAGGGTGGGTGGGATGGACAGTCTTTGTTTTGCTACCATCCCGAGGAGCAGAAGAGATTGTACAAGGATCATATGCTCTAGAGTGCCAAGAACATAGGTCCCTAAGTTGAGCATCAGAATCTTCGCAAAGGGCCTGGGAATCCCAAGAAGAATCCTCATGCACACTGAAATATGAGAACTACTGCACACCTTTTCAAAACTGATGGACAGAGAGATATGAATACCCACATTAAACAGCATCTACAATTTAAAAAACTTTATCTAAGTAAAGTATTGTTTTTTGGGTTTTTTTTTTTTTTTGAGTTAGTAAAGCTCTTAACATATACCTTAAATAATCTGTTCTCTAATTGAAACCCTTATAAACTTAAGAATTTAGAAAGGGAGCAGTGAGGGATAAGATGAGAATAAAAATTTTTCAATTATTTTCATTATTTCATTGAAAAGTCGCTGAAGCTTCGGGATCTGTTTTATTACTTCCGAAGTGAACTTGCTGGGGTTTCCTTGTCAGAGAAATCCATTCTCATGTGTGAAAGTGCTCGGAGAACACGAGGAGGCAAGACACAGACAGAAGAACCTGTGACTGGGGAGAAGTTCAGAAGTGGGAACCTTGTCTTCAGAGCACTGGGCCCAGTGAACACAATGTAAAGAAGCATCTGCCTCAAGAGATACACAAAAAACTGCGCTTGAATGACTGTGCCCAAAGGGGAGTGTCCCCGAGGGAACTGAGCTCACAGAGGTAGGAGAGCCTGGGTGGAAGATTCTCTGAAATGCAAACATCTGACATTGTTTTGCCTCAGCTGCCTGGTCAGTCTCATATCCTGGGGCAAGAAGCCTTTTTGAAGGTGAAGGGGAATCTTACAACACAAGGACTAAGAGTTTTAAGGAAGGGCAGAAAGTCAATCACTTCCACATTTAGACTAGGTGAGAACAGGAGGGAAGTGTTGCTTCTCGAACCAGTAATCACGGAAGTTCATCTAATGTTTATTAAATTTTATGGTATCACCATGCTACTGGCACTGTTGTAGCCTTTACCTTTTTCCTTAAAACTATGCAGCAAATATTTTAAACCAAAACCACTTGTCATTTGTGAGAAGTTATAGGCACCATATTGATCACCCAATTCTGGAAATTGGGATATAGAATAACCTAGAATAGATGTTTTTAGCTTTAAAAAGAGTTTGAGTGATGGAGCAAAGCTAAATCTCTGAGGAATAAGAATATATACCTGGATCTAGTTCTGAGAAAGCCAAGTAGTTCGTGAAGATAAAAGTCAGAGATTTAAATAACCATCATCATCATCCTTAGAGCTGCTAGATGTTTATTATAAACCATCCACTAAGCTAAGAGCTAAAGACATTTAACTTTAATGTTTATAATAACCTCATGTTATAGATAAGGCAGCTTGATATGAGAAGTTAAGTAACACACTCCAAAGCAAATAAAATGCCAATCTCTGTAGGCCTGTCTGATTTCTAGGCCTTAAGGAACAATTTCTGTGCTGTACCAAAAATGCATCTTTTCCCAATACTGACAAAAATGTGAATCAAAATCAGGGTACACTTCTTGAAGAACTTTCTCATAAAACATTGATAAATTTCACTTCATAAATACTGAAGCCACTTTACTTCCCTCAAAGCACCATAAATGAAATTAAGAGGCAAGCCACAAGTCAAGAAAACATGAGAACATATATGACAAAAGATCACTGACTCTAATATATAAAGAGTTCTTACACCTTAATAAGAAATACAGTGTTTAAGAGTAAGGAAAGAAAATTAATAGACAATAAAAAGAAGAAATGAAATAACTAATAAACTTTTAAAAATGTATTTCTTCTCCCAAGAAATCAGATAAACGTACATTAAATCAATAAAATAATTGGTTTAGTCAAGCATCAGCTTATAAAATATTGAAAATAGCAATTGTACACAGTCTTAGCAAAGATATAGTGCAGGAGGCACTTTTGTGATGGAGTTCTAAAGAGGAAGATAATTTGACAATTTATAGCTAAGCTCTGAAAATATACAACTTATTTAGCTCAGTAATTTCACCTACAGAAATAAATCCTAGGGAAGTTTCAAAGCTTAGTGCTTTGATTTAGGAACTAGTATTTTCAAGGCAGTATTATTTATAAAGATGCGTAATAGTAACAAGAAAAAAAAAAGCAGGTTAGCTCTAGGATGTAGAATGTATGATTTGGATTTTAAAAAGATCCGTTCACAGAGAAAAGAACAGAAAGGATAAACAGAAAAAGTGTTATCAGCTGTATTATGCATAATATTTTCTTTTTCAACTAAACATGTTTAGCTGTAGAAATAAGAAATTACACTCCTTTTGAGAGAAGGCAGCATGATGCAGACATACTGAGAACAAATTCAGTACTTAACTATAAAAATACCTAAAACAGGGATCATTTTTAAGATAATGAAAACTCACTCTAACAATATTATAAATTTATAAGGGGAAACAGGAGAAAGGGAGCATATTTTATGCATGAAATTTGCAGTAGTCCAAGCAATTAGAGATGATTAGAGACCCCAGTGGCTCCAGATAGAAACGGAATATTTTTATTTCGCTCTTGTAGGAGGGGCTGTGATCTGAGGGTTGCAACCAAGTTTGTAAAGCAGCTTGTTGATGGAATAGAGTAAGTACTTCCTGACTTTCTAGCAACAACGTAGTCAAGGGTGGCTGTGAAATTACCCCTGAACTTGGTTGATCTGCTAAAAACAGTAACACACTCAGAGTTTCTGGTTGTTGTTTTTTTTTTTATTATTTTGGATTGTGATAAAAAAAAACACTAACATAAAACTTACCATCTAAACCACTTAATAAGTTCAGTAGTCTTAAATATACTCACATTGTTGTGCAACAGAACTCCAGAACTTTTTCATCTTGCCAAACTAAAACTCTGTGCCCATGAAACAGCTCCCCATTTTTCCTTCTTCCCAGCCCCTGGCAGCCACCATTATACTTTCTCTTTGTATAGATTTGATTCCTAGAGGGGTATCTCTAAAATAGATACCTTGTATAAGTGGAATCATGTAGTATCTGTCGTTTTGTGACGGGCTCATTTCACTTAGCATATGGTCCTCAAAATTCATCCGTATTGTGGTAGGATTTCCATCCTTTCTAAGGCTGAATAATATTCCATTCTGTGTATATACCACATTTTTTCCATTCCTCTGTCAGTGAATACTTGGGATGATAACTATCAAAAACAAAACAGAACAAAATGGAAAATAGTAAGTATTGGAGAGGATGTGGAGATTTTAGAACCCTTGTGCTTTCCTGTTGGGAATATAAAATGGTTCAACTACTATGGAAAATAGTATAGCATGTCCACAAAAAACTAAAAATAGAATTACCATATAATAGTAGTTGAACTGATTACATATCCCAAAGAACTGAAAGCAGGATTTTGAAGAGATATTTGTACATCTATGTACATACATGCCATTTTCATAATGGCATTGTTCACAGTAGCTAATAGGTAAAGGAACAAGTTTACCATGATTTACTTTATTACTTAACAAAAAGATAAAAATCACTTAAAAAGAATCCAGTATCGTCTTTACACAAGACAGTCTGAAAGTGCTGCAGGACAGATTCGTACAAAGTGACAAAAAGTGTTTTTCTAGGGAGTCAGAAAAGCAGTCATAAAAGAGATGACTAAAATGTTCCCACTGGAGAGGAGAAGAAAGGTGTTCTGGGGAAAAGAGCAGTGCGTGCAAAGGCAGAGAAGCATGGCAGAATATTTAATTTTTAGAGAATTGCAATTACTTTGGAGTATCTAGTTCTTAAAGTGGCTCTTAATTTTGCTTTTACTTAAATAAATCCATTTTTTAAACTTCTGATGTTATAGTTTGATGTTTGATGTTTCTAACCTATTCTCTATGACCCAGTTGAGGTCAGTCTTATCTCCTTTATCAAGTTATCTATTTTTCTCCCATGGATTTTTTTTTAATTTAAGAGATTATTTTTATAGCAGTCTTAGTTTTATAGAACAAATGCCTAGAAAGTACAGAGAGTTTCCATATGCCCGACCCCATCCCCCAGTTTCTCCTATTAATAACATCTTGCATTCATGTGGTACGTTTGTTATAGCTGATGAAACTAATATATTATTAACTAAAGTCTATATTTTACATTAGAGTTCACTGTGTGTGTGGTACAGTTTTATGGGTTTTGACAAACACCTAATGTCATGTGTCCACCATTGCAGTATCTTACGGAGTACTTTCACCACCCTTATATAGTGCTCTACCTATTCCTCCTTCCCCTCCATCCCCTGAACCCCTGGCAGCCAGTGATCTCTCTACTGTCTCCATAGATTTGCCTTTTCCAGAAAGTCATATATTTGGAATCTTACAGTATGTAGCTTGTTCAAACTGGCTTATTTTACTTAGCAATATATCTTGTGATGAAAGAGATTTAGAGATTAAACCTTTTTTGGGTATATATCATTTAGAGCCCTGTGACAACCACAGATGCAGGTGGGAGTTAGTAGTAATAGCTGTGCCCTTACACACCTCTAGGGGGCATGATTCACATGAACTCTGATTTGAACAGTGCTCTATGAAGCTGTGCAACACAACAGCCCTATCCAAATGATAAAGAGGTCTTTGATGATTATTTACTTTCTTTCCATATGCAGTCTCTTATTTTCCTCCTGATAAGATTATAGGTGTTGTTAGTACACTGTCAGCTTATTTCGATTTCTTACCCACGCCAATGGAATGATTTTCCAGTTATAAGAATCTGAAAATGCTTTTTTTTTTCATTTTATTTTAGTTAAGATTGGAGGAAACAAAACTCTTATCCCAGGTTCTGTGCTCCAATTATAAATATGTTAGATGTTTATAATTACCTGAATTTCATTTAGGCAATTTCACCTTGCAGGGCTATCAACTTACTACTTCTGAATTGGCAGTCTGATTAATCTCTTCTGCTTTTAAAGCTCTCGTGACCGCTCCATGAGCTACCAGATTCAATAGAGCCCCTCACCCTACTGGTACCCACTTACCTTTCCAGCCCTTTCTCACACTGCTTCAACTCGACTCTCTAAAAGGTGGCTCCCAAACTTTGGTGTGCACCGCTGTCAACTGCAGGCCTTGTTAAAACACAGATTTCTGGGTCCCACTCCCAGAGTTTCTGATTCAGGAGGTCTGGGTGAGGCCTTGGAGCTTGCACTTTTAATTAGTTCCCAGATGATATTGCCGATAGTGGTAAGGGAACTCCATTTTGATGACTGCTGCTCTAGTCTGTAACTCAGCTGCCTGTTCTTCCCTTTCATGTGTCCTTTAATCTTCAAAGTGAAATTCTCTCCTCTGACTTTCTTCTTCTCACACTCTCTCTGCCTGTGGACATTATGCTCATCCTTCAGGTCTCCTTCCTCTACTCATATTTTTGTGGTGTGTAATTTATAAAGCATTCCTCAAATCCTCATCCAAACCCTCCAGCCTGCTACCCTGTAATCCAAGCCAGCCTCTTCTCTCACCCATACTTCTACAAATAGCCTACTTACTGGGCTTTCTATAAAGGTAGAAAGTGGGTCTGTGGTTGCCTGGGTCTGAGGGGCTTGAGGAGAAGTGGGAATGAGTGCTGATGACATGGGCTTTCTTTTTGGAATGATGAAAATGTTCTGAAATTGCAGTGATCGTTATGCAGCTAAACTCTGAGTATACTAAAAACCACTGAATTTCACACTTTAGTGAGTTGGTCATATGGCACATGAATTAAATCTCTGTAAAGCTGTTATTAAAAAAAAAAAGTCACGATCTCCACAATCTCAGGTTTAAAGACATCTCTTTGACTAACATTAGGTGAAAGTAAAATTAAAGAAACAAAAGGAAATGACAAAAGCTGCCCTTTAGTGCTTTGAACAATCATTAGTAGTAGGTCTTTAGCCCTCACTGTTCACATTGATCTCAATGACCCAGACATATCCGTACTTTTTTTGACCTGAACGTATGCGTGCATTTCTCTCAGGTATCTAATTCAAAGACTAACTGATATGAAAGCACTCTTTTAGACCTTTCCTACTACTTTCCTTTTTATAATCAAGTCCATAAACAGGCCCAAGGGATAGTATTTAATTACAGTGTCTACCCATTGCTGACTTTTGGTTCTCTTATATCATTCTAGATTACACAGAACTCAGGTTATGGTGGAAAGAATCTACTCGATGAAAAATGCTGTTAAATTAAGTAAATGCAAAAAATATATACTTCATAAAAATGTTTAGGGTCTACAGAAAAGGAGACTATCAACAAGCGTCTTTCCAAGCCTGAATATTATGTTTTGAATGAGTATTATATGATATTTATCTACTGAGTATATTTTATAAATATTCTTCTTGGTAAACATATTCATAGATCTTCAAGTTTATAAAACATACCGTCATTGAAATTCCATATATTATCACAGTCAGAAGTGGCTTTCTATAAATAGTAAAAATATGTATGAAGACTTTGAGATTAAAAGAAGAATAAGAAAAAAACCCCTTAGAGTGTCATCTCAGAACGTGGGGTGAACTGCAACCCTTTGACATGAGGGGGAAATGGGCCTCAGACAGTGCTACAAAACTGTCAGTGTCATTGTTGGCCTGAGATCACTAAGAGAAAATTATTGATGGACATCATGGGAAGTCTAATCAGTTTAAGTTTATATAGATGAATATACATAATAAAGATTTTAGAGAACAAAAATTTCTAAAGAAAAATTTAAATGTCAAAAGAAAAATAGCGGACTATGAGAACTATTATCTCAACATATGATGACTGTATCCTAATCCCTTAGAGTGTGGGGACAAATGTTAAGTTTAATTTACTTTTATATCCAAATGATTAGAAATTAACATTTAGTCATATTTGAAATACAGGTGGATTATTTGTATGATTTTAATTAATATATGCACCTGAGTATTAGAGCTGTATGGTCAAAGAAACTACTTGAGAGACTAAGAAGTCTACAGTGTGTATCGTAAGCTGGGGGTCGGTAAATGGAGCTGGGTATCAGAAACGAGGCTCTTTTGGTTGTCTTGGTGACTTAAAAAATATGTTTTCCAACATTTAAGGATCAAATTATTACACATAAAAATCTAGATTTCCAGTTTATCTTGGGAAGTGAGAGGACCCAGGAACACTGAATTGAGATTCCTGTGTGACAACAGCTCCTGAGTGACCACTGGCTTTCTCCTTTAGACAAAATGACTAAATCGCTGTATTGACCAAATCACTGCTCTTTTTCACTGTATTCTGCCTGGCTGCTTTCACTACTCTGTGTTATCTACCTGGCTCTGGGATGTTCTTAAATTTGTGATGATATTTGGCTGAGTCATCAACAGCTCCCTCCTTCGGTCAAAATGACTCAATCTCTGTATTGACCAAATCTTTGCCATTCTTTACTATATTCTGCCTGGATGGTTTCAGTACTCTCTCTGCCTGGCTCTGACACATGTTAAAATTTATAGCATAAACCATTTCTGACCAAACCCAAAAGGAAAAAACCATAGCCCTTGTAAGTGTGAGGCAAAGACCAGACAGCTGTTAACACACCCATTTACTTGCTTTTTCTGAGCACAGCAGCTAAACTACATTTTCCAGTGTCTTTGGAGTTGGCTTTGCTATGTCATTAAGTTTTATCTAACGGAAGAGGGGTGTGACCAACTTTTCTTTTTCTTCCTGCATCCAGTGGCTAGATATCAACAACCTGAGTAATCTTGGAAGCTACTCGTGCAAAAGTGCCAAGACTCCATCAACCTGGGTTCTTGTATAAATGCCAGGTGCCAAATTCCCCTCCCCACTCCCCATAAGAAATAGGATTCTAAGTTAACATTCTCTTAAGTCATTGATATTTGAAGAGTTACCTTAATTAATCCAAGATCTAGTTATTTCTTCGTCCTATGTACTTCTTTTCAGGAAACCCAATCATGAATCTTGAGGAAAGAAAAAAAGAGGAGGAAGATGAAGGAATATCCTTCTCCTCTCTTCTAAAGCTGTTCTATTTTTTCCTCTCACTTAATTGGCATTTCTTTGATGGCTTCTTAATCCTTACTCCATATTATGTCCTTGAGGTGATGTATAAATCAGAATGCTTTTAGCTCAAATATCAAGAAATCTAGTTTAAGCTGGCTTGAACAGTAAAAGAAAGTTTTTGGCTCCCATGATTGAAACAGTCCTGAAGATGGGCAGGCATTAGGTACCATTGGGTTTGTTTCCCTGTAGCCTTTTAACTTCTGCCATTTTCTGATTGGTCTTCTTTATTGTATCATAATGGCTGAAGCAATCCCTACCTCACATCTACACACCACACCCTCTGGAAAAGGGTTATAATTCATTAGATGCGAAGTCCTGAATTTCTCTCTCTTTGGGCCATTGAATCATGTGTCTGCCCTGAACCAATATAATGTCAGTGGCTCAGGAATGCCTTGTGCTTGGGTATTCATCCCTGAACTAACGCTTTGGCAGGAGAGATGGACTTGTGCCTGTTGCATAGTGCCAGCTTGGGAGCTAATCAGTCTCACTCAAATGACATGGCTGCTACTCAGTGGGTAGAGGAAGAAGCCAGAATCCAAGTCAGAATCCAGTGATACATAAAACTGATTCCTGGTGCCATGGCAACCTAGCTCTTAGCTAGAATGCTTTAATATTTCCCCAGTGCTTTATATTTTTCTAAGATTTTATCATGATATATATTATTATATATGAATCCACTAATAATTCTTGGGGCTATGTAATGCATATTTTGTTATGTTTACTTCACAGATAAATTTTAGGCTGAAAGTTGTGAGAGAATTTGCCCCAGATCACAGACTAGTTAGTGGCAGAACTAGAATTCACTTCTCTTAATGTTTGGCAGAGTGTTTAGTCTACCCCACTTCTTCTCTCCCTCTCTCTCTTTGAAAACGTATTAGCTAAAGATTGTGTTGTAATTGGGTGTCTGGTTCAGAAAATTAAACTGCTACTGCTGTAATAGCCCCTATAAAGCACCATGGTGGCTGCTCTTAGTTCTAAATTGCTTAATCTTTGTGAGTTCAGGTGGCCAAATACACCTTCAATTAGGCATCTTACCCATGGACGCAAAGCCCCACTGAAGCACAAGGAGCAACTCAGCCTCTGTTACGATCACATCCTAGGGTTCAAGGTAAATACACAATTACAGTTAAGAAAGAAAACAGGCTGTCATTCTTTGATGCTCTTCTGAGAAGTCAGTGCACTGCACATTAAAGGGAGTGATAGTCTGGCTGAATATAAGCATGAGACATTGATTGGAGTATTATTGCCTTACAAGTTCATTGCAGTTGAACAGCAAAAGCATATAATTACTCTGCGTGGAATGCGGTGCACAGCAAGTGGAGAAGTACATTTCCAGGCCCATATATTTAAATTATGAAGGCAGATCTCATTTTCACCTAAAGAGAGGCATCATGATTCGGTTATTTAATCATTTTTCAGCAGAGATAAGGATTCACCAGAATAAGAGAGAGAAATGCTTTCATTAAGAGTCACATTACCATATTCAGTGTAGAAACTGTTGAACCAGAGAGATATTTTTGGAAAATTGAATCCACTTCAAGTCATACTGAACAGAAAAATAGCAAAAGAAGAGGTGCGTGCTCCAGCTAGTTGAAATAAGAGTTCAAAAGAAAATAAAAATGACAGGAACTTGGAGGTAAAGGTTACAGTTAAACAAAGCCATAGGACTCAAAATTGGTAATAACTCACTCACAAGTGACTTGATCGCTCAGTAGCAAGAGTATTTTAAGAACGATGCCTGAACAGGGAGTTATAAAACCTGATTTCTTTTCCCACATCCACTGAAGATTTCTTATGACAGCAAGTCACTCAACTTCCTATCTGTCCAACTTTCCCATAAAATGGGGCCATAGAAACATATTGATGCTGGTCTTTGTGGTTTTCACAATAATTACACTCTTATTTTAAAGCAAATGTGCCTTTCCATATGTTCGCCAAATGCATGACCATATGCAGCGGATGCTATGAGGATAAACTTTATTATTTATTTTATTATTTTTAAAAAGATGTTGATTTTTAAAACCTACTGAATCCTCAGGGTTTTTTAGCAGCCTGTAACATTTTTATTATCTTTTCACACTTGAAAAGGTCAATTCCACCTTATAGTTATAGATCTTTCAGATAGGAAAGAAAATAAAGGGTGAACTATAAACTCTGTTATTTTCCTTAAAATGCTTATTCACCCCTTGCCTCAGTTAGGGTCCTTTGGTTGTGAGTAACAGAACTGGATTCTGGTTAATTTAGGCAGAAAAGGAATGTATTAGAAGTATGAAGGGCAGCTCACAGAATCCAAAGAAGGCTAGAGACACTGAGTGGAAACAGGAGCCTTCATGGCCCCAAAGATGTGAGTCTCAGACCCTAACTGATAGCATTTCCAGGCATGAGCGTTGTGATGAAAGACCTTCTGTGGGTTTTCCATCTTTGTACAACTTCCCAAAGACTCAGATTCCAGAAGATCAATTCTCTGGCTTAATTTGGGTTGGCCTTTAGCAGAAGGGAGGACAAGGGCTCTTGAATGGAAATCTCACCAAAAAAGCAATGGATGTATGTAAGAGTGGGATTGCAGTTTTCCACAAGGAGGCGTGAGTGTTGGTTTGCCCCAAAATTTGTGTCCCTGGGGTCCATTTTCTGATTTCATTTCATACAGTTAACTTCTAAGTGTGCAGTGGTGATGTTAGTTTATTCATATGTTTGTCATTAATTGGGTGAGAGAACATATTTCTCATTGGAGACTGTTTGCTCAGATTTGCTAAGACAATCTGAGTAGTTGCCTTAAACGAAACAAATATGCTAAAAGTTGTGGCCACACTGCCTTTTGTGTGAGGACATAATGGTTAGGGAAAAGAACTACACTGCTATTGTGTCAAACAGTAGGAACAAAACACTACCTTTTGCTGTTCTATTAATAAATGCCTTGCAGTGGAACACATTATTTCAAATATACATTGTGATGAACTGATTGCATGCCATTTCTTTGAACTTGAACTGTGAGGCAGGGGCTGTGAAAGGTGTGCTCTCTTGTGACTCCCACACGGGTAAACAGAGTTGGCTGTTACTGGCTGTCTGGCCATCAATTCTTATCAAATTCCCATAAAGACAAAATACCTTAAAACAATAGGCTTGCATCAGGCTGTCATTTAAGAATGGAAGCATGTACCTGCCTCCTAATTTCTGCATGGTGGGTCAGAACCACTGCTGGCAATTTAAAATGTTTTAAAAAATAGTAGGGCAGCCCCCAGATCAATCCATCAATCAGTCAGTCCCCAGAATTTACATTGTATTCCTCAACAATTGCTGTCTAGAGTGCTTTACAAAACGGGATAAACTCCGTGAAGACCAAACCCCTCGTCAACCCTTTTATGCACATGAATCTTTATTCTAGTGGGAATCAGTCTCATTTCAGAGAAAGACATTATGAGAACTTGTCACCTCCAGCATTCTCTCATCATAGTGTTTTTTTCTTTTTAGAGATTATAGAAAAGTAAGCAAAATAGTACAGTTTAAAATAATCCTCCAGAATAAGAAGTCAGACCCTTTTTCTGCTCTTCCTCCTCTTTTTCTTCCCTTTCCTCATCTTCATCGGTTGCTCCTTACCTTTCTACCTCTGCCTCTTAGTGTTCCTGGTGGAAGACATCCTCAGTGCCATAAAGAACTAGGTTTCGGGAGGAGGGTAAATCTCAGTGGTAGAGCGCATGCTTAGCGTGCACGAGGTCCTGGCTTCAATCCCCAGTACCTCCATTAAAAAAGTAATAATAAAAATTAAAAAAAAAACAACTAGGTTTTACTGTCTAACCTTCAGAATCTATTAAAAGACTCTTCTAGGCTCAGCTACAAATTAATAGGGGGAAGTTTTCCCTGAGGTCCTAACCCGGTTAATTTTGTCAGTCTGCTTACTGAGTGGGTATTCTTTCTCTCTCTAGTTCTAACATCTGGAACTCGGCTGAGAAAATGACTTTCCCATGTAGAAGTGAACAGCTCGTAAATCAGTTGTGTACTAAGCAGCACCCGTGGGACATCAGTAGTTTAGCTGGAATCCTTGGTCCTTTTGCAGCTAGGCAAAGAGTGTCTGTCTTTTTTGCCAAGACTGGTTAGCAAACTATGACGCAAATCTAGCCTGCCTCTTGCTTTTGTGTATAGTTTTATTGGGAAACAGCCACACCAATCTGTTTACATATTGTCAATGGCTACTTTTGCCCTCTACCAGCAGAGTTGAGTCATTACAGCAAGGACCACTTGGCCCATAAGCCTGAAAATGCTTACTATCTGGCCTTTTCCAGAAAAAAGCTTGCCAACCTTCAGCCTAGAACTTTGCTAAGTAATATGTAAGAAAGGGGAAAGAGTGCCTCCTTTGCCTTAAGGAGCGTGTCATCTTTCTAGACTGGGAAGTTGATCACAGAGGAGATATTTATTTTAGTTAATGATATAAGATAGAATTGAACAAATGTCAAGTTTGCACAGCATTGATTGCATATATATAAATAATTCAGAGAAGAGAGATTTGACTGGGGCCATTGCAGAACACTGTTTGATGGAAATGGACTTTGTAGAGTGGGCAAGATGTGAATTGGAAAATATCAGAGCTGGAAGGCAGCTTTGACAATGTCTGATGCAGGGGTTCCCAGACACTGGCCATGGGCCAGTGTCAGCTTGTGATGAATTTTTTTTCCCTAATTACCAACAAAAAGAAAAAAAAAATCACAACAAGCTGGTTGAGGGTTTTAAAGTAGAGCTTCATAAAGCTAAATTTATTCAATGTAAGAATTTTCTCCTTCCAACATTTGTGTTGAGATTTCACTTCTCTTAGAAATGACATTAAGAGTTGAGGGTGTTTGCTATTGCTGCAATATTCATACTCTTAGTTGGCAGAATAAAATTTGACAAAACTTGGTGTTTGCTCCTTCATTATTTTTTAATATTGATTGTGCTGTGAAATCCAGGAGACTTGGAATTACAGACCAGAGCAGAGGCTAGTCAATGTTTCAATATCTTCTTTGTCAGCCTTGCCAAATGGCTGGTAATAGAATCAATGAGAAGAGGAGGCTCTGCAGGCAGCAGGAAGAGGAGTAAGCTTCAGGTGAAGAGGAATTTCGTTGCTATCCTCCTAACTCAGGGCCGTCACTCTGCATTTGACTTTTGTGCCCAAAATTCTTAGGGCTCCACCACTCTCAATTCCACTAAGTATTGCTGGGCAGCGCCTACCAGGGGTTTTCTTAGGTTCGAATGAATATTCCAACTCAAGAGCTACCAAGGCCACAGTCCACTAAAAAGGCTGGAATTCAGAATCCAAAACTCCCAGGAGGGCAGCAGCAGGCATTCTTCTCCTGTGGAAATCTGGAAATCCTTGTAGTGTCCATGGGACAGGTCTCATGGTTATCAGAGCGTGTTTCTTGAGATGATAGCTCGAGTGCAAGGAAGCTACATTAGGCAGGTGTGTGAGCACCCTGGGCCCACCAGAATCAGTATCTTTTGTAATAGCAGCATAGGCAGAGTTTCCGAGGTCCACACAAGGGCCATGCCCAGATATGAGTACTTACCCCTCTCAGGACAGTTCATAGCTATGACTTCCCATCAGGTAGATGCACTTCTCCCAGTCTATATGTTATCTTCCCTTGTGGAGTCATTTTATCATTTACAACATTGCCTAGCAACAGTTGACATATTACCCTTATCTGATTATCAGGGGAACAGAACTAGAGAATTAATTGAAAGGTTAAGTTCTTATGCAGAAGGGGAAGGGCTCTAATAACCCTTTGTCCAGAGTTGTCTTCTAAGCCTTAGAATGGCAGGTTACCAGGAGCATCTGGTGCTCTAAAGTTACCAAAGAAACTGAATGACAAGGTGTCCCACTCAGACAAAAAGGGAATATTGACTCGTTCAAGTAAGATCTAAGTTTCTGAGTCGCTGTAATATTGTGAATAAAAAGCTATTTGAATAACCAGCACCCTCTTATTCTTAACACATCTACCTATATGTCTCCTCTTCCTGGATGCCCTCCCTGACTACCCTAATTGTAAAGCATCCTTCTCAGCTATTCTCCATCACAGCACCTCTTTCATTTCCTTCTATACACCTGCCACTGAGTGCTGATTTTAAAGGGTCCTTTTTATTTCCCTTTGGGGTATCTTCTTCAGTAACACGTTAGGCATATTCCCTAGGGCATCTCATTTCATATCTGAAACATTGCATTTACTTAAAACTCGTGTTCATCTCATGAAGGGATGGATAAATGCAGCAAATAAAGTGCTCAAAGCTGTGAGTCCTCACTGATCCAAGGTGCACTTTACAGTTTATATTCTGAACATTTCTCTCACTTTTCTGGAAGAACAAAGGTTGAGATTCCTGTGGTTTGATCTCTTTCCCCTAAAGCTTAGACCTAGACCTCTCATTATATCTGCCCCAGCATTCTGAGAAAAAGTCCCTGGGAAGTCTTCCTGACCACTTTCTAAGCAGCTGCAGGTTTCATTTTAATGTCCTTTCAAATGCAGAAGGAACACAGTTCAGCTTCTTGTGGCATTCCTTTGGGAGTAGTCAACTACGATTCTCATTAGCATCAGAGGAGGTTAAGCATGATGAGTTTGGCACAGAGACCAGGGACAGCTTCTTTATTTCCCTACAGATGACTTTGATAAGCCCCAGCCTCAAATTTAGCTAAACTAGAAATGGAAGGGAGAGGTTATTTCCCCTGTGATCCAGGGGAAAACTAGTTCTTCAAAAAGATCTAAAAATTAAGGGTCTGCTTAAAAAGACTAACAATATAAGAAAAGGAAGATATGTTTTCCTAAAGGAGGCTTTTGAATATAACCTACCTTTTCAAGCAAATTCATAAAAGGGAGGAATTCTGAGAAAACATTAAAGAAAAATTCCCCTCTTGTAGATTCCTTATGCTAATGATATCATAGCAGTAGACTCTTTGATGATGTTCTTTTGCTAATAAATTTTTAAGCTGGAAAGAGAAATTGGCTTCCCAAAATGAGCACCAACTCTGGGTTTCTTGGTCAAGATCCTGATATGATTCATTGAAAACATACACTGGAGCCACTGAGGGCTGTGTTAGGCATGAATAGTGTGTCCAGGGATCCACTGTCTAGCCAAGATGCCTGAAGGTTTCGATTCTTCCAGAACAGGACTAATCTGTGCGGAGGGCTTGAATTTTGAAACACTGTGTTGAAGTCTTAGATATCCATGTACAGTCAGTTTTAGCTCAAAGTTAATAGGTAGAGACTTCTTTCAAGTTGATTTAACATTTCTCACTCTGCCTGCCTTTATTTACACTGGGAACAAAAACAGAGTAGGAGGAAAGAAGAGGATCCAATACCTTGGATTTCTGGGTGGGTTCTTGGTTTGCTTGTGAATACTGAAAGATGGAGTTTATTGCAGGTGATAGGTGTTCTAAGTGGCTTTCTGAGCTCAAAAGCAGATGGCCCAGTATTGGGGGTACTGAGAGCTTCTCACCAAAGTCCAAAGTGGGAGATGTCCCAGAAACTGTGCCTTCTTACGGTAGTTTATCCAAAGGTTTATCTGTTCAGTTGGGTCTATGACCAAAATGGTGTGGTGTCCTTTTGAGATAAAACATCATCAGTCATCCAAGTATCCCATCATCTCTAAGTATGACATCTTTTTATTGTCGTATTTTAATAGAAAATGAGTAGAGATCAAGAGAGGACCAAGTAGACTTCAGTGTGGTTCTTTTAGTAATTGATTCTCCATGCCATCTTAGAAAATAACGTGAAATAGGACAGGCCGCAGCAAAACTTTTCAAAAAGTGATACAACTTGCAGAACTATGCAAATTAAAACCACAATGAAATACCTATCAGATTGGCTAAAAGAATGATTATATTCAGGGTCAGAGTGTGAAAAAGAAAATACTGTCTTACATATATAGCAGGACTGACATACAATTGATGTAGAATTATAAACTGGTTTAATCCAGCAATTTTCCTTCTAGGAATTGAACTTAAGGAAATAATGATAAATATGGGCAAAGATGTATGTATGTTCACAGAGGTTCACCTAAGTGTCATTTATTGAAAAAAGATAAATGGAAGCAAAGTAAGAGGCCAAAAAGCTGATTGGTAAAATATGTTACCTGAAAACAAAAGAATACTATGAAGCCATTCATTAAGTAGTTTTAATAAAGAACTCATTCAACAAATATTTATTGGGCTCCTCTCCTGTTACATACCATGTGCCATCCTGGACCCTGGAGATTCAAGGGAACAAATAAAAATCTCTTGTGTTTGCAAAACCGTAATATAGTGAGACAGAAGATCAATAGACAAGACAAATAACTAAAATAAATATGTTAAATAATAAAGTGCTTAGGGGAAAAGTGAGACAGGAAAGGAGAAAAAGCATCAGGTGGATGTGAGACAGTGAGCTCCTAGAAGACAGGAGCTGTGATTTAGTCCTCAGTGTATCAGCAGTGTCTAGCACAGTGCCTGGCATAGAGTAGCCAATTGTAAACCGTCTGTTAAATATATATGAGTGGCCTTCAGACGGGAGGATAGCTGTATATGAGGACCTCAAGAGTGTGGTTTAAGAGAGAATCCAGAGTTAGCATCGTTGCCTGGAGCCTCATTTGAGTAAAAGATGAAGCTTGAAGAGTGGTTAAGAGTGAAATGGCAAAATTTGGATTTTATTCTGAAAGCAGGGAGGAGCATTGACAGATTTCAGACGTGTGAATAGCTTGATCTTTTTGGTGTTCAAGAAGGATCAGTTTGGGAGCAGCAATTGGGGGTGGGAGGGAGAGGGTAAGACTAGACGTAGGACAGCCAGTTGGGAGGTGTTAATTGTGTCATACTGCTGCCAAGCACACCACACCCCCATGCCCTGAGATCGCTGCAGACAGTCCCCATACATGCTAATGCCTTCCTGTGTGTCTCTCTGTTGAGAGCACACACTGGGCCACGTGGGTGATTAGATAAATACCTCAGCATCCTTGCACCTCCGGAAGACATTTCAGTAGCATATTCCATGAAGTATCTCAAGGACTCACCAGTAGATTCATCCCAGTTGCCTATGGTAGTGGTCTTCTAACATATTCTTTAAGGTCCTCACCCTTCCTTGTCTCACTTTCCCATTCCCGCTCAGCATTTCTTGGGGTTACCTTCAAATATACAACTGGAACCAAAAAAAAGAAAGTATGAAGGGGGTGTACTGTAATTTTAGATAAGATGGCCCATGAAAGTCACAATGAGAGAGAGGCAGGTATGAAATCCAGCTGGAAACAAAGGAGCCAGATCTGTGGTGCCTGGAAGGAAAACACATGCAGAAGAAACAATTACAGGCTAAGCTCCGAGACAGGAGGATACCTGGTATGTTCCCTGGACAGCAGTCAGTGTAGCTGAGGCAGAGTGAGTAAGATATGAGGTCAGAAAAAAAAAAAATACTGAGGATGTTTGGGGAGACATATTAAATTTTGTCTCCTACTCTGAGTGTAATGTGAAGCTATTGTCACTGGAATATTTGAAGCAAAGAGCAGCCTGTCTGACATAGGTTTAAGTGCTATCTCTTGAGATATAATCTGAAAGGAGAAAGAGCAGAAGCTGGGAGACCATTTGGGAGATTCCCCATAATCCATGACAGATGATGGTACTTTGAATAATCATGATAGCAATGGGGGTGGTGAGAAATCATTAAAAACCACATTGTAGGAGAATTATTATCATGATAACATGATAATTATTTAAAAGCAAGCAAAAAAATAATAATTACGAAGTTTTGTCATGATTTTGTAGACCTGGAAAAAAATTCTTTAAAGGGCATATTCCAAAATAATCACACTGATTATCTTGGGTGGGTGGTGCATGCTTAAACCTTTCAAGTTTTCTGCATAATTTTTCTAATCAAGGGGAGAGGAAGTGTCATGACTTAGAATCTCAAGAATCAAAGGGCCAAATCACTGAATTCTTACCAGAACCGACTTGGATATGTCTGTGGGATTTTGCATTTTTATAGATCTCTGCTTCATTTCCTTTTAGAGAATAGCTTTCTGTTCCTTCCTTTCTTTCTCTTCCTCTATGTTCCACTGAGAACACAGAGGAAAATATATTACGATTGGTTTTTCAGAAGATATTTTCATGGGTTAAGGACTTAGACTCTTCCTGTCAAGGCCATGTTGTTTAAGTGCTGGCTAAACAAGATGAATGCTTTGCTATGTTGGTACATTCTCTCGATGACACAAGTAAAGACACTGACTTTTGGTTTTACACCAAAAAGGATCTGCTATTTCCTACCTCATTCTTCCTACCTGGGTCAAGAGGGACCATTTTGATGGTTTGTGGTGTCTAAGAATATAGCACTTAAACTGTGGACTGAATGCTTCCTATTAAATTGTGCAATCCTCTTGTTATTCAAGAATAACTGAGTGTGTTTATCACCAGATGTGTTTTTCATTGATGCTTCTGGGGCTCCAAGCTTGTTAGACACACTTTCCTTTCAATCTTGTTAAGAAACTTAACTATTCCATTTTCATTTTATTTCCTCTTTGCTTAGTGACTAGACAGCATATAAGAAAACATTTTTACAAAAAGCAAGTCAACAGAATAAACTTACTGAATTGTAAAGATACAAAAATGTTGTGAAAATCCTTATCTTTTATCAGTGCAATTCTGAGAGAAGATGGTTAGATTGGCTTAGGGAGCTAGTTCACACAGGTGATTAAATCAAGCTTAAAGATGCAATTCAACAGAGTTTCTGGGCATCCTGACATTTATACAAGAACATTTTTCTGATAAGAGTTTAACTAGTTAAACCAATGGAAAGAAAATCATGTTTAGTTATTGTTAAAGTAAAGAACATGTACTTTTGGCGTTATTTATTCAAGGACATTTTCCCCAGTTTAGTCATAGAGCAGTAATACCATTAGAAATAGTAGTGATAATGGTGCTCATAATAGTAGAGTGATCATGTGTAAGATGTGTGCTGAGCAGCTGACTTATATTATCTCATGTTGTCTTCACAAAAGTCTATGGGGAAGTATTATTATTATATTACAAATAAAGAAGTGAAAACTTAACGAAGTTAGAGAAACTAAAGCCTAAAGTGTATTTGCTCTTATGATTTGCCATTTAGAGACTGAGGCGTTCAGATGAGCATTCATGGTAGGGTATTTACTTGAAATTATTTAAAGGTTATCTTGACATTTTGAATTTCTTTTGCTCATTGAGCTCAGCAAGATGACTTGAGAAGCACCGGAAACCATAGTTCTTCTTTTTTGTCAAAGCTGATTTATGGATATAATAATTCTGACATTCTGTAAACCTGCTTATCTGGATGTGATTTCCTGATCAGGCAGCCAGAGAACCAAATTCTAGTCCAGATCTTGGTTGTTTCTAGTTCTCTATTACTGAACAAGTCTCTTAATGTTTAGGGGCTCAAATTCCCTAAACTGGGGTCTGAGAAGAAAGACCAGGTTATTCCTAGGGTCTTTTCTAGTCATAACATTTAGGAATGGCATTACTGTCCCCAGGATATGAATCTGAGTAGGCTCATCAATGAGGAACCGTAGGTTTCCCCACAAAGAAGCTAGATCCATCACAACACATGGGACAAGGCCAGGCCGAGGAGCTAGCCAAGTCAATAACTATATTTGCTCAATGAAAGAGGAAAGAATATCTAGGAGGGAATTTTGCCTTCATTTGTGATCAGCTTCATTCCCAAATACATTAAATTGATCATCCTCTTAGTATTCTTGCAGTGAATAAATTTCTGTTAGACTCTAGAATACCAAATACTGTAGACTTGGTTCATTTCAGTGTTCCATCTTGCTCCTCCAGTGCTTAGATTTGATGCATTTTATGCCCATCATTGTTACAGAACCAAACTTGTATCCACTAGCCTATGTGCAGTAAAGCCAGTCTGCTGACACTGGGTTGTGGTGAAGGTAAGTACAGCATTTATTGCAAGGCCAAGCAAGGAGTACTAGAAGCTAATTCTTAGAAGACCAAATCTCCCTGATGGTGTTTAGGGAAAGGTTTTTAAAGGCATGGTGAGGGAGAGGGTTGCAGGGTACTTGATCAGCTTGTGAACATTCTCCTGATTGGTTGGTGGTAAGGTAACTCGGAGTCAACATCATTAACCTTCTGGTTTCAACCTGTCTGTAGTCTATTTGCTTGTGGTCAGCATGCAGTTAACTTCTTTCTCCTGGTGGGGGTTTCAGTATCTGCAAAACAAACTAAGGATATAACTCAGGGTATTGTATATACACCTTGAGGAGGAACTCAAGGTCTTGGACTTTGTTTAATGGCTAAACTGTTAGTATTTTGTCTTGCTTGACTATTTTCCTTTGTTTCTGCATTTTCTCATTTCTCTGATTAAACTTGCTCTTTGGGACTTGGGGAAGGCCTGGGAGGCTAAAGCTTTATTTTTACAAACAGGAGGCAGGGGACACAGCAGGGTCCTGATCAGTTTCATCATCTGAAGTTCTTGCTGATTCATGTAGTAGAAAATCTGACCCAAATTGACTTAAAAACCAGAAAGACCAAAAAGATCAAATTGACTTAGAGACCAAAGAAGCCAACAACTGACCAAGGAGAATGTATTGGCTCATGTAACTAAAAAGTCCCAGAGTAGAACTCACATTATTGGGTTCAGGACTCAAACAAAATAATCTCTTCATATTGTCAAGCCAATTGCATTCTCATTTTCTATGTGGAGACCCATGACAACTCTAAAAATTCTCTTATAAGGGAAAGGAAGCTACAGCATGGCTCCTTAAAACACCACCTATGAAAGTTTCTATGCCTGTTATTGGCTCTGTTGGATTATATGACCTTCCCTGAACCAATCATTGTGGAGATAAGTTTGCAATGTTCCATTTGGTGGGACTGAGCCACTCCTCACTTCAGGTCCTAGGGAAGCTTCAGACAAATCCACCAGATGCACCTTAAATGAGTGTTTCAGAGCAATCACCCAGAAAGAAAGCTAAAAACTAGTGCAGTTAGAAGAAGGGCAAGTGTCAGAGCAAAGAATAGCAGCCGTGTTTGGGTTGAAGGGTTGCTTCCAGAATGTCATTTTCCCTGATAACTGAATAACATCATATTATTTCAGACTAAAAAAGACTTAGAAAGGTAATTTTTCTTCCACCTATCACTGATGAGGGAATGGACTCCCTTAGAGGGTTAAATGATAAAATATTTGGGGCCACATTGCCTTTACCTGATTTTATTAACCCATGTCATTTTTACCATTTTCCATCTTAGACTTTATAGAACAGGCTCAAAGGAATAAAATGTTCTTCTCTCTCTTCGTTGCTCCTTCAAAACCAACATCTGGAGAATTTCACATAAGTAGAATTTAAGCATAAGTATGTACCATTAGTTTTAATTTTTCTCCCTCAAGAGGGCCTTCATGGATATTGGCTTTGTTTTTAACTAGCTAGACCTACCGATCAGTAACCATATCCATCTGCACTTTGTCACTTCATTAGGTCATCACTTTCCTCTAATCTATCGTATTCTATGGCTGACTTTAAGAACAGACTTTAAAGCTATTAAAATGAATGATGAAAAAATAGTGAATAGATATGTCATTCTTAGAGGACATAGAGTTACAAAATAGTTACCACTTCAATCATCCACCTTAGTTTTATCCTCTCAGACTCTCTCTCAGTAATAAAGTCATGTGCTTTAAAAAGTACAAAATAAATCCAACTGAAAGTGAAAAAGATGACACAAGACTCCTTAGTGTTCAAGACCCTTGTATTACTAAAATTAACATGCCATAAAACAGGACTTGGGGTGTGTGCTCCCCCCTCCCGGGAACAGCTCAGAATTCAGAGACTATGAGAGGCACAGACTGGATCTGGAAAGAGAGTGAGAGCTGACCGTGCAGGGCTGTGGCCTTTGGAGACCAGAACTCTTGTGGGCCTCCCATCTCCCAGGGATCGCCGTCAGGAATCAGTGAGAGCCATTCAAGTCTAGGCAGCTTCCCTGGCAACTGAAATTAACCCATGGGGTCTTTTCAGGATTAGGGACATTTTTGGAGCATTGAAATAAAGGCACCACTATGGCAAAACTCTGAAGAGAAACTTAATAATTTTGATTTGGCATACCACATCGAGACAGTCTAAAATCAAGAATATGCTGGGGAGACAGTCTCTCCTCCCCTCCCTTCCCCTCTCCTACTCTCTCCCTTTGCCCCCCTCTCCCACCAGCCCACCACCTTGCCTCTTTTTTCTTTCTCTTCGCTGCCCCTTTCCTTCACTTTTATTAACTATGCTGGAATTACTTGATGGTTTCCAGATTTTTCAAAATTTGGGGACTTTATCTAGACTGTACTAATTTAACATGCTCTTTCTGGGTGAACAGATTCTTTTATCTCATGCTTTCAAAATGATAGTGATTCTGAAAAAAAATGCAAAATTTGGTATATTAATAGTGAAATAAGAAAGCAGCATTTCCTATTTGACTCTTTGCTGCATTTCTCCACAATTTCTCCCCCACAAAAAATGGAGAGTGGAGTACACATGGCTCTTTGTCTGTGCTGGATTTGTGTTGCCCCAAAAAATGTTGCCCAATCTGGGATCCCCTTGGGATTCCTATGGCCTTGCTCAGTGCAACTGCCCGTAGTGTGCTTGGTGAGCAGTGTGTGGTAAGGTGGCTCTTTCTTAGGCCTGGTGGGCTCTCCTGCTGCCCTGCTTTTCAAGTCTACTCCCAAACCTGATGATAAATGGACAGATGAACAGAGGAATGGATGTGAAAAGGAGTTGCAGGGCCCGTGTAACAACTGCTGAGGGGCAAGGGCCTGGACTCTGACAGCCAAGAATTTGAAGCCTTCTGCTTATTAGCTATGTGAGAGTGGCCATGTTGAACTTCTCTGAAATGCAACTTCTTCTCCTGTAATATGGGACATTGAAATATCCATCCTCCTTCTTTCTATAGTTAAAGAAAAAAATAAAGGTCTTCATTTATTAAGAGAATTGCCCCTCACCCCAAGTTCGTCTTGGTCCTAGCTACTGAAAGACTGACTATCTTTTGGCCTTCCAAGCACTAGTGATAGTCATAAGATTAAGTTGTGGCTGGTGGAATTTGAGCAAAAGTAATGGGTGCAGTTCTGAGCCTTGCACCTGAAAATGGTGGGTGTGCACGTCTCACACTTCCTTCTTCTTTCCCATGGCTAGGAATTGATAATAACTGAAAAATCCAATTTGGGACAAGGGATCATGAGAGCAGAGCCATTCTCCCAGCTCCTTTGCACTTACCTTCGTATATGCGCAGAAGGGAATCATCTTCCATCCACAAGCTTTCTTTCTGTTAGTGTTTTTATGGTAACCCTTTTTGCATCCTCTTATTTTTAGCCCATCTGCGTCTTTTATATTTAAGGTTTTCTCTTGAATTACATAGTTGAATTTCTATTTAATCTAGTTGGGCAATCTTTGTCTTTTGTTATATTTAATATAATTAGCAGCGTATTTAGACTTATGTCTACCAACTTATTATTGTTTTCTATTTAACTCAACTGTTTTGTATTCCTAGCTCCTATTTGATATTTTAATGTCAATATTCGTATACATGTATATTTCTCTCCAACTTGAGATCCTCAAGGACAGATATTTTGGTTGATCTTAATAAATTTAGCTAAGCATTTAGTCACTTCAGACACTTTCCTGAGCACTTCATGTGCATTAATTTACTTAATTCACATATCAGTTCTATGAAGTAGACACTATTTTTATCCCCGTTTCACAGAAAAGCAATTAAGACACTCAATGAGAATTTAACTAGCTCAAGGCTATCATAATAGGATGTGATAGAGAACAAAGTAGTTGTTCAATAAACATCTTCTGAATGTGAAAGTAGAGAATGAGCCCCACAGCATGACCCTCTGTGTCCCCTTGGCTGGTAAATCTGTTCCTACTCACCTATTTTTCTGAAGGGATCAATTTGCTTCCAGTGACCGTTAATGGCACTAGATGAACTCAGGAGCTGGGTATGATTGAGGTAAGAAGGGCTTATAAATTTGTCATTTAATTCAATAGAAAAATTTGTGCAAAATATTACCTCTCTGCTCTCAAGATTTATCTCATCAATCTTGATGGGATGATTAGGTCTGATGGTGAACTATGTGCTCCCTGTTTATGGGCCTTTTCTTGTTTCCATTAGCTTTTATGCATCTAGATTGAATGGTGCATACACCTTTCTCGATCTCCTTTAAGACTCAATCAGCAGACAGTCTATGTTGCCTCTTCTTGTGTGGACAATAAGTACAGATTTTTAAGAATGCTGAAACTAAAGTTAGGAAACATCATTTCTTTATATTTCTTACCAGTCTGGTCACATGTACCTTTGTCTAATTCATAGCACAGTTTCAGAGCAGCTCTGTCTCATAACACAAACACTCCTCTGCTTTTCCCTCGGGATACCGACCAGACAGTCTCATGAAATGGGACTACAGTGCATGATTCAGGATGACTGACTTTATGCATTTATGTGTTCTTCTTCCCAAGACTACATGAAAAACTGTGATAAAGAAATTAAAACTACAGTGATGAGAATATTAAAAGATTCACAAATGGACAAGATACTTGGGCATATTTCTGGAAGATAAATAGCAGTGAAGAGAAGAGCAGTGATGGGGGATGCAGATTGGAGGAATTACAGAGACTTGAAAAGGGGCCGTGACTGTGGAATGAGAGATAGTGAATCTGGAGAGTGCTGGAGAAGAGGGAAACTCAGAAGTGGTAGGTCCAAGACTAGGGAAGTAAGATGAGAAGGGTAGAAATAGGTTGAGTCAAACCACCTCCACACATGCATGAGAAATGCTTGCCAGCCAGGGATTTATTTACTTTTTGGAACATGGAGGATCACTCTAAAAAAAGATCTAAAGAGAGCTAGGTTCATCAGTGTGGGTGTTGCTGTCTGTGCACTCTGGTGTTTGGGAATTCCACAGAAGAAGTCAGGCTCCTTTTGTATTCAGGCTACAGGAAAGTCTTCTGGTCAGAGAGCCTGCCTGCTGATGTACTACTGCCTCATCCTTAAGTTAGACTAGACAGTCAAGAAGCTTGAGCTAGTTGATGAGAGTTTGCCACATGAAAGGGAAAATCAAGATAAACAGAGGAAACTGGGATAATGCAAAAAGAAAATAAGAAGCAGCTTAGAAAGCCCTCAGTGCTATCAAGAGGCCATTGGAACCACCAAGCTAGAACAGAGTACAACTGAGAAGGAACAGCCAGGAAATAATAAGGAATTATTTTAAAGTAAAAATAATTGCCAAAGTTTAAGGTAACTCACAAAAGGATTGCAAATATTTTTTAAAAAATGAATAGAGTCCAGAAATATTCAAGCTTTTGAGTAGAATACACTCTTAACTAGACAGATGACTGTGAAATGTAAGAAGACCACAGATAAAAAGGAAATCTCAGTTGATTCAAGAAATTATAAATAAATTGTTTTAAGGAGCATGTCCCATACGGGCATCTGACTCCTCATAGACCTTACAGGAGACAAAAGCAATGCCTTCAGTAACCTAAGGGAAATTATTTTAAATCTAGAATTCTGTACTCTGAAAAACTATCAAACAAAGGTAGAAAAAAACAGATATTTTCAGACATACAGAATTTAGTTTCCTTCATGAAGTGGGTTGAATGGTGACCTCCAAAAAGATTTGTCCGTGTCCTAAGCCCCAGAAACTGTGGATGTGATATTTGGGAAAAAAAGTTCTCTGCATATATAACTAAGTTAAGGATCTCAAGATGAAATCACCCTCTGTTATCTGAGTGGGACCTAAATACAACGACAAATGTCTTTAGCAGACAGAAGAGGAAAAGGCACAGAAGAGGAGGAGGCAACGTGACCACACAGGCAGAGATTGGAGTGATGCAGCCAATAACCCTAGAACTGCTTGGAGCTACCAGAAACTGGAAGAGGCAAGGAAGGATCCTCCCCAGAGTGTCTAGAGGGAGCACAGCAATGCCAATACCTTGATTTGGGCTTGTGGACCCCACACTTGAGAAAAGAAATTGCTACTGTTTTAAGCTACTCGGTTTGTGGTGATTTGAGCAACCCATAGGCTCAGGATAGTATATGAGGGTGTGCACTAACAAAATGGGAGAATAAGTCAAGAAAGAAGAGGAATCCTGACAAGAGTGATTCCAACCCAACAGTGAAGGTAGAAATCCCGGATGACAGTCAGCAGCAGGCCTGGAGAGCCAGTCATGTAACTGAATATTCAGGAAATCCAGGAGAAAGGCAGCCATTAGCTTGATACTCCTCATGAGATGCCGTAAGAACATAAGGATGCATTAAAAGCTGATGATGCATGAAAAAAAAAAAAGAAAGACAAAAAATAAAAAATCAAAACCTTTAAAGGAAATAAAATATAATCAGCACACGAATTGGCTGTGTAGTCAATATTTGCAGCATCGTAATAATGTAACCCCTGCTCATTGATTTACAATGGTTGGATTCATGCTATCTGTAAAGCAAGAAAGTCTTCATTATGGTTCTGAAAAACACAGACTAAAATAAATTTAAATGGGTCCAGATAAATTGATAAAAATAGAAGGATTGGATGAAAGTAGGAAGAAAAAGTAGAGATAATGAGAAACTTGAAGGTAAACAGGGAGATCAAATGTAATTTACAGTGAATGAAATGATAAATAAAAGTAGGATGAAAATACAAAGCTTAAAATGACAAATATTACCAAGATAGAAACTAAATATAGAAATATGATTATATTCTAGAAAAGGGAGGTAGAAGATTATATTACTGAGCTAAGTCCTCATCTGTCATATCATGTAATCAATAGATAAGGTCTAAAATTGATTAATCAAGAAATAGCTGTGTATTCACATATTGAGCAATAAAACTAATTAAATTGTAGAAGAAATAAAACCAGAAAGTTAAAATAAATAAAAATAATTCCTTCTGGGTTATAGCATGTGAAGGATGAAGGGTGGCCAAAGAACTTCTTTTTCCCACACTAAATCCTTATGCACCATTTCAAGTTCTAACAACGTTCATATGTTCATTTGAAATATTTAATGTTTTTCATAAAGGAATTCTGAGCCTCCACTTGGGATGTATAAAGCTGAAAAAAGTGCCCCTTCCAACTTGACAACTATACCAAAACGGACCAAATACTCTACCACTTCACAACTTTTCTTGAACCCATCGGAGAGCTGTAACTAATCTGAAACCTGAAGGAAGACAAGCATTTTCAAGAAGATATGGGATCTGACCACTTACTTAGCTGTGGCAGATGTGGAAAGTCAGCAAGCCATTGAGAGGTCAGCAAAGAACAACTATGGCCCGGCAAGTCTAGAAGCCTGGGGAGCCACAGGGGAATTTGCATAAACTTGCAAGACACCCATAGACGCTGCGATGTGCTTATAGGAAAGACTGAAGCCAGAACAGGAGGCGGGGGGAAGCCTCCTTCCTGGAGGAGGCTTGAGAAAGGGGAGCAGCTGCCTGTCAGGGAAACATACAAAGCCCCCTGATCCTGTACCTTGTCTTCCTATGGGACAAAAGCCTGAAACCACTGAGGGGAAAAGCAACAAGACTTGTCACCCTCAGTGTGTAGGTGGAGACTCACTCAAGCTAGGGAAGAGAGAAGGAGAAAAAACAAAAGACTTGTAACCCAGAGGAAGAGGGAGGAGTACACTCTGCGCCCAGATAATTAGAAATCCCTGAAAAAAGGAGCTGGGTAACTAAGACCTCACCCCTGTCACCTAGAGACACAGCGTCTGCTTAGTCTGAGGCTAACCTGAAGAGGTGAGATACGCCCTTCCTCTGCCCCTGCCATCTTGCTAGCAAGAGTCAAGTAACAAGTAAGAGTCTACAGTTGCAGCCAGAGCACGAGCATAGAGAAAGAGCCCTCTGAGGCACAGCAGCAAGAGATCTCTCAAGATGAGTGTGGAGCAGACACCGAGAAGACCCTCTGGCAGACCACTGCCTACCCTAAATCCAAAGTGATGCTGGAGGAGTCTGGACACTTGGGTGGGTAAGGGCAGCCACAGCGAAAGTAAATGCTAAACTGAGGTCCACTCCTGACTAACCTGATTGAACCCCACCAATAGAAGTTCAAGTGTGTTCATTTCCAGCCTTAAATACTATTAAATTCACTGCTGCAAGTTACACCTAAACTTTTCCCTTTTTCCTATGGGCTATTTCACCATAGACTGGCACTGCTGATGATCAGCACTGTCCTCTTATTCTGGGGTGTCAGGTGCCGTGGGAAGACCATGCCTTGGCCATCAGACACTTTGGTTCATATGTCAGCCATGCCACTTAGGGACCTTGGACAGGCCACATAACCCCAAACGTTGATTTCTTTATATGTGAAGTGAGGGATATAAACTTATTTCAAAGGGTTTTTATGGCAATGAGATCACATACTGGAGGTAAAGAATTTCTGGGGGTTCATAGCAAATGAACAGAGACTGTTCGGTCATGGCTCAGTGACCGCATGACAGGTGTTCTATAGGTTCTGCTCTCTGATGTCTCTCACTGGTTCCTTGCTCTCTAGTGCAATGGTTCTAAATGGAAGAATAGTACAAAATGAGGAAAGGATTGTTTTTAGTTGTTGCAGCAATTGGTGTATCAAAGGGAATCTTCCTTGCATTTGGAGGGTGTGGATTAGGGGTGTTGGAATTCCTGCACAGAAGAGAAAAAAATTGCACAATGAATTGTTCTCCATCCTGCATTTGGCATGAGAGTTGAACATCTTACTGGACATTCCTGTAGCCTGTTTGTAATTATTTGAGCTAAGAAACTAACTCCATATGATCTACAAAGACAGAATATTCCCAGCATCATTTTTATTTGTAATTGATTTTGCCAAAAATGCAAATACAATGTAATTGAAAGGAAAATGGTCTTTTGTTCAAAATTTTACTAAGAATTGTTCAGCATTGTGGAAAATTATATCACTAATGGCAGTGGTGCTTTAGTTTTTGAGTTGCCAACACAAAACACCTGGAGCAGCGTTTTTCCTAGCTATTATATTCACGGTAATAACATCTGAGTACAAGCATGACCTGATTCGTTGTCTTCTAGTGTAGTTGAATATGAACACTTACGTATCAAATGTATATTCATTATAAATTGCTTTTTATTTCTGGTTTTTATTACATTTAGGAAAGTATATGGATTTTTTTCAGCACTATGCATAGGTAGGTTACTTTTTCTATTAATGATCTAAGAGATTCGAGGAAGTGTTATAAAATATTACCTATAAAAACGATTTTGGGGTCTGATGAATTTACAGCCCAGCTCTCATTGCTCATGTGGGATGTCCTGGTTTGTGTGCTTTGGTGCTAAGGGTGTCCACGTGAAGACTTTAAAAATACAAATTTTTGTCCTCTATCCCAAAATATCTGTTTTATGGTTCAGGTAGCTGCAGTGTTAGGAGATACTTGATGTGTGGACTCTTTCTAATATACTTTAAGAAAGAGTGCCCTGGTTTCTTAAACTTGGCTCAATCCTATTGCATCTCTCTGGAGAGGAGAGGGCCAGACTGAAGACAGTCTCTCCACTTGTCTCTCTGCTACTTCCATCCCTAACCCTCTCCTCTTCTACCAGCTGTCACCTTGCCCTCGACTCACTTCTGGTCATAGTAGTTAACAGAAGACTGCTATTTCAGTACAGACTCATTCCTCTGTAAACTGAAAGTAGAACTTATTTAAATAAAATATAGCAGATGATCAGAGAATGTGAAAACCCCATAAAGATCTGAGTTGTGTCTAATTAAAGAGGGGGAACTCCCCTTAAATTTCAACAAAGTTTCACAAACTTTACATAAATTAATTAAGTAGGAAGTAAGTGAAACAGTATTAGAAAATTGGTGAATTGGAGTAGGAAATTTATTCAAAGAATCCTTACAGCCTTCCATCACTTTAGCTGTTAAAACCCAACCAAAGAAATTATTTGAATCATCAAAGCTTTGCAAGGTGAATAGTGTCAGCATCTATTTTTCCATTTAAATTACAAATACATTTTTATGAAAAATTTTTACATAGCTGACGTTGAACATGATGATTATGCTCAAGAAGTATTTAATATTTGTCACTGAAATATAGCTCACAGAGACTTGAAAATAGAGAAAATTAAGCTCTAGGTAAAAGAAGGAAAGGGGTGTCAATCATGCATACTGTTTAGTCTGTATGAGGCCAATTTGAAAGACCTGGGACTAAAAAATAATAATAGCAACTATTTGTTGGGCCTTAATAGACTGCAAATATACTAAAAATTTTATCATCTCATTTATTCTAGGTAAAAATATTTATTCATTATAAATAAATAAATATTACTTATTTATTATTAAATGTTTTAATCAAATTATCACTAATATTTTAATGTTTTGATTAAATTATATTGATTAAATATTTTATTCATTAACTAAAATTGATACAAAATAATTTATTCTTTGTTCTAAATACATAAATATTTATTGGGCACTATGTGCCACCACCCTGTGCTGGGCACCAGGATATACCAGTAAATAAAACTGGGATGATTTTATGGAGTTTATGTTCTGCACAGCAGCACTTTTATGGAGGGGCTGTAAGGATCTTGGCAAAACAGATGAAGACACTGAGAATTGTAGCCATCAGGGGCTTTGTCCAAGGTCATGCAGCTTGTTGGGGGCAGAGCAGATACGGAAGCTGGATCTGCCTGGCCCCAGTGCCCGTTACTAAGCAGTAGTCTACACTGCCGTAATGAACGTGCACTTTGTATTGACACACTCAGCCTTGGGCAGCCAGGGTAAGGCTGCCTGCCATTTACAAGACCCCTTTTTAGTTCCAAGAAAGACCCTCATTGATCCTGCTGTTAAGCAGGCACCAGAACACAGCCTCAGTATCTGCCTGACGACCAAGGTCATTTTCTGTTCCAAACTTCCCTGCTCACTTGTACCTGCCTCACTCCAGACCAGGCTGTATGAGACATCAGGGGAAACGAGATGGGTGTGTTGCTTTTATGTGCCCTGAGGATCTCATGAGAGTGCGGGACAAATCCTCAAAGAGCAGTGCCTGGATCACAGAATGTCACTTTAAAGTTTTTGCTCTTTCAAAACCCTTTGAGAAATTGGGAAATATACAGAATGGGTGAAACTGCCAATTGCATTTCATTTTTTTGAACATGTCTGTTATTTAGTTTAATTAAAGTGACAAGGGGGAATGGTGCTGAAAAACAATGCCCTTTATTTCAAAGGTATCCGACACCAGGTTTTGTAAGTAGTTCTCACTGTGTAGCTGCAACAACTGACCTTAAAATGTGGGGGAATTTCACATCTAAATCCCTACCCACCTCTTCAAACCATGAGTATTGCCAAAAAGGATGCGAAATGCTCTCCCTGACAAGATTTTTATAGATTTTTTCTATAGAGGAAAGATGGATGCTTTCTCAAAGGCCTGCCAACCTTAGGAAAATAAAGCATTTCCTTAGACTCCTCTTCACTCCAAAAATAATGGTTATAATTATTTAACTTCTATTCTGATGCCAGTTAAGATCTTATGGATAAAATCCTGCTGGGATTAGATAACTTTTAAAAGTGATAATTGCTCTGGTTTCTCAAAGATCCCTTAATGAAGAGTGCAATCAAAACGTTGTCATCCTTCTATTGTTTTGCTTGACAGACGTTGTTAATAAACTCCAGATATTCTCAAAGAAGGCTCAGAGGCTACGGTACAGTAGCGGTCCCAAATCACCCCGGTGGTGGTCAGGTTTTTCAAACTGAGGACATGCCGATGAAAGCCAAGGGACTAAGTCCTGGGGAAGACGTAGAAAGCATGCATTCATGAAAGAGTTGCTTCAACCAGATTTCAGTCTTCTTAACTCAAGTCAAGTGGGGGATGGGAAAACCGAATTAGTTACAGATTGTGTCCATGTGTCTTTTTCTGGGAGAATCTGCACAGAGCCCAGGACAGAGTTGAAGCAAATATTATATTTTGCTATATTGGATATTCCAATATACTCCAATTTGGTATATTAGATATTCCAATATAGCAAATGATGGTGAAACCACTCCATTTCCCTAAAGTTATAAACATTAGCCCAGCAAGGCTGGTTTTCCACTGCTAAAGTGAAGCGGGAGATTAGAGCAAATTGGAAAATCTCTTTTGGTTCATTTGCTTATTTGCATCAATCCTGTGCCTGGTATGGTGAAGGGAGGCTGGTGGCACCATAAAGGAACCCAAGTATAGCGGGTGAAGGTTAGAGGTGGGTAAGGATTGTAATTCTTTTGCTTATAAGTTGTACAATCTAAGGAAAGTCACTTGATCTTTCTGAACCCGTTTCCGCAGCTAATATCCAACTCATCATGTTGTTATGAGTTAAACAAACAAACAAAAAAACCTCAAAGTGCTTACATATGGAAGTTATTACAAAATATAACCTCTCTCCCCATTAGAACCTAGACTATTTTTTGTATGTGTGTGTGTGTGTGTGTGTGTATATATGTATATGTATATACATATAGTATAGTCAGTTTAGAAGTATAGTCAGTTTACAGTGTTGTGTCAATTTCTGGTGTACGGCACAAGGCTTCCATCATACATGAGCATACATATATCTCATATTTATTTTCATATTCTTTTTCACCATAAGTTAATACAAGGTATTGAATATTGTTCTCTGTACAATACAGTATAAACTTGTTGTTTATCTATTTTATATATATTAATTAGTATCTGCAAATCTTGATCTCCCAATTTATCCCTTCCCATCCCCTTTTCCCCCTGGTAACCATAAGTTTGTTTTCTGTCTGTGAGTCTGTCTGTTTTGTAAATAAGTTTGTTCTCTTTTTTTTTTTTTTTTTGGATTCCACGTATAAGTGATATCATAGAACCTATAGACTATTGACTATTACCCAATAAATCATCCAGTAATCCTTTTAATAGGTGATGATTTCAAGATTCAGAGTTGGATATTTGCCCTCCGGGGAGTGGAGGGCATGGGCTCTGGAGGTGGAGAGAGCTAGGGTAGATTCCTCTTTCTGCAGTTTGTGAAATATATTATTTTGAGCAAATTAGGTAGTCTTTCAAGTCTCAGTTTTCTCCTCTGGAAAATGGGTATAATCATAATACTTACATCACAGGCTTACTAGTAGAATTCAGTGAGGTGTTATAGGCAAGACTTTAGCACAGCATTTGACAAATAATGAGCAACACATTTTCGGTAAAATCAAATTACACCATATTGTGGTAAGAAGTAGGATGTGGCCTAGAACCATATATGAAGTGTAATCAGACAGGAGAGGCAGGGAAGAGCTGACAATCGTGGTGTTGGATGAGGAAACAGATGTGGACATGAGCTCAGGGTGAACAGGGTTCAGGCAAGCAGGTACTCTGCTGGGTTCAGGGACAGGCTCGGCTGTGCTGTGGTTTTTCATGTTCTCACCTTCATGTCGACATTTATAAGCGCCTGCTGAGTTCCAGGAACTCTGCTGTGCAGTGTGGTTCTGCCACAGAGAATGCAGCCTCATTTTTACATCATCCTTAGAGCTGATGATCCAGCTGGGAAACGTTGATAGCTGGGAGGCTCTTGCATGTGTTTGTGAAGGGATGGCTAGAGGGTGTGTTGAGCTACTTGAATGGAAAATGCTCTATCTTGGTGACTTTCCTGGTTGGGGCTGTGCCCATCAGGGGCACTGTGCCAGAAACTAATATTGGCAACACAGGATTATCAAATAAACTTGCTCATACAACTCAAATTAATTTATTCATTATAAGACCTTGTGCTTGGAGGACCGAGTTCAGTTTACCCTATGACAACAGCCAGGCCATTCACAGTAACCTGGAGATAAGAGTTTAGAACAGAGAGAGCTTTAAATTTTCTGTGCTGTGGGTGCTTTGCAGCTTTGTGATGCCTCTGAATCCCCCTTAGAAGAAAGTTTTGGAATAACTGAAATAAAATATAGAAAATGGAAAAGGAATCCAATTATATTAAAATAAAGTTATCAAAATATTAAACACACATTTGTAATATCATATGGGCTTCTTTTCAATGACTAAGATAACAAGAACAAACTGAAGACGTGATAATTACCATGATTTCAGAATAGTGTGGAGCAGAAATGATGATTTGAGATATTTGCAATCATTGCAACATGATTGGAAAAAATACTGTGGCTTCCATTAGTGACAAAGTCACAGGTACTGCTTATCCTACTGTGGTTTGTTATCAACATAGAAATGCTGCATTTCAGTGAAAAGTTAGTGAACAAGGAGATGCCATTTTTGCCTGGCTTATTAGTTCACAGGCGCTGGATTCTCACCATGAACCTGCGGAGGTGTGGACCCCTGGTTAAGAACCCCTGTTTAGACACGGGCAGCTATAAAGCCATGATAGAGACTGTCACAATCAATAGTTCGGATAGACATCAAGTATGAACTAATAGCCCTGTACCGAAATACTTACTTCAGGCAAGAGAAAAAGACAAAGGACCTATATATTTGTCCGCTCTGGTTGCCACAACAGGATACCAGACTGGTTGGCCTAAGCAACAGAAATGTATTTTTCTCATAATTTTGGAGGCCAGAAGTCCCACATCAAGGTGCCAGCAGGGTTGATTTCTGGGGAGACCTCTCTTCCTGGCTCATAGACACCCACTTTCTTGCTGTTTCCTCACATGGCCTTTGCTCTACTCCCAGAGACATCTGGTGTCTCTTCCACTTTTTAAATGGATACCAGTCCTATCAGATCAGGCCCCACGCTTAGGATTTCATTTAATCGAAATCATTTTCTCAAAAGTTCCTTTGTGCAAATACAGTCATATTGGGTGGTTAGGACTTCAGCATATGAATTTGCAAAGACACAGCTCAGTCCTTAAGACCTCACGGCAGAGATGAGTAACAGGTGGCCCATAGCCCTATCCAGCCCCCAAATAAAATTTACATGTGTCCATGATTTTCGCCCACATAGTGATCTGAACTCTTCTAAATTAATTTTTAACAATAAAAAGTCAGACTCTTTCCACCTACCAGATTTCTCTGTTGAGCACAGTTAAAGACACTAGGCCCAAATACCTACATCGCATCTGGCTACAGTCACCAAAGCAGAGTAACAAGTACCCTGTTTACAACACCACACTAGCTTTATTCTTATAGATACCTGCCTGCACCCTGTTAGCCTTAGGGGATGCAGCCTCTGGTAGAGATCATATTATTGGGAGCTCTAAGAGGCTCCAATGATGCCCAGATCAGCAGGAAGAAAGAACACAAAGCCAGATATGCACACTTGAATTTAATGATCCTTTTAAAGGCTTTGCCCCATGCCTTATTGTTGGATAGCCGGGGAGGGGAGGAGAGGCCAAATTAAACATCCCGAGTCTTTTTACCCAATTATTCTGACCTCGATACACTTACCAGTCTCTTCTTCTATTGTCCTGAATTGAATGAGAGTCTGTATATATGAATGTTCTTCCAAAACAACATATGATGGAAAGGTTGAGATTGCACAAGACACAAAAAGTACCTTTAAAAGAAAAGAACATGCTGACTTTTGTGAAGGTAGACACAGAAAGTGGGCTATCTTCTTAATTTCCTTGTTATAAATTTGACACATATTGGGAGGGGGCAATAGAAGGCAATCCATTATGTTCAGTCAAAAAATAGATTTGATCCATGCATTAGGAACAGTTTCTATCATTCCAGGAAATAAAATTTGCCAGATTCACTTTTTGTTATATCTCAGCTTCTCTTGACACCAGATGTGTGACTTTCTCCATTTTTCTGGGTACAATTTGACAACAGTCATCCTAATACATACACACTTGTCCTTCAACCTAAGGATTTGAAAGTGCCGCCTTATATCTTTAAGTCTTTCTTGTAGCATGGATCTCGAGAAGAAATGTTACGTGCACCGAGGACCATTTGCAGCCATATTTTAAAAACTTTTTACTTGAAATAAATTTAAAACTTGCAGAATATTTGCAAGAATTTGATGGAGAGCTCCAATATACCCTTACTCACGTTCATCACCTTTGACATTTGCTACATCATTTATTGGCTCTCTGGCTCTGTTTCTGCCTCTGCCTCTACCTCTCCCTCTCCCTCTCTCTCTCTCTCTCTCTCTGTGTGTGTATCTATTGCTGCTGTCAACATTTTCTGCTCTTCTGCCCCGGATATAAATCTAAGACATCACCAAATACATAGACACTGAAAATTGGCTAATATTTTGGCATTTATATAAATCAATAGCTTCCAAATATTTGTCCAACATTCACTTAAAGGAAGGGCTAAAATACTGCGTAAGGGAGGATTTGAGAGCTCTAGTTACTTCTCTCCAAGTTCTGAGTCTCTTATGTAACACCAGGCAATTCAACTCTGGTCCCAAATTTGCATCCTCCACAATCTAACAAAGGAACCAGTCCTTCTAAGAAGGTAATTTATTGAAGCCAGTTGTTATTGTCAGTTACAGTGACTCAACCATACCCCTTGGCTGTATTTGATCATTCTTACCACCTCCCCTAAAAACCACATGTACTCACAGTGTCTAGCTTATCAGAATTTTCCCCTCAACCACATTCAATTGAGGTTTAAAACTTGTGACCTGAATGCAGTGTGTCAGAGTTGCTCACTAGTCTGTAAAGAAATTTGAATTAGATGCTGGCTTTAAAAACAAAAAACAAAACAAAAAAATCCCCTGAGATTTTAACACAGAACTCATTGTTTCTATCTTCTTTTGAAAACCAAAAGATGCCCCAACCCCGGGGCAATATTTCTGCATAACAACAACCTAGGGGAGCCCAATCTGAGTAGCAGCATCCCCTAGGGGCCCCATAGCCAAGCCTGTGTATTCTCACCAACTGCCTACCTGCTTCTCTCTTCTCCAGACCTCACTGCTCCTGGAGGTATTTAAATCTGCAACTCTGACATATAGAACTTCCTCCAGAGAAGTTCTAGTGAATATAGTTTTTTTTTTTCCCATGCCTTTACTTTTCCAGTGATAGTTTATCACTTCCTTAAAATTGGCACCGTGGTAAACTGCCCAGATTGACTGGTTGTTAATTGGGATTTGTTCAAGCCTAGCAGATTCTCCAAAACACTGAGATTTTGAAGAATTGTGTTCCTGGCATGGCAGTCGTTAGGGTGGAGGGACTAGGGCAGAACGCAGAGACTGGAGCATCAAGGGTAGCCTTTACCGCCTTGTCAAAATGATGCCGCAGGCAGGCTGTAAAATGTAGCCTGATGATTATATGCAGGCTTGTTAAAGAGAAGTGAGCATGCTGGTTTCTCTCCTTTTCTAGAACAGCATAGTGGTATTTTCACATTCATTGTTAGAGCAATTCAAACAGTTAATGGGGCCACAGCTATAGGCATCAGGGCCTGAATTCTAGTGTCCTGTCAAACATACAGCTCTCTCAATGATTCGTTTCTATCATTTAATCACATCACTTTTTAACCAAGCAGGGATGTGTCAAGTGACCCTCATGTCATGTCCCATAGACCTGGTGGAAACATTTTTTTCCCTTTCCTGTTGCTTCCTACTGTGTTAAATTGGCAATTTTCAAAGGAGCACCTCCTGCCAATTAATGAGAATCGGCCTTGACTTTTGCAGATTGAATTTTGTAAATTGGTTTTATTGAAAGTGAGAAATGGCATAAAGAACTACCGAAGGGAGAAAAATTAAAAATGTCCCCAAAGAATAGAGGCCTTGTCAGAATCTCGCTTTAGACAAGTGGCTGCGAGCTTGGGGTCTGCTGTAGCATGAGATAGCTTCAGTTCTCTTCCAGGTTCAGACACTGACCTTTCCCACCCTGATCTATATACAAGGGAAGGGTAAATTATCATCACTCCCCTCCTCTGAAGTATTGCAAGGATTAATGGCTCTGCAGTGCAATCCTCATGCTAGGATTTGAAAGGTCTCCTGGCAGAGGAAATTATTGCCATAATTCTTTACATCATACTGTTCATCCAAAGAGGTGATGCTGAAAGGTCTCCCCAGCACTGAACCCAACAGTTTCACACAGTGAGTTTGTCCCTCTGTTCCTTGTATTGCCATGAAGGCCTTCATACAGACTTGGCTTCGTAGAAAGCCTTTTTCAACTTCATTATCTACTCTTGTGATTATGATGATGTCAATTTTTTAAAAACTTTTCTAGTATTTTAAAAAAATGTCTTTAAAAAGAAAGGTCGAGCGGGGCCAGGTTGGGGGTGATACTTTCATTTGGTCCACCATATCTGATTTGGAGCCAGCGTTTCTTATTTTTCTACCAGAAGGGATGATTTATGGTCCAAAATTTGACACAGTGTCAAACCCCACTGAATGGTCATCTCATCCAAAAATATAAATACTTTATTTAAGCATTATGTTGTTTCAAGATAATTTTATTGTGAAATGAAAAAGAATGGCAAATATTTACTGAATACATTTCTGTGCGGTGAACTGTGCTGAGCAGGAACTTTAACTGCATTAACTGACTTCATGTGCATAGTCCACTAAAGCAAAGATTAATATCCTCCTTTCTCTGCAAGAAAGAGGTTGATGAACCTTGCATCGTGTGTATTCTCCTCTTTGGGAGGATATTACCATATTGGTGAGCTTCTCAAGGTTAGAAGGCTCTCTAATTTCTTTTGCCTAGCATTTCTCACAGTTGCTTAACCATGGAAATTCCTCTCCCCTGGAATTCTGATTCACGCTAGAATTCCCCAGAACATAGTTGGGGAAGCTCAAATAAGCACTGTTCCTGAGCACATCCGATCACACTGCATACCTTGCTTACAGTTCTTTTTGCCTTAAATGCCCCATCTCATCATTTGAAGCCTAAAATAACTTTTTAACCTCCTTTGGGAAATCTCTCCCAGTGACCCAGAATATTCTCTCCCTTTGCTTAACAAAAAACAAATACACAAAATCAGTTTTGGGCACTAATACATTCTCTTGTTACTACTTGTTTCCACGGCTTCCCTCGCCATTTGACTGTGAACTCCTTAAGGGTCCACTTTAATTGCTGTATGCCTTACGGCTTCCTTAGAACTTGACACAAAATAGATATTCAATGAACACTGATGGACTAAGTTATTGATCCTTTCATATCCTAAGAAAGAAAAGTAAATAAAAGTGTCCAAGAGTTACCCATTGTTCAAGAAAACAGAAATGATACAATATGGGGAGAAGTTAAGGAGGAAGAAAGAGGCAAGAAAATGCAAGCTACACATAAAAAATAAAAGTATGATCTTTGCATTTGAGTTTTATAACTTTATTTTTGCCAATGTAAAAATGTGGATATGGTTTAACTCATGGCAGTGACAGGAGGAGCATTTTCTTACAGGTTTACTCTGTGCAAGTCACTAGTCTCCTCTTTACACTTAGGCAAGAATATCCTTACAAAGAAATTGCAATTCTTACACACAGTCTCCACCAATAAGAAATAAAAAAGTAGAAATTTAATTCCCAGGTGATACAATGTTCCAGTGACTTCTAAAACAGCAGGCAGAACAGTTGTTGCCCTGACTTCTGCTCCCTGGAATGTGACAGCCACCTTGATTGCCCTTTTCCAACCCTTTAATTGGGTTGTTTAGGGAGGCAGTGATGTTGATGCATCTGTAAAGGGTGGCCTGACATAAATCAGGTCCGCTTAGATTTCACTAAGAAAAAAATCTCCACCCTTTTTATCAGAGCATGGCCTTATTTCTATAGTGATGCTGAAAAACAAGAGAGGTGGCATGTGTTTCCCAGGATTCCAAAATAAATGAAAAATCTGCAGTGTGGCAAGTAGGTAAATGCTGCTCTTCAAAAGGCATGTGCATCTGACCACATTACCAACAGATGCCCAGAAAGTGTTGTTTCTCTCCACTTGTCACCTAAGAAGGAATTCTACATCCTTTTAATTCTTTAATTTCCACACATTTACAGAGCACGTAACTCTGCCTGGTATTCCTGAGGCCTGGCATGCAGACGTAGATAAGGAAATATCCCTGTCTCAAATCGTGCACTATTGATTAGAAAAAGCAGATTATGTAAATAATGAACTGCCTTCCATACGTATAATGGCAAAACTTCAACTGGCTTCCATCCAACAAGCACCCGCACTTTGCCAAGCTCAATGATGTATTAACAAATCCCCTAATGAGGGCACCAGCTGTCAGCAACCAGGCATATTAAAAGAGGGACAGAACATTTTCAACAATTCAGTTAACGATTTCTAGAATGTGCCTGCCAAAGCCCACTCGGCGTCCTTGGATCTTGTGAAGCCCCTGCTTTAAATTCCTCTGTGGTTCTCCATGGCCCACGAGAGAAAACTCTTCTTTGTGTTTGGCATCATGCTGTGGTATGGTTCAGTGGTTTAGAGTTGAGTTTCTGGAGTTGGACATGCTCTAACTTACCTGCTGTGTGACCTTGATTAGATACTTAGAGTTGGTTTCCTCACCTGTAAAATGAGGCAATAAAAGTGCCTAAGTCATGGGGTTTAGAGACATTTAAATGAGATAGTCTACGTCAAGTGTGCAGCATGTAATAAAAGTAGCAATGATGCTGGTGGGGGAAGTTACGGAGGTGATAGTGGTAAAATAAGAGAGAGGTACTAATTCTAGTTCTTGTTTTTCCACAAATACATTGTTATATTAATATATTTGTGGGTGTGTGTGTGTATATATATTCATATGAATATATGTGTGTGTGTAATTTTAATTAGGCTACTTTAGTATAAAATAACATTGCTTCCATTTACTTGATAAGGTACAACTAACTTTGCCACAGTTTTCATCTATAAAGTGGAAATGATGATAGTACCTGCTTCTTAGGGTTATCTTAAGAATTAAATGATATGAAACATTTAAAGTAACCGATATATGGTAAGGTCCCAATAAGTGTTAATTTTCAAAAACACCTTTTGAAAAATAACACAGTGTCAATTTGTTTTTAATTCAGGTACAACTGATTTACAATATTGTGTTAGTTTTAGGAATAACATAATGTCTTTATGCCTGTAGTGGGAAAAACAGTTCTTACTTGTTCCAATTTATTGAAAACATTTGTGTCCTGGCTTTCCCCTCAAGTTTGCTGAATTCTACTGAATGGGAGATGCAGAACTGAAAAGACACCCCAACAGCTCTATTTGCGGACTAATACACAATTTTTATAGCATGGGAACTTCCCAGTTTAAAGCCTAGAAACCCTGAGTTACTGTTATTGAAGTTGAGCTTATAGAAATCTACTCTGTCACAGTCACTTTCGATGAAAACTACAATTTATGATAACTTTCATAAAACCTGCTTAATTCAACATTTATGAGAGACACTGAAGATAAATGAAAGGTATAGAAGTGGAAACCTTTCTAATCAGTCATTTTGTCAGGAAAAGGGGACAAGAATGATAGGCGTGAAAAGGAGCTAGATGTGCCTATAAATAATCTACTAGAGATAAATGATTACATATTTTTATAATTTTGCCAAAATATTCTTAGGTCTGTAACAAAATGCTTAATTCATGGGTGCCCTTGGAAGATCAGGGGCATTTGTTCATTTAACCACCTGAGCAGGACCCAAGCTAGAGTTTGGGGAAGCAAGTCCTACATACATGTATTCCAAAAAGAATGAAAGAAACAGCGAAGAAAGCTGATTTCACAAGACTTGTGCAAATTGCCACTCTCTCCTTTTCCTTTAATTGCTCGGGTGAGTTGCAGCATTTAATTTTACCCCTGGAGGAAGTTGATAGCTGTGTCATGTTGTTGGAAACAATACTGAAGTGCTGAAATAGCCCTAGCAATGGAAGAGAGTAAATCATTCTGTCAAGTGAGTGGGGAGGATGCCACAGAGGGACCACTTTTGGAATATCCCTTTCTCTAACTCAGTAGGAGGGACATGGATGGGGGCTGGCGCATTTTTCAACCTGGCCAGATAGTTGGAGCACAGTGGGGAATGGGAGGGTGCTGTACCCTCTACTGTGTGCCTTAGTCCCTAGTAGGGAGCTTCTGTAAAGCACAAGAGACTGAGTTTCTCTATATTGTGTCCATTTTCCCAGGCCCTTTGGGAACGATAAATCCCTTGAAGAGTGACCTTAGTCTCCCGAGTCAAATTATTTTCCTCCATTAGAACTCCTGGTTTTTCATGCCCTCTACCCCTGGGTTAGCCCAGTGAACACTGAGTGCTCTGTGTGATGAATTGCATGGAACTCCAGCTCTAACCAATCAGACTTACCCTAGCCTGGGGTCCTTGAGCACTTAGGACCTCTACGTGTGGGTCCTGATCTATGTTTTTAGATACTTAGATGACTGTAATGTATAGCCAGTGGAGGAACACTGCTCAGACATTTCATGATGTAAGGCGTCAGCCTCAGGCTGCCCCATTATCTCTCAGGTCCATTCATCCAAGTGGTAGTCCTTAAGAACATCTATCAGCCGATATGCCAATGAGCCTAGACAGTCTTCCCGCTGTTCTAGACCCTTTGGCCAAAATGAGACTGACCTGCTTACAGTCTGTCAACCTCCAAAGGGATAACTGCCTTCCAAGAAGGGGTTGATATTTCGTGACATTTAATCTGTTATCCACAACAGGGCTGCTTGCCTTTTGAGAGAATTGCATCCTGTGATGGGAATTAAGCATTCTCTAATTCTGGGTATTGGCAACAGCTTATGGTGAAGGTATGATTAGGTTGTTACCCATGAAGTGTCAGAATTTCTGAGGTTGCTACTTCTACTATTATTTTTAAGTGTACAATTAAATTGACTTTTAGTGTATTCACAGAGTTGTGTAACTCTCATCACAGTCAATTTCAGAATATTTTCATCATTGCAGAAAGAAACCACATACCCATTAGCAGTCATGCCTGAACACCCCTACCCTCACCCTCCAGTTCTAGGCAACTGTTAATCTACTTTCTTTCTCTATAGATTGACCTATTCTGGGACTTTATATAAATAGAATCATTCGATATCTGGTCTCTAGTGACTGGCTTCTTTCACTTATGACTTCACTATACTTAGTGTAATGTTTTCATTATTTGTTCATGTTGTAGCATGTATCTCTGTATTACTCCATTTCTATTGCTTAATAATATTCCATTGTCTAGATATAATACAGTTTATTTATACATTCATCAGGTGATGCAAATTTGGCTTGTCCAATTTCTCCATATTATCTTTTTATATTTTAATTTATTTTTTATTGAAGTACAGTCAGTTACAGTGTATCAGTTTCTGGTGTACAACACAATGTCCTAGTCACACATATACATACATACATTTGTTTTTGTATTCTTTTTTGTTAAAGGTTATTATAAGATATTGAATATAGTTCCCTGTGATATACAGAAGAAATTTATTTTGTTTTGGTTTTTATGTATTTTTATATATGGTGGCTAAATCTGGCAAATCTCAAACTCCCATATTTGTCCCTCCCACCTCCTTTCCCCTAGTAACCATAAGATTATCACTATGTCTGTGAGTCTGTTTCTATTTTGTAGATGAGTTCATTACTGTCCTTTTTTTTTTTTTTTTTTTTTTTTTAGATTCCACATATGAGTGATATCATATGGTGTTTTTCTTTCTCTTTCTGGCTTACTTCACTTAGAATGACAATCTCCAGGTCCATTCTTGTTGCTGAAAATGGCATTATTTTATTTTTTTTTATGGCTGAGTAGTATTCTATGGTATAAATATACCACAGCTTCTTTATCCAGTCATCCGTTGATGGACATTTAGGTTGCTTCCATGTCTTGGCTATTGTAAATAGTGCTGCTATAAACATTGGGGTGCATGTATCTTTTAAATTAGAATTCCTTCTGGATATATGCCCAGGAGTGGGATTGCTAAATCATATGGTTAGTCTGTTTTTATTTTTGAGGAATCTCCATACTGTTTTTCATAATGGCTGCACCAAACTATATTCCTACCAACAGTGTAGGATGGTTCCCTTTTCTCCAGAGCCTCTCCAGCATTTATTGTTTATGGACTTTTAAGTGATGGCCATTCTGACTGGTGTGGGGTGATACCTCATTGTAGTTTTGACTTGCATTTCTCTGATAATTAGTGATATTGAACATTTTTTCATGTGTCTGTTAGCCATGTGTATGTCTTCATTGGAGGATTGCTTGATACTGTATATAGAAAACCCTAAAAGCTCCACACAAAAACTATTAGAGCTGATAAAAGAATTCAGCAGGTAGCAGGATACAAGATTAACATACAGAAATCAGTTACATTTCTTTATACTAACAATAAAATAGCAGGAAAAGAAAGTAAAGAAACAATCCCTTTTAAAATCTCATCCAAAACAATAAAATACTTAGGAAAAAAATCTGACCAAGAAAGTGAAAGACTTATACCATGGAGAACTACAAAACATTGATTAAGGAAATTAAAGATGACTTAATAGAAAGATATCCCATGCTCCTGGATTGGAAGAATCAATATTGTTAAAATGTCCATACTGCCCAAGGCAATCTACAGATTTAATGTGATCCCTATAAAACTACCCATGACATTTTTCAGAGAACTAGAACAAATAATCCTAAAATTTATATGGAATCACACAAGGTCCATAATTGCCAAAGCAATACTGAAGAAAAAGAATGAAGCTGGAGGAATAACCCTCCCAGACTTCAGACAATACAACAGAGCTACATAATCAAAACGGTGTGGTACTGGCATAAAAAGAGACATGTGGGTCAGTGGAACAGAATAGAGAGCCCAGAAATAAACCCACAGACCTATGGTGAATTAATCTTTGACAAAGGAGGCAAGAATACACAATGGAGAAAAGACAGTCTCTTTAGCAAGTGTTGTTTGGAAAACTGGATAGAAGCATGTAAATCAATGAAGTTAGAACACTCCCTCATTCCATACACAAAAATAAACTCAAAATGGCTTGAAGACTTAAATATAAGACAAGAAATGATAAAACTACTAGAAGAAAACATAGGCAAAACACTCTCTGGCATAAATCTTAGCAATGTTCTCCTAGGGCAGTCTGCCCAGGCAATAGAAATAAAAGCAAAAATTAACAAAAGGTATCTAATTAAACATATAAGCTTTTGCACAGCAAAGGAAACCATAAGCAAAACAAAACAACAACCTGTGGAATGGGAGAAAATATTTGCAAATTATGCAACCAACAAAGGTTTAATTTCCAGAATATATAAACAACTCATACAACTTAATAACAAAAAAACAACCCAATCTAAAAATGGGCAGAAGACCTAAATAAGCAATTCTCCAATGAAGACGTATTATTTTTTTAATAAAATTATCCTAATAGATATGAAGTGCTATTTTCTAATGCTGATGTGCATTTTTTTGATGGCTTATATAACATTGCTATTCTTAAAAACAATTACTGTGGATAATTTACTGTGGACTAAACTGGTAATACCACAGTGTAAAAAATTTGAATGATGGTGTACATGTCATAGTCTATTACTTTGTTAACCAGGTATGTCAAAAATACAGATTTTGATGGTTTAGTAGAGCACCTAATATTTGTTGGATGCTTACTATGTGTTACAAACTATGCTTGATGTTTCATAAGTATGATCCCAATTATCTCATAAAAATCCTGTTTTAGGTAGCATTATTATCCCCACTGTACATATAAAGAATCTGAGGCATAGAAAGTTTATGAAATTGCTCCACATTGGTCACACAGATGCTGATGGTGCATGGACACAAAGTCAAGTCAGCTTGCCTACACGTTATATGCACTTCACTTCTAAACAACTCATTACATATCTTCAAGTGAAACTTTGCAAGTAGGAAAAAAGTGAAAGCAAATATAATTTGCTGGTTAATACTGCATTTGGTCATTTACTTCATGAGAACAAAGTAAAGAATTGAAGCTATGAATTTGGTTACTTCGGGAAAAGATCTGAACCAAAAATTCAGGACTGTCTCAACCTCAGTTCTGGGTCTAATTGAAAATGAGTAGGTTTGTTCATTCACCTCCTTCTGCACACAACTAGCTGCAACGAAGTCCAAATTTCCAAGTCTCAAATATGAAGTATTCTGGTATTGTTTAATGATAACTTTGGATTTTAAATGGGTTTTTCTCGAGTTTGTTTGCTATAATTTAAATTTAAATGATTTCCGTGACAGTAACCAAGGCACCATGAAATTTCATTTCCTATCAGTTTTATTCTTAAATTGACAATGTTACATATGTATTTACAGGCTCATCTTCTGGCAACATTCTCTTTACTTGCCCACCATTTGCAACTGCTTTACTGACCCAGAATGGATAATAGATTAATTCTAGTAACCAATATGAGTATCCTTGTTGAAGTTTCCATTCATTTATTTTTGTCAGCTAAAGTATTGTAAATGTCAGTGCTCCTTTTGGTTTTTGCAAAAGTGTATGTGGATAAAAGGCAACAATTTCCTGAACATACTGGTTATTCCCCAGTGGCCAATAAGACAGGAGGATATTTATGATGTTAAAATAACATGGGTGAAAGTGCTGATGGTAGTATATTTTGTCTCCATTTTTACTGTGACTAGATTCAGCTCTCAGAATAGTTTTCTCTGGGTGCTTATTGCATTGATAATTTCTCCTTCTAACAGGGAAGGAATTTTTTTTATCATATTTTCCTAGCAGTTTTCATTGTTGTATGTGCCATTTAAATTCCCAGATTCCCTCATCTAATTACTTCCCAGTGTCAGTTCTGAATCTCTGCTTGTTCAGTGAATTCACTGCTTAGTTAGGCTTACTTCTTTCAATCACTATAAGAAAGATGATATATTTAAAAATCACTTTTAAGGGAAATTTTTATAAATAACCTGAATAAACCCTTTCAGGAGGTCCAGCATATTTTGTGACTAAAAAAATGGCATATAGAATATCTAGTTGTAACTTAGGTTTATGTATGATTTCTGTATTTTCATTCAACATTTTTCTATTACTGTGTAACTTATTATTTTTATTTGCCTATATAAACTGTTTCCTTAGTTCACTTCTATTGGCAGAGGAATTCAAATTGTATTAATAAAAATGTGAACATTATAAAAATGTTCCACGGTAGTTTGTTGCTCTCAGCAACATTCAATACTGCTACTACTGTAAACATGTATTGCATACTGTAGGGTCAGCATAAGCTTAGCAAACACACCTCCACTTTCCTAGTCCATACACATGACAGACATTGTTAATCAATCATGGCACTCTTCCCCAAGCATTTGAATCTTTCTCAGAAGCGTATGTGAGGCAGGTAAAACCAAAGATTGGATTCCATTCTAGGTCAAGGGAAAGATTGGTTTCCATTCTAGGTCAAGTGGAAATGCCTTTATCAATTTGGGGGAAATATTTGTAATTAACATGATGATACAAGTATAAGTGAACCTAAATAGTTGAGTCTTTAAAGAGATTTAGAATTCTTCCTTGCAATCCTATAGAAAGAGATTCTGAGCATGACTTCTTCCACTTGTCTGAAATTATAGACTAGGATCCAAAGCTAGGACCAAAAAGAAACATAGTTCTGAAGTTTGCAGACAAACTTAAGAACGGATGCCCCCTCTAGGACTCCTAAAACAGCAGCCAAATAGGCTCTGATAGCCCCTCAAAAATCTAGCCATCCCACCTCCAATGGTCCACATAAGCATTCATCTTGACAGGAAGTGATACACCTTGGGCCTGATGGAGGATGCTGCACATCTTCCTTCCATATCTGTGGGAGAATGGGGCTGCTCTTTCAAGGGAACCATGCTCAGAAATCAGGAGGGCTGCAGAAAGAGGAGAAAGCTCCCTCCAGCTTCTGCTTAGGCCAAGGATTTCCTGACCTGCCCTGGGCTTATGTAGACAAAGAAGAGAATCAAAGAGTAATGATAAAGTGGAGAAAAGGAATCTCAGTGCATGAAGTGAGCCAATGTGGGGAGAAAGGAAGGGGGTGGTGTAAGAATTCTAGCAGGAATTCCATCTTCTGTGTCAAGGAATTAAAACTTGAGCAACATTTGCAGGGCCCACAGCTGTCTAATACGTGTACTCCAGGGGAGCGCCAGCCCTGGTCAAGGCCCCATTTCTACAACAGCCCTTAAATGAGACATCAAGCCTCAGTCAGGAAGGAAAGGAGATACACTCTACAGGCTAGACTTGATAAGAGCTAAAGTGATGCCTGAGAAAGAAAGAAACATTTGCTGACAGCCAAGAGCTGGCCTTGTTTCGCCATTTAGGCCTTGCTGTGGTGAGGAGCTGCCCTGTCCCTCAGAGCTTGGGCTTCAGATTCTCCTTTTGCTCATAAGAACAAACCCATAGGCCATCAGCATCAGACAAGGCCGCTCTACAACCATGAAGTGAGTCAAAACAAAACCACTTCATAATTTTTTCTAAGCAGAGACAAAAGCAAGATCACTGTGCAAACCACAGAGTTCCAAACAACAGCTCTCCTGGCTAACAGGAGTGACCGCTGCTTCTAGACCAATTACAGCTTTTCCCCAGCTCAGGTCTACACGCCCTCTAGAGAGATTCAGTAAAATACCTGATCATAGCATTACCTCCACCTCCTGACAGCCCCCAGTCCACAGCAAAGCCCCACTTCCTGAAACCCTTCCTAAAGTCACCTAACACAAGCCCACAACCAATAACCAGTCAGTTCTACCACCCTCCAGTGGAGACGTCCCACACTTCCCCATGGCCTGTGTTCTCCCTCACTGAACCAAGTAAGACCCCAGCTTGTCAACTTCAGCTCTGTTCGGGTGGTCCTTGGCTAGACATCATCCACAGGAAGATGTTATGAATTCTGTTGAAGATGTCCTTGAAGGACAGGAACTATTTGACATTATAAGGTTGAAGGCAGTTATTGGACAAAATTAGACAATTTTATGCTGGTGTCCTGTTGAGTTCACTGTTCAGTAAATGAGGTCCACTTATTACCTGCTTTCTTTGCCAAACTGAAGGTAAAAGAACAAACTCCATTCCAAATCCTATATCCAAATTTCAAATTGGTCATGTACAAATTAATTGGATGCGGCTACGTGTTGCTCATGAATGTGCTTGAACGGCTACAAAATATTTTTGAAAATGAAATTTAGTCTTGGAACAATTTAAAAGCATTTAACATACCTAATCCTCACAGGCAGGGAGGATAACTTTTGTTTCTTCTACTTCCAGTCTAAATCTGCCTCAGTCCCCATTTCCCTAATACATGCTTAATAATTGTTACTTGGTTTACTTTGGCATGTATAAAGGTACAAAACTACTTAGGCATTAAAATTGTGATAGCAGTTGCAATGAATGAAGAAAAAAATTGTGCAGGCTAGACTGGCTTGGAACTGTGGCCAGTTACATCCAACTTAACTCTTATTTTGGGACAAGTAACCCTGAAATTTCTCACTCCTGCGCATTCTACTCATCTTCTTTCCCTAATTCCTAATAAATGGATAGGCATATAAAAATGAAGGTAAGCTTAAGGAGAAAGGCTAGGGGGAGGGATAAATTCAGAGTTTGGGATTAAAATATGTCTACTACTGTATATAAAATAAGTAAACAACAAGGTTCTGCTATATAGCACAGGGAATTATATTCAGTATCTTGTAATAGCCTATAATGGAAATGGATCTGAAAAAGAATTTATATGTGTGTGTATGTGTATATGTGTATATGTATATATGTGTGTGTGTGTATAACTGAATCACTTTGTTGTACACCTGAAACTAACCCTCATTGTGAAACAACTATACTTCAACTCTAAAAAATTTTTTAAAACTAAGTTTAGCTTATCTTTAAGTTAGAAAGTTTTGTTTTTTTAACTTTTTAAAAAAATAGTTACTACAGTGCTTTCTGATACTTACTTATCCAGTTTGGTACTTATCTTTTCTCCCCATCCTCAGTACTACCCCAAAACCTCAATCTAAAAATATCCTGGATTTCTATTAGAAAATAACAAAATTCTCAGTGCTGCCAGCCCCAAGGAGGCCAGTCCCACTTACTTCCCCACCTCTGCCACTTTGCATTGTCTTTAAAAATATATATGCATCCTATGTAATTCTGTCCCTAATTTATAAATAGGCATAGCCAAGTTCTTCCTTCAGGTAGTTTTCTCCTTTGTTTTTGTAAGAATAGAAATGGTAAAATATGCCAATCTTTAGTTTAACTTGATGCTCTCCATATTCATTTCTGTAAACCAGAAGCTATGAAGGATATGATGAATTTATGTCAAGAATATCTTTTTTCTCAACAGCTAAAACAAGTTGTCAGTATAACTGTCTTCATTAGCACTGTCATGTCATTTGAAACCAATCTCAAATTTTTCTCGAAACAACAACAGTAGATATAAATTATATAATAAAAATGTCAAATAAATGACAGAAACAACATTCAAGAGGCAAACTTTCTTTCTTGATGACCACTTCTTGACCTTAAAATCCAGTAAAGTCCCAATAAAATCCAAATGAAATGACCTAATTTTCCCTTGTTTCTTTTTGAGCATTCACTCAGTTTTCTACAGGAACTTCAGTGAGCCAGTGTTGTTCATATAATTAGAAAATAAAATAAATATTCTAAGAAGAAAGATACCACCCTAAAACAAAGAATATGAGATTGAGAAAGTTGAATTAAACGAGGCAAGGCTGATATCCATCATGTTATTAACCAGAAGAATAATGACCAATAGATTGTACTCCATCATTGGAGGAAATAATTCATGTTTATAATGAAAACCTTGAGGCCACTGGAAGACCTTGAAGCACCTTCAGATTGTTGAACACAGATTGATTCACCAAGCTAATCCTTTGAAAACTCGTCCACTTCTCATACTCAAGATAAAAACAAGTCTAGATAATTTACTAGAGGTCCCCATAGCCTATTCTACCAAGTTTATAGTGTATCTTCTTCTGGGATCCTAGTATATGTAGTGAACGTGCCGCTGATTAGCAAACAATCTTGTATTATTCAGAGTTCTCAAGGCTTCTAGTCTCAGAAATTCCATTGATCTTTTTTGGCCTGCCAAGTCTCCTTAGTTGGATATTCCTTTTGTCCAGAGACATCCCTGAATGTCCAGCTGAGATTTCTGCTAATTAATTTTCTTCTCTAATAATGAAGGCCCTTTAAAAGTCATGATTTTCTCTTCCTTTTAATTAGATGCAATGATTAGAAAGTATTTTATATTACGCAGCATATTTTATATTACGCAGCACTTTACCTCTAATTGATTCCATTCTTCACTTGCATTAATTAATTTTTGTGAAATAATAAAGTATTTTTGCCTTTGGGACTTTGTCAAAGTCTGTAAGTTTGTGTGTGAGTCTGTGTGTATATATATATATACATCTGGGTCTGGATCTAAAAGTGCTACTCTTCTGTTGACTTTGCCCAATAACAATCTTGAAAAGAGAAGCAAAGCAAATATGTATTGTACATGATATAAATATTTTCACCATATATGGTTTTCAGCTTCTGATTTGAGGTGTATTTTTAGCACTGAGTTCAATGTTACTTTTCTTGAAACTCTAACATTTGAGAGGTAACAATTTCTAAGACATTTTGTAACCTCTCTCACCATCATCCCATCCCCAAACTATATTAAGAATAGCTCACTATTTGGGGCTTGGATAGACCTGCATTTTCAAGCTTTGAATATATGCTAGAACCCAGTTCCTATTTTGATGACCAGTGATAGCAGCTTTCCCACCCTAATGAGAGGTACTGAATTTGGGGTGCCTAGACTACCACCAGGGGCATTATTTCCTTCTATTTTCAACTTTGTTTTCATCTGTACCAGGGATCTCTGGTGTCCTTTCCTATGGAATTTCAAGTTTGCATGTCTTGTGGGGGTGGGAGGTAGTCTCTTAATTCTCACCATCATTGGGAAGAGTTGCTTGTCTAGGATCTTTGAGATGGGTCATTCTCTCTGTAGTAGCCAGTCTCTAAGAAGATTAAAAAAAGAAAAAAGCCTCTGAAACAATCACCGTGGGCAACTGAAAGCAGCTTCTCCCCACTTTCCTTCCTGAAGAAGCTTCTATTTTTCATTCTGTACTTTTTTTGCACTTTATTTTATTTATCCTTGTATTGCCATCTGAATGTATTATTCATGTGAGTCTTGTCATTGTAGGTAAATTGTAAATTCCTCACAAGAAGGACCCACATCTGCATATCCATCTGCCACTGTGGAGGTCAGGGAGTAACTGCTCAAAAAAACTCACTGAACTAAATGTTATAACAGTCCAGTGGTCAAAGCACAAGAGTGGAAAGCAAAAATCATTTCCAAAGAATGTGATTCCTACAAAAGTCCCTACACTCTAGCCACTTCAGTGGAAGAATGATCTTAATTGTGTTTTCCAGTATTTTTTATGTGTATGGTCTACATACAGTGTCTCCAAGTGTGGTCCTCAGGCCAACAGCATCAGCGTCACCTCAGACTTTGTTAGAGGTGAAACTTCTTGGGCCCCACTCCAGACCTACTGAATTAGAATCTGTAGTTTAGCAAGATCTCCAGGTGAATGTAAACACACTGAAGTTGTGAAGGCCTGCCCTAAAAGATACCTCTGATGTTTTCCACCAATACCATCACCATCACCGCGATTTCCTAGTATTTATTGAGTGTCAGCAGATCCAGAAACTGTGCCGAGCACTTCACATGCATTATTCTATTAAATACTCATGATTACTCTATTCGGTAGATACTATTTGATTTCAATTTTATATAACAGATCCCATAGCTGGAAAGTGGTAGACCTGAGTCTCAAATACAGTTTTGTTTGGTCCTGAAATATTTCCTCTTCACCCGTACATTCCAGAGTCCTTCTGTCTAAGTGAGACTTCATATTTATTGTAGAGATAGATTCTTTTCAGCAGAAATACCATCTTATTGATAAAAGTTGTACCTGAAAATAAAGTTCTTCCTGCTGTATGGGAGACTGACTCACTTCCATTAAAACATAGCTTAATTTTTTTTAATTATTATTATTTATATATTTTTTTAGTTTTCCTCCCAGGAAACCTTTCATGGCTAGCCTCCCTAACAATCTATCATTTGTTATTTTCCCCCGAGAGAAAAGAAACACTAAAGAGTTTAGAAATTATAGAGTATCATGATTTAATCTGGTTGAACTCAGCTTTCAGTTTCTCTTTTTACTTACGAAATTCACACACACACAAAAGTGTAGTTTAAAGAAAATCTAAGATTTCAGCCAGCCCCAGTTTGTGTAGTAGACTATAAAGCAGTATTAATGAATTTAAAGTCCTAAGCAGAAAATTCTTCAAAAGCAAAATCCATGTTTGTAATAAATTGTTTTGTTTCTGGAATGAATTTAACACCCTATGCAGAAAATACTTCAAGATCAAAAGTACATGTTTTTTAATAAATTGTTTTACTTCTGAATGTGAAGTGAATGCAGCAAGGATACCTAAGGCGGAAGGAAGTATAGAGTAGTGATTAAGAGTGGTCTTGGAGTCTAGGCGACAGGGTTTTAAGTCTCTGCACCACCACATTTTGGCTTTGTGGCCTTGGCCAACTTCCTTCCCCTCTCTTATTGCTGGTTTCTTCTCTAAAGCGTAAACTAATAATTCTCACATCTCATGGGCACCACGAAGAATAAATAAGATAGTATACATGAGAAACATTAGCTCTCAGCAAAAAGCAGACCTAGCATTCAATGAACAGTAACAACCAGGAAAGTTGTTTTCTTGTAAAAGTGTAAATATTTCCTAAGCAAATGTTGTGTGTCTATTCTTCTCTACTTCCTTCTGCCCTAAAATTTAGAATTTTCTTTGTCCCTTTCCTTCAATAGGAAAAGCTTTTCAAAGAACCAGGATGTTTTGAGGTCATAATTGATTTCAGGCCTGATGTTTGAAGTCTCTCTCAGTTAGTGGTGTCAGCTCTCTTTGACCCAAGAGTAGCCAATCCTCATAAAGCCGTGGATTACCGATCCAAACTTGATTGGATCTCAGACTGATTATTCCAGTGCTAGCTTAATTGTATTGTACCCAACTGTGATCAAAGATTCAACAAAAAAAGGTTGCTTCACACTAACATGTGATAGTCAGTCCAGGCCCATGTGCTCTTATAAGCCACTGATTTCATTTATTTTTATTATTGATTTTTATGCTTCATCACATCTATTTATTAATTCAATCTATAACTATTTTCAGAACTCCAAACTATGCATATTGATGATCTTAAGTGCATAAAACAGTATTTTTAAATACAGAAAATAGCATGAAACTGTTATTACAGTAGTTGGAATTTTTCATTTAAAGAAACCCTGAATTTTATATAATGTTTTAATTGGCTAATTTTAAAATGTTACTATATACTTAAATTTAAATGAGTTTCAATAAGCAGACGTTGTACAATCCATAGAGTGGCTGATAGTCTCATGTAGGGTCTATTGAGTCTGTTCTTACACCGACCTTAATGTCACAGGCTATTCAGTGTCTACCTAGACATCCACGTTACCCCCAGATGTACTCAAAATTTTATGTTTTTTTCCCTAAAGATTTCCAATGTATTCCAATTATTTTAAAAGTCTATCTTGAGATAAGCAGGCTTATCAGAAATGAGATTATCACAATCTGTTGCTTTAACAGGCTTGCTAGATGAAGACTCACTTAATAGGAGCCTGCAGAGTGATTGACTCGTTAGTTTTACTATAAATATGCATATGATTTATTAGCCCTTTGTTATTAAAAAAAAAAGTAGAGGGTTAAGAGGTTTTGGCATCCTCACTGAAAGTTTGTTGGCATTATGGGGGGCATGCAACCAAATCAGTCTTTGTAACTAAACACCGTTTTAATTGAACAGTTCTAGAATATGATCATTAATTCCATCTCTAGAATAGCTGCACTCTCAGTCTGCTATGCTGGTTTATAAAAGGATTAATACTGTTTGAGTTATTAGCATACAATTTTATGTATTCTTGATTGACGTTCTTTTGCACATCCTAAATGTAAAGAGTTGAAGACTTTCCAATTTGTCTTAAGCCTGGGAGGATTCATAATCTTCTTTGACGCTTTGTCTCCAGCAACTGATCTTGCTCCCTGTTTCTCTAGATTTTCATAGTCTGTTGCAGTCATCTGGCAGATGATCTTCCGGTTTTTAATGTTAACGTACACAAAATCCACACTTCACACTTCTTCAACTCTCTTGTTGCCCAATACACATGACGTTATCCCCCAGTTCAGATCAACCATGGATCATATAGTTCTGTACTATGTATTTACTGAAAAAATCCACATGTCAGTGGACCCATGCAGTCAAACCCATGTTGTTCAAGAGTCAACTATATCGTCTCCTGCCTTTTAAGTTCTACCCTTAAATGGAAAAATATAATTAAATGTTACAAAGTAAATTTTATTATGTTCTCCACTTTGCTTATTTCAATTAGCAAATGGAAATTAAATCTGGTATTTTTCCCTTCTCTTTTGAGATCCTTGTTACATTAAAATAAAAAAGATTTAAAAAGAAAAATCAAGATTTGATCGAGCTATTACCACTGCTTTTTGTTTTTGTCTTTTAGAGCCATGAAATTTTCCTGAGAGAATTGTTCCCTCACAATGGAGACATTCAGTTTTTGTGTCCCCTCTCTTAAATCAGGTGGTTGAAGAGCAAATCTCAACACCCGTAAACTAAAGGACATATGTATGAAGTCTTCCAGATGAGGGTGCATCATAAGAGACCAGTGCCATGGACCCTATTTGTTTCTTGTAACTATATAGAAGTCACAAAGCCCTAGTTACTTTTGATTTACAATAGAGGCAAGGTCATCTTATAATGAGAAAAAAAATAAAAGAAGGAAAGCAAGGTCTGTATTTTCAGACCCTCGGATTCAATTTGTCATAAAGATCAATGACAGTTTTATTCTCTAGAGAGATGAACTATCCCTTTTGCTGTAAAATTATTACCTTTTCTAGACCTTATGTTATTGCTAAAGAATTGTGAGTTGGAGATGTAATAGGATGCTTTAAGAGTAGGAAAACATTATATTTGAGCACTACTTTGTATAAGTTGCTTCTTTGTCCAAACAAAAGATACATCAATCTATTGCTTGAATTGTGAGAACCAAGTGAGAAGTAGTCATTAGGTTGTAAATGGAACTAGAAGATTGGGTGTTTTCTAAGAGCCATCAGGCAATGAGAAGTCAAGAGAGAAAGCCAGCAATACTTGGAGGTCAGTTCAGGGAAAAATAGATGAAAAATAGAAGAAAAATCCTTATTGACCTAAAGATGTTATAGAACAAAAAGGAGAAACATAAAAACAATTGAAGCTCCAAAGGAGAGATGTCCTACCTCCAGTAACCCATCCAAGATGCCTTTATGAAGTGTCTGCCAAGTGTTTCACTTTGTGCCAAGCCCTAAGGGAAATAATACACCATGGAAGAGAGGCATTAGTCATTGTCTTTGAATTTAAGACTTCATAGTCTAATTGTGGACTCAAGCATACAGCCATTCTGTCATTTATACATTTCTCAAAAGTTTATCAAATGTCTCTGTACTGCCTACCTAGAACTCGAATGAATGCTGGGAAATTAGAAAACACAGCCCCTGCCCTCACACAGCTTTCAGTCTAAAGAGATGGACAAGCACCATAAATATCTTCTCCGTAAAAAACATAATCAACATTTGCCTTTCCAATAACTTGAGATTTCCCACATTGACATCCCCCACATGATCAGAGGGAATCCATTATTTTCCTTTGACTTTTTTCCCAGAGACCATGTGAAAGAGTATAAATGTGGCTTAGTCAGGTTCAAAAATCTGTTCTAGCTGCTATGTGCTCTTATCAAGTAAATCAGAATTGAGACACAACCCCTTTTTGATATTGTTGAGGTATAACTGGCAAATAAAAATTGTATATATCTAAAGTTTACATGTTATTTTGATACACATCATGAAATGACTACCACAATCAAACTAATTCACATATCCATCGTATCACATGGTTACCTACTTTTGTGTGTGGTGAGTGTATTTAAGATCTATTCTCATCAAATTTCAAGAATACAATACAGTATAATTAGCTATAGTAACCATGCTGTACATTAGGTCTCCACAAGTTACTCATCGTGCATAACTGAAACTTTGTACCCTTTAACCAATATCTCCCCTAGCTCCTGGCAGCCACCATTCAGTTCTGCTTCTATGAGTTTGAGTTCAATTTTTTTAGATTCCACATGTGAGGGAGGACATGCAGCACTTACCATTCTTGCCTTGCTCATTTCACTTGGCATAAAGTCCTCCAAGTTCATCAATGTTGTCACAAATGGCAGTATTTCCTTCTTTTTTAAGGCTGAATAATATTTTCATTATATATAACACATTTTCTTTATGCATTCATCCATTGATAGATGTTTGCATTATTTCCACACCTTGGCATTTGTGAATAAGGCTGCAGGGAACATGGGAGTGCGGACATCTCTTTGTTATTTCATTTGGATTTATCTCCAGAAGTGAGATTGCTGGATCACGTGACAGTTCTGTTTTTAATTTTTGGTCAATCTCCACACTAATTTTGATAATACCGATAACCAATTTACATTCCCACCAACAGCGTACAGTGGTTTTCTTTTTTCCAGATTCTTGACAGTTACTATTTTTTGTCTTTTTGATAATAGCCATTCTAACAGGTGTTAGGTGATATCTCATTGTGGCTTTGACATGGATTTCCTGACAACTGGTGATGTTGAGCATATTTTTGTATACCTGTTGGTCACCTGTGTATCTCCTTTTAAGAAATGTCTATTCAAGTCATTTGACCATTTTTAAATCATGTTATTTGTTTTCTTGCTATTGAGTTGTTTGAGCTCCTTATAGATTTTAGATGTTAACCCCGTATGGTTAACATCTATGGTTTGCAGTTACTTTCTCTCATTCCGTATGTTGTCTCTCCATTGTCTTGATGGTTGTACTGAAGCTTTGTGGTTTGATGCATTTCCATTTGTCTACTTTTTCTTTTGCCTGTACTTTGGGGGTCATATCCAAAAAACTCTGTGCCCAGATCAATGTCAGGAAGCTTTTCCTCTATGTTTTCTTCTAGTAGTTTTATAGTTCTAGGTCTTATGTTTAAGTTCTTAGTATATTTTGAATAGGTTTTTATATGATAAGAGATAAGGGTTCAGTTTTATTCTCAAGCATGTGGCTATCTAGTTTTCCCATCTTTGTTTAGTGAAGACACTTTCCTTTCCTCATTGTGTGCCACTGGCACTTTTGTAGGAGATCAATTAACTATGAATGCATGGGTTTATTTCTAGCTTCTCTTTTCTGTTCCATTGGGCTGTATGTTTGTTTTTATGCCAGTAGCATACTTGTCTTGACTACTGTAGCTTTGTAGTGTGTTTAGAAATCAGATAGTGTGATGTCTCCAACTTTATTCTTTATCAAGATTGCTTTAAATATTTAGGGTCTTTTGTGATTCTGTATGAATTATAGAATTGTTTTCTTTCTATTTCTGTGGAAAATGTTGTTAGAATTTTGATAGGGATTGCATTGAATCTGTAGATCACTTTTGTTATCATAACCATCTTAACAATATCAATTCTTTCAGTTCATGAAGACAAGATTTGTTTCCTGATCTTGGAAAACTTTTATCTTTTCACCATTGACTATGATGCTCACTGTGAGCTTGTCATAAATGGACTTCATTCTGCTCAGGTATGTTCCTTCTGTTCCTAATTTGTTAGAAGTTTTTTTTTTTTTAATCACGAAAAGATACTGAATTTTTGTCAAATGCTTTTTCTGCATCTATTAAGATGACCATATGATTTTTACCCTGCATTCTATTAATGAGATTTATTACATTTATTGACTTGTGTATATTGAAACATCTTTGCATCTCTGGGGTAAATCCCACTTGATCATGGTGTATGGTCCTGTAATTGTAATGTTGAATCTCACCTGCTAGTTATTTTGTTGAGGATTTTGCATCTGTATTCACCGGAGATATTAGCCTGATTTTTTTTTCTTCTAGTGCCCTTATATGGCTTTGGTAAAGGAGTTTGGAAGTGTCGCCTCCTATTCGCTTTTTTGGAAGAATTTTAAATGGATTGGTATTAATTCTTTAAATGTTTAATAGTATTCACCAATGAAGCAATCAAGTCCTGGACTTTTTTGTTGTTTGGAGTTTATTATTATGATTATTAATTCAGTTTCATTATTAGTACTTGGTCTGTTCAGATTTTCTATTTGCACATGACTTAGTCTTGTTAAGTGGTACACTTGAAAGAATTTATCCATTTCTTCTAGGTTATCCAAATTGTTTGTGTATAATTGTATCTGATAATTGCTTATGATCCTTGTATTTCTGTGATATCAGTTATAATGTTTCATTTTTCATTTGTAGTTTTAGTTATTTAAGTCCGTTCTCCTCATCTTAGTCTAGCTAAAGTCTTGCCAATTTTGTTTATCTTTTCAGTAAACCAACTCTTAGCTTCATTAATCTTTCCTATTGTGTTTCTAGTCTGTATTTGTTTACTTCTCATTTGATATTTATTTCCTTTCTTCCTCTCACTTTGGGTGATTTGTTCTTTTTCTAGTTCTTTGAAGTATAAAATTGGGTTATTTATTTGAGATCTATCTTGCTTCTTAACATAGATGTTTATCATTATAAACTTCTGTCTCAGAGCTTCTTTTGCTGTCTCTTGTAAGTTTTGCATTTTTGTTTCAAATTTTTTAATTGTTTATTTTTTAATTTCTCTTTTGAGTTTTTACTTTACCTATTGGTTTTTCAGGAATGTGTTTTTTAGTTTCCACATATTTGTGAATTTGCCAGTTTTCCTCTTGTTGCTGATTTCTAATTACATGCTATTGTGGTTGGAAAAGACACTTGATAGTATTTCAGTCTTTTTAACTTTGTTAAGACTTGTTTTATGGCCTAACATGTGATCTAACCTGGAGAAAGTTCTGTGTGTGCTGGAGAAGAATTCTATCTGTTTCAGATGGAATTTTTTTGTATAAGTTGTTAGGTCCATTTAGTCTGTAGTGTCGATGAAATCTGCTGTTTCCTTACTGATTTTCTATCAGGATAATCTATTCGTTGTTGCAAATGGGGTATTGAAGTCTCCTAGTATTATTGTATTGCTAAGATATGACCCTGTGAGGCCAAAAGATAATCACTGTCACTGATGTAATCTCAGAAACTGGATGTTATTGCTACTGTTACTGTTTCTCCACCTCTTGATGCCACACATAGGTGAAATTATATTCAGTAAAGGATGATCATTGCCAAATGTTATAACTTCCAATAATATGACTTTTTAGTGATTGACATAGCCTTTTCTGTAGGATGACAGGGTTAGAAAACAGTTTCTCTGACTAAGCACCAACATTTCACTTCCATATTCAGTAGTTTTAGGGGAAGTGAGTTCACTAATCCCATCTCCTTCTATGAATTATTTTTCGTAATCCTCTTTGCACTTTTCTACTATTTAGCCATAGTAGCCAGAGCCATTTGAATTTATCTGATCCTTTGCTGTGAATTAGTGTAAATTCTTAAAAGATCCTTGCTCATCTCCCACTCCAGAAGGTGTCCTTGCTCCTGTGTAGTTTTGAGGAATCTCCACTCAGCAGTATCTGAGTTCCATATTCCTGAATATGTTAAAAGAGATATAACACATCTCTGTCTGTTACAGGGTCTAAGTCTCAGCTTGGCTTACTGACAGTGTCCTGTAAGAAAATGAACAGAAGAATCTATGTCACAACAGTGAAAAAATACACATGACTGAATATAATCTAGTATAAGACATAAAGGAAAGACTGTTGGTCTTCTACACCTTCATTAAAGGAACTGTCCTTTTACCTTCACAGTCAGCATCAATGTCCTTCAAACAAAACATTATTTTCTTATTTAACCCAAAGGATGGAAGGGTTAGGTATAAGAATCAGAGGCAGAAAGGTAAAGTCTTATATCTGATGCAGTACTTTCTCACGAGTCTTTCCTAACTGGTCTTAAGATTTTATATAATTGTCTCATGCTTGCAAACATATATAGCAGGACCTTAATAAATGTTTATTAAATTGAATAGAGCATGGCCAATAATACTGTGATTATACAAATATACACTGGAGGTGCACCATCTCATTTAATTTTATGAGCTTCAATTTTTTCACTTCTCCTGGAGGAGAAAAACAAAACAAAAGAGAGGAATAAATTAAATGATACAAATAATTCCACCCAAGAAACACATGCATTCATGTGAGTGAGCATGAGAGAGAGATATGAGACTCCTGTGCCCCAAGTATGTTTTAGTTCCTATGGGAACTCATAGTATGCTGAGTATGAATCTGGGGACTCTTTGTGTGCAACATACACTATAGCCCCTCAGCTTGAGTCACCTTTATCATCTGGTACACGAATGAAGAAATTAAGGTTTTTTTAGTGTTGGTGGAAAGCTGTGCTGAATTTGTTGAGAAATTCCTTATCAGTTTCCAGTGTGATGCATAAACGTGGCCACAGCAAATCTTGCATCTGTGCTACCAAGAATATATAGAACAGGACCAGCTATGGTACCAAGCACTCCACTGAGTACAATGTTAAGTCAGGTGCAAGATAGTGGTGATTTGACCCTTACCATTAAATGGTCATTAAATGGTGATGTCATCTTACCTAACGTCTAATGCTGTAACACCCAAGGGAAATGCAACACCATCATATTTATGGTATTACTCTAAATCTAAGCTTTGGACATTTGTACTTACTGATACATACCTACTTATTTTCCTTATAGCTGAATTTGAAACACATTGCGTAGCTGTATAACCTTGAACTAGTCACATAAATTGTTTTATCATCTGTAAAACCAGTAGGTGGGACTTTTAAATCACTAGTTCACCTTCCAATAGTATCATGTTCATTCTAAATACGTTAAATCCCATTCTGTTTGCAGAATAATCTAACTGGAAGATGATTTGGTTAAAGCTTCATTATGAAAATCAGAGCTAGGAAGCCATTTTTGTGACATGGAGAATAGGCAGACAGAATTGGGCATATGAGCTTGCTGAGTGAATTATTAAGATTAATACAAATGAGATTCTATTTTTATGAGTTGTCCCTCTACAGCAATTCTTAAATAAAAAGATAGGACTAACATGTCGGGCACAATTCACTGCACAGTCGGCAAATAGAGAAATATCTTTATTAAATTACCCTTGAGTCAAAAGCCTGTTGTCTGTGAGATTAGGCTTATAATCATTTTTTATTAAAAAAACAGCTACCATTTATGGCCAAGGGTTTAATTTGAGGACATGTTAGAAAAATTAACTATTTACAATATTTTTAAATAATCGAATTTATGGGGAATATTTGAAATTCCATTCACAATAAACACAAGAGGAATATTAAAAAGTATGATTTCTGATTATTTTCTGCAAGCACTGGGAACTTAACCCTACCAGGCCCATAATGTAGTGATAAAACCATACTTGAGTTACATGTATTCTGCTATACATATTCCATCTACTCAAGGAGTTTTCATAAAACATGTGTAAGAAAAATTTCTCTGAGACATATTAATATATAAACTAATAGAAGTGTTTCAAATTATATGCCTACTATGAAAGTTTAATTTTTAATCCAGAATTCAGCATTGCCTGTTCTCTGAAGAAAAGCTATCAGTCCATGGGGATAAAATGTGTCTCCTAGTGAAACTCTTTGCAAGAAATTTCTTTTCTGTAGTTTGTTTTTCTCTCATAAAGCATGCTTAATTTTTTACTAGTCCCCCTATCCTTTGTTTATATAGACAATTACCTAAGAAAATAGTGAAACTCTGAATTTTGTCAAAGGTAAGTGAGAGCAAAAGGACCAAAATGTAGAATGCAGATTTTTTAAAATTAGAGTCCAGGTAATTCGTATTTAGTCAAATAACGTTTTGATATTTTAATTAATGTGTTTTTAGTTTCTAATATTGATCATTGCTTCATAGCCTTGCCCCATTAAGGCCCTTGCTTGAGTGTTTTATGCTCAAAACCTCAGAAAAATGAACCAAAAGAGTGCAGAACAATCAGTTTTTGGCTTTCGATTTTTAAGAAGGTAAACATTGTTATGGCAAAAGATGACTGCTTCATGAGAGGAGGCTTCATCACTCCTCTTTCCTCCCAAACTCCCATCACAACAATAATACCATGAGTCCTGAAAAGGAAAGAAAGAACTAAGAGGAACAAAAAAAGAACTTGGACATGAGTGGGCAGAAAGAGCCCTGAACCCTTAGATTTAGTCCCAAGGTGGGGACAATGGAAAACCTAGAACAGGGTGAACAGGACTGTCTGTCTCTGGTGCAGCAGATTTTCCTGGTTACCCTACACATACACCATATTCATTTTGTCTTCTCTTTAGTAATAGAACTTGCATGATTTAATTGCCACCTGGCCTCCCAAGCAAAAGAGTGTATTTCCTGGCCTTCTGTGCAGCTAGGTTTGAAAGCACTATATGAGCACAGAGCCGCCATCCCATATTTTTTCGTAAGGAAGAGATAAACTGTCTTACTCAAGTGAAGTTATTTTGATGTCTGATAAAAAAAAAAAAGCTTGATTATTATCCTGATATGCTACATAAAGTCAGAAAGATGGCCACATGCTGGTTTTCCCTAGCCAACATGATGTGGGTATAGAAGAAATTTCTGCAAGACTTAGGCAGGTAAGACAACTGAGACCTTCTCAGGGTGGGGTGTTTCCATGGCTATAGCAGAGTTTGGGAGGGACAAGAAGCATGGTACTGGATGCCTACTATTCAGCATAGTACAGGAATGGAGGATGATTTACCACATGTCCCCAAATGACAGCAGAAAGATCTAAACACGTCTAGCAGTTGTAAAGAAGGGAGGATTGCAGAAGCCACATGAACTGATGACCAAGTCTAGATAGGAATGAGAACTTGTTAGCAATGCCAATGTCGATAGACAGTGTTGACTCAAACAAGATTGTGTTCACCCCCACTTCAAGCTAATATGCCCTGATATTACATAAACCCACTAGAATTTAGACATAAACCTAGAGAGGGAGAGAATAGCAGATCCCTGAATTCATTGAAATTAATTTTTTACCACTTAGAAAATTAGAATCTTGTAATAGATATTAAGTTCTAGAAACTAAAAATATTCCCGATTCTTAAACTTCTTGGTTTGTGGTCTCTGACTTATACTTGCTGCCCAAATCAGTTGATGGGTGGTGGAGGGTGGTACAGGTAAAAATGTTTAAATAGTATGTAGTTGCTGAATTATTCGCTGAAGTCATCCATCCACCACTCTGTCTCCAGTCCTTACAAAATGTCTGGCACATGGTGAGCACTCAAATGTGTGTAAATATGTATTGAATTATTCTAGTTCATTGACTGTGGTATTATATAAATAAATTGTGCTCCACAAATAATCATAGGTAAATTTTAAAATTATGCCCTCCTGTTTTAAATAGGGAGAAACTAATTAAAGTTCCTATAATCATCCCCTAACCTATGTACTAACTCACTCCCTTGAATATACACATAACATATTAGAATCTACTTGGTAATATGCTATTCAATTTGGTGACAGTATGATGTGACATTCTTCCTTTCAAAACTATTTGACCGGTATTTTGCAGTTGACAATTCTTTGTTTTGTAAGTTTCAGGTGTACAATGTTATAATTTGACATCTGTATATACTACTGAGTGATCACCACCACAAGGCTAGTTGCCATCCATCACCTTACAATGGACCCCTTTTACCCATTTCACTCACCCCTCCGCTCTCTTCCCTCTGGTAACCACTAATCTGTTCTTTGTATCTATCAGTTTGTTCTTGTTTTATTTTGATCATTTGTTTTGTTTTAGATTCCATATATGAGTGAAATCATATAGTAACTATCTCTCCATATAACTTATTTCACTTAGCATTCTACTTTTCAAGGTCCAGTCACGTTATTGCAAATGGCAGGATTTCATTGTTTTTTATGGCTGAGTAATATTCTGTTATGGGTATGTGTGTGTATATGTGTGTGTACACACACACACACCTTTTTTTATCTTTTCATGCATCAGTGGACATGTAGATTGTTTCCTTATCTTACCTGTTGTAAGTAATGCTGCAGTGAACATGAAAGTACATATATCTTTTTGAACTAGTGTTTCCTTGTTCTTTAGATAAATACACAAGTGGAATAGCAGCATTATATGGTAGTTCTAGTCTTAATTTTACAAGGAATCTTCATACTGTTTTCCATAGTGGCTGCACCAATTTATAGTCCCATCCAAAATGTAAGAGGTTTCCCTTTTCTCCACATGATCTTCATATTTTGTTATTTCTTGTCTTTATGATAATAGCCATTCTAATAGATGTGAGGTGATATCTCATTATGGTTTTTATTTGCACATCTCTAATAATTAATGATGTTAAACATTTTTTCCTGTGCCTGTGGGCCATCTATATGCCTTTGGAAAAAATACACAGTTCCTCTGCACAATTTTTATTTGGGTTAAGTTTTATTTGTTTGAGTTATATGAGTTCCTCATATATTTTGGACATTAACCCCTTATTCTCTTACTAAATATGTGATTTGTAAATATCTTTTCCCATTTACTAAATTGCCTTTTCATTTTGATGGTAATTTCCTTCATTGTGCAGCAGCTTTTTAGTTTGGTGTAATCCTATTTATTTATTTTTCCTTTGTTTCCTTGCCTTTGGAGTCAGATATAGGAAAACATTGTTAAGATCAATGTCAGTGAGGTTACTACCTGTTTTTTTAGAAGTTTTATGGTTTAAGGTCTTACATTTAAGTCATTAACACATTTTGAGTTAACTTTTGTGTATGGTGTAAGATAGTGGTACAGTTTCATTATTTTTCATGTGACTATCCAGTTTTTCCAACACCATTTACTGAAGGGACTATCCTTTCTGCATTGTATGTTCTTTCCTCCTTTGTTGTAAATTAATTGTCTATATAGGTGTTCCATTGATCTGTGTGTCTGTGTTGTACCAGAACCATACTGTTTTGATTACTATAGCTTTGTAGCGTATTTTAAAATCAGAGAGCGTGATACTTCCAGTTTTGTTCTTCTTCCTCAAGATTGTTTCGGCTGTTTAGGATCTTTTGTGGTTCCATTCAGATTCATCTTATTTGGAACTCTGGGCTTCCTGAACTTGGATATCTGTATCCTTTCCCTGATTACAGATGTTTTCAGCCACTATTTCTTCAAATAATTTTTCTGGCTCTCTCTCTCTTCTCTTGAGACCCCTAAAGTAGAATAATAGTCTACTTGATACTGTCCCAAATGTCCCTTAAGGTATCTTTACTATTCAAAATTCTTTCTTCATTGTTCTGCTCTATCTGGATAAGTTCCATTGTTTTGTCTTCCAGCTCACTGATTTATTCTTCTACCTCCTCAAGTCTGCTGTTGAAACCCTTTAGTGTATTTTTCAGTTCAGTAATATCTCTGTTTGGTAATTTCTTATGTTTTCTATCTTTTTGTTGAAGTTCTCACTGTGTTCATCCATTTTTCTCCTAAGTTTAGCAAGTTTTATGACCATCACTTTAAACTCTTTATAAGCTACATTGCTTACTTCTTTTTTGTTTAGTTCTCTTTCTGAGGTTTTGTCTTATTCTTTCAGTTGGAACATACTCTTCTGTCTCCTCGTTTTGCCCAATTCTCCATTTTTTAAAATATATTAAGTATACCAGCTATCTTTCCCCATCTTGAAGGTGAGGGCTTATTTAGGAGGTATCCTGTGGTGTCAGAAGCACAGTCTCACCTGTCACCAGAGCCAGGCACTCAAGGGAAATCCTCTATGTGGGCTGCATATGCCCTCCTGTTGTGGCAGGGCCATGGTTGCCTTAATGTGCTGATGGGCAGGGCTGGCCTCTGGACAGACTGCAAGGCCAGCCAGCTCTGTCCATACTGGCTACAGAGCCTGGTGGTGGCCACCACAGGATGCTAGTGAGTGGGGCTATAGCTTAGCTGGCTGTGAGGCCCAGTCAAGGTGTGAGGGTAGGCAGGGCTGTCAGTAGAGAGTGCCTACTGGCACTAAGAGGTTAGATGGAGAATTCCAAAATGACTCCCACCAGCACCAGTATTAGCAAGGTAGCCTGAGATCACGTAAATGGCTCCTGCCAGTGACTGAAACACTGGGGAGTGTCCCAACTTGTTCCTACCTCTATGGCAGAAGCTTCAAGATTAGTACGTGGGTTTCCTTCCCTGTGGCCCATGTGCTTTTTAATCTGGTGTTATTTTTGCACTGTTTTATGGGTTGAGTAAATTTCCCTGTGAATCCTTTGAGAGTAGATTTCCCTTTCCCTGCAGTACTATAGGTTTTCTGGGCATATTTCCTGTTGGTTTCCAAAGCCAGGTGTTTTGGAGGCTAGTCACTCCTGTGCAGGATCTAGGGGCTGGGTTGCCCAATGTGGAGCTTGGATTCCTTGCTTCTCAGGGTAAAGACTCATACCTTTGTGTTTCCTCCCAGTTTCGTGTCTCAACAGGTAGGGTGTGGGTTTTTTCCTTGGAAAACCTGTCTCTCTCTGCCTCTCCTAACCATCTTGGAGCTGTGCTTCTACCCTTTATGGTGGAGGCTCTGTTCATCCAATTTTTCAGTTCCTTTCACAAGAGAATAATTGCACGTGCAGTGTTCGATATCTTGTGTCCATAGGCGGAAGTGAGTATAGGATCTTCCTATGCTGCCATCTTGAACCCTCTCTGTCAAAAATTTTAATGTTGCAGTATCCACAGGTAATCTTCTGATTTCTCTTTATTGCCTTAGAACCCATTACATAGAGTATAAGCTATTTATTCAGCACATATTTTTTGAGCACTCATTATGCACCATGTGCTGGATTATCACTGCGGAGAGAGTAGAGAACAAATCTAATGAGTTTCTTATAGTTTTAGTAGAGGGAAAAAAAGTATTAAACGGGAGAAGGTACTGTTTATGATGACACCTGACAGTTGACCTACATTAATCAGGCCAATGGAGTAATAGAAGGAGGGAAAGGGAATATATTCCAAAAAGGGGAACAACACATTTGAAATCTTAGATGGAGGAAACTGTGTCTGAGGAATTCTGATTTCTGAATGGCTGTATCATAAAAGGAGAAAGGGGAAGAGGAGAAATGAAGCGAAAAGTTATGCTCATACTAATGCAGATTTCAGGAGCCATAAATCCCTAGAAGGAACCTATGAGTAAAACCCATTTTCCTGAAAACTATTATTAAAAATCAGAGCCCTAATACCGTAAGTCAAATGCTTTCAAACTTGAAGCCCCCTTGAGGTGATTCAGCTCAAGTCACCTGTTTTTCTTTCCACCTCTGTAAAGGTATCCAGAGATCTGGAGGCGAAAGTGACCAGCAGATTTTAACCACTTTTATGATTGTATATTTTAACAATTATTTAAAACCTTGACATATACTTTAGATTAATTTTATTGATTTTCACAAAGATTTATTGTTTATAGATTTTTAAAAAATTTTTTCACTCCCATTGCCCATCATCAATATTAGCCTGGAAATCTTTTCAGAAAAGAGATCATCATTGAGATAAGCAAGGAAGAAAATTGATTTGCCCTCAACCCCTTACAGTTTTACTCCAGGAACAGAAACAGATAATGCCTCTTGAATAAGGGATTGTGGTTGGGTATGAAATTCTTAAATTAGAAAATCTAATTTTGTTCATTAACAGATCATTTTTATCTTTTTAAACTGACAAAATTTGAGATAATTTAAGCTTGCCAAGAAATAGAGAATTTATGAATGTTCCAAGAAATAAGAATATACTTTGGGGAAAATGTCACGATTGCTCACATCCTAGACACTAACTCACCATGGCAAGACTGTGGCCGAATTCTACTTGGTGCTCCTGAAGAAATACCAACTAATCAGTCCATGATAGAAGAAGGAATCTGGACTTTTTGTATAATTTCCCCTTAAAATTGCTAAACCAGAATGTAGATCTGTATAGGTTGAATTTAAACCCCAGTTCAGAGCTGAGTCAAGGGTCATAATTTCTACACTTCATGAAGACAGAAGAAAACATTATCATGGAATTCCAGATTTTGTAAGATTATTTACTATCCTGAACTACTATATCTGAACAAACCCATTCACAAAATTGTAAGCTCCCAAGTCGGGGAGAACTGTTGAAAACATCAGGGAAAGAAAGATGAGGACAATATTTAAATACTCCAAATGTACACAGTTTGAAAAATGGCCTTATAATGGCAGGAAAAATAGAAATGCAGTACATAAGCCCCCAAAGTCTTTCTTTTAAAAGTGGATTGGTCAAAGAATCCAAACTGTAAGCAAAAATAAAGGTGAATAAATAGGAGACTTTAAAATAGACTTTAGGTAACAATGTTCTGGAGTAGATTCGATAGTAAAAGTCAAAGAAGCTTTGTTCTCTCTTTTATAAAGGACTGAAAATGGAGGCCTGAAATGACATTCTCAGAAAAATAATTGGAGTGGAAAATACCAATTTAGAAGATCTCTAATAACTGGTCCCCCAAAATAAAAACATAGACAGAGGGTTCTATGTTCTGTAAGAATCAAAAAATCTATAAATAAGGATATTGTAGATATTACAAACAAAAGAGTCATTGGAAGAGCCAATATCACTGATTGGTTGAAAACAAAGGGAGAAATGTTCAAAATCTGTTTATCGCTGCCCCAAGAGAAATATTAGAACTGAATAATTCTGATCCTTTCTTAAATTCTTGAAGTGAATGATTTACAAATAAAAATGAACAGCAGTATACTTTATTTGTTGACACAGTGGCTCTCTGTATGCCTTCACTTCCACAGCAGATTAGATTGCTCAGAGCACTAAAACCACTCACACAGCGGTAGCAATCCTAAATTCCAGTGTCCGAACCTACAGTTGTTATTGCGGGACTATCATTAGAAATATTCTCCTTTTTCTTCTACAACACAGCTTTTGCAAATTTAACAAGTAAGAATCTACTTAACAAGTGGAACTGCCTGATAAAACATACTACAGAAAGATTTTTAGAAGTTGCAGAAAATTCTTCTACACACAATGGAATTCTGACTCACGTGGCTAGTCATAGACCTACATTGCGTACAATTCTAAAAACACCTATGATGTTAGCGATGGTTCCAGAAACTCTGGGCAACCGAGTTTTCACCATTTGGCAGAAATAACTAGAGCAGAACCTCTCAGATTCTAGACTGATTTTTCTAAAACTTTGCCTAAATTTCCTCATTCCCTTTTAGCTCATACCGTTAAAGGTCTTAAGCCAATTCTTTATCTGGGACATTCCAACTGACCTATCATGTGATAGAAAACACATTTAACTGGGACAGTTATTTGTGATATAAGCAAGACTGTGTCCTGAACCCAAAAACTTCACTGTCTTTGTCACTCTTAGTATGCTAGAAAGGTAGCAAAAACAAGTGAAATGTTAAAACTGAGATGACCTAAACAATCCGATGCCCTTGAGGTCCCATGGTCTTAGATTCTCCCTAATCTCTTATGGTCCTGTGCTCTTCCCCCTTCGGGATCTCATAGATTCTCTCCTCATGAACTAGTCACTCCCGGACATCTGTGATAAGGCGTAACTTCACCCATACCTGATTCTAATCTTATATGAGTCTATGAAGCTAAATATAATAAAGAACAAATACAATCTACTCTGTCCTGTCATTGACAGGTATAGCCTGTCTTCTCTTCCCAATCACCTAATCTGTATTTTATGACCTAAAAGTAAGTGATCTGGGTATACTGGAAAACATCAAAGTACAAGAGGCGTACATTCATTATCTTATTCAAATCATACAGCAGTGCTTTGAACTAGGTATTATTATCTCCATTTCATAAAACAGAAAACTCTTGGTTAATTCACTTGCCCAAAGTCAGATATCTAGTAAGTGGTAGATCTGGAAGATTTGGACCCACGTTGTCCAAAGAACTTACCTTGAAAAATAATGCATGCAAAGAATTTTTTTAATTAATTGATACCAAGTTGTATCAATACTGGGTAAGTTCAAAAATGAAATTCATTAACTTTTGTGATTTATTCCATAGAATTTTAGCCAAATTTACTTGCCAAGCTATTTGTCCAGTGTTATCTCAGGGACTTCTTTTTTCTCTCTTTAATGGGTTTTGTCACATTGATGCATTGGAAGTTGTTACTCAGGATGTTTCCTTTTTATGTGTGCAATGAACAGGCATAAGTCTCAGAGATAATGACAGGAGAACACGTACCCCAGCTAACATACAAAGACCTGACCAAAAACAATGTTGGTTTTTGAGAGTGGGGTGATTAGTAAGAGAAGAATGAGCAGGTTTTCAGAGTCCCAGCCAGTTCCATCATTTTGTGGTAGTAATTATCATGAAAAATGACCTGACTTCTTGAGTACTCATAGTGAGTGGGTAAAAAATCTCCTCCTCCAGAACTTTCTACCCACTCTTCAAATATGTGAAGCTGACAGGAATGAAGCTGGCAAATTAATGCACAGAGCATCATCTCACATATGTAGCTGTGCCCAGATTATGCATATGCAGATCATTTTCTCATTAGCATTTACTGAAAGGAAAAGAGCGTAAGAGAATAGAGGCACACTGGCAATCTGTAGAGAAATGGAAATAATGAGGGCCTCATCGCTTTTAAATTCCTCTAAAAATATTTTTAGAAGGCAGTTTCTGTTGATCTTTATTTTCACTGGTGTATGTTAAATAGCTCTCCTGGATTTGTTTTTGTTTGGCAATAGACATGACATGCATTTTCCTGAAGCCAGGGAAATTAGATGCAGGTCCCACGTGCTTTTCTCATCCTGAAACTTACATTACAAGCACTTGATTTATTGGTGTTTTAAAAGTCCAGAACACCCACAGATCTGCCAACTGACTTTTATTTATTATCAATTTTCTCTAGTGTAGACTGAAGTAACTCCATCCGTTATTCCTCACCATTACCATATTCAGTTTCATCTACCTATATTCTTTTTCATTATGCAAAGTATTAATGTTCCTTTCAAATCCCTTTCTGCCCACTGCTTCTCTTCATTTTATTTCCCCATCTTTGCCTTTCATTTCCAATGCTAAATTTCTACTTACCTGCTGATTGCTTTCAAACCCTTTTGTATTAACCTTAGATTTTGAACTTTGTCGTAAATGCTTTATAGACCGTTTTCATTACCAAAAAAAAAAAAAAAAGCATACTCGGATTCCAAAATCCATCTGATAATAGAATTCAGCTATTTGATTTTATAAGTGGATATGCATAATGAAGGACACATTTTAAATATACAGTATTCTACAACCAATATCTACATTTTCTGGGATCATTTTTCTCATTATTCAGTAGGCCCTGACAGCTGAGTAAATTTTAACTGAATTCATCAAAGGAACATTCCTGAATGACAAACAGAATGTGCATCCTTTGCAAGAAAGACCTTGTACCCCATTATGAATTTATGCAACCCATGAATAACCAAAATTGTGTTCATTTAAAGGGCTTATTAATCCTGAATGAATTATTTAGATATAACCACCAGCCATTTTGTAGATCTGAGGTGCCACATTGATTTCATAAATAAAATGAATGAATAAAAAGGTTGATAGAAATGTGGCAAAAATTTAAAAAATACAGACCCTAAAGAAAAAGCATGTTTCTAAAGCCATAAACAAGCAAAGAACATTTTTCTGGACATCCCCAAATTATGATCTCACTATTTCCCCTACCCACTTGAAAAGTATGACTTCTGCACATTATAAAGTGTTGCAGTATATTGTTTTTCTTCAGTTCTGAAACCATAATTGCCTTGGAAAGTCCCTACTTTTTAAAGTGATTGGATTTATTTTTTAGTAATCTCATGGGTCAGATAATTCAAAATATATCTAAACAGTAATTTTATTTAGGAACATGTTTTTTGCAGATCACAGAATAACCTACTATAGTGCCTTAAAACTGCTTTGAAATAGTGGTGGGTTGATGGTTTAGAAGTGATGTAGCAGTTCAGTAATTTAACAGGGTTATAGACTTTTCTGTTTTTCCAGCTGTAACCTGTAGGCCTTCATCTTCACATTGTTTACCTCATGATCACAAAGTGGCTGCTGTTCTACTTGCTTCTTATCTGTGTTCAGGCAGGAAGAGAATGTGTGAAGAGACATAGGTAATTTTTTTTTTCTGTAGTCCAGATTTTGCCTTTATTTCAAAACAGAAAATCCTCCCAGGAATTTTGACCTCATTAGCAAAAATGATATCACCTGGCCAATTCAAATCTCCATCAGTCATGAAATAGAGTATTTTGGCTTTTGTGTCTGAGCGTTATCACCAAACAAAGGTGAATAGGATTATGAATGACTTTGGAGCAAACTTCTGTATTTTCAATTTGTTCCTTTTTCAGAATCTAAAGGGAAACTGTGAGAATTTCTCATGATATTAAGAAATGCAAAGAGATTTTTAAAAGTAACAATATAGCATAAAATATACAGAATAAGATTGATGGAGAGTGGTGAGTTCTGAAGCTAGATTGAACTGAACCTGTTTGGAAAAGCAGTGAATACCATGCTAGGAGATTAAACTTGATCCTATAGACCAGTCTTCTTTACTGGGCTACATGTTAGATTCGAAAATATTAATGACCAGTTAGATCAGAATTAACTATGGGTAGGGTAAAACGTCTGTTTTTAATTTTTTCTTCAAATTATTCTAAAATGCAGGCAGGGTTCATAGAAATGCTTCTGCACTTTATTAGGGAGAATTGGAGATTTTAGAGCAAACCAATAGTACAGCATACCATTCACAAATCCATTCAAAACATAAATATGGAAGGAAATTGGTTTGTCAATATAAATGATCTTTATAAAAGACTTGTGTAAATATGTCCTTAATGTATAGAACTTGATCCAATGAAAATTTGGAACTTGAACTTTTCTTTAGAAATTATTTGCAAAAATATAAAATATATATTGTTATTTGTAGTTTTAATTCATTAATCCTGAAGATCTTAAAAGCCCAAAATATGTCCATGTCCATTTTGAAATACATGTTAAAGAATTGCTATTTAAAACCTGATTTGTTTCAAAATACTTAAGGTGTTTTGATTTGTGCAGTACAATTACAAACTTGATGAATTGTCTATTCAAACTTGCTGTCCAAATTATTATTTTTGAATTGGTCAAGAGAGGCTAACTTCTGTAACAAACAACCCCAAATCTTAGGGGCTTGGGAAATGGTTTGTGTCTTCAAAACAAGGGAAAAGAGAGAGCATGGAGAAGAGAGTGGGAAGTTTTAGGGACTGTGCCTGGACAGGACCCACATTCCTCTATCCAGGACTCAGTCACACAGGCCCGCTTAACTGCAGAGGAGATGGAGAAATACAGTTCTCTTCTGTGCCAGGGGGGAAGTGAAAGCAGAGTATTAGTAAACACTTGCCATAGTTCACCACAACTACCGAAACAGTTGGAACTGAACTTTTAAATAATCTAGAGTAAGCCATGTAACTTTTCTCTAGAAAAATGGCATGTAATCATATCCTTTTATATGTAATTTTGAAGAATTTGTGGGTCCAGCTTTAAAAAATTCTAGTCTACAACAACTCTGAGAGTTGACTATCTAGATTTGTCACTAGTGCTTTTCATAATAGAAAAAAAATATTATTTGATAGTTTCAGTGATTATAAAATTACTTATACTCTAGTCTTCAATCATTAAGTCAACTTCAATCATTCATCCTTTCTCTTCTTGAAAGAGACGTATAATAATCATTCTTTTATATGTCAGTCCTTAGAATATTTGAAGAATGTTTTTATGGTCTCCTAAGTCAGAGATTATACAGTACTTAAAAGCTAGATTAGGTCTGCAGATAGGTTTTAGTTAGGCTGAACAATTTAGTTGTTGCTCTTCTTGAATTTTGAGCTTGAATACTTTCAGACCAAGCATTCTCTGTTCCAGTTTCCACCACATTGTAGGTTTTACCCAGTGACGTCCTTCTTTTGGGTTCCTGCCTGGCTTCCAAAGGCATTTCAATTTGCAATCTTCTGCTCAATACATATCTTTTCTGGGAAAATTAGAGATTGTATGTAAGTTTATCTTGTACGCCAACTGGGTTATATTTGAGACTTTATGCCTGGGAAGTGAACTTAAGAAAAATGTCAAATAGATAACCAGGTTCATTGGGAAAGAACCCCATGATTCAAGTCTTATGTCTGCCATGAAGGCAAAAGAGGGGAAGGGTTGCATGTGTACCATCATGTGTAATTCCTGTGCTACTCAACAAGCTACTGTCCCTTCAACAACTTCCTTTCTGAACCTGACTTTTCTTTATTTCCCCAGTTTATCACTGAGCCTTTTCAAATATGGTTCCAAGAATGTGGAGTCTATATGTAGTATGAACATCTCATGGAATAAAACGGGACTATGATTTTTGGAAATTATTATGCTAAATCAACCTCAGTTGTGTATATTCATACCCATGCCATTCAGTTAATTCGTGTAAAACTTGTAGTACCACAGCATCCCTGGAGACTCTTCACACAAATCACAGAGGGCATCTGCATTTCCTCCATGCCTCTGTTTTGTATGATTAAAAATACATATATTATTTTATTTTATATTATTTATACATATTGTAATATATTATATATACAATCACTAAGTTTTATACTTATCATTTTTAAATCTCCTTTGGTTTATTCAAGCCCATCACATAGCCCGTTAATCTCTTTGAGTCCTATTATTTTCTTCTAAGTTATTTGCAGCCTTTCCTAATATTATACCATCTGTCAATTTGATTATCAATCATTATCATTTAAGATGTTCAAGCTGCAAACAGAAGTCTAATATCCATTTTGAGTTTACTTTTGAATATGGTGTGAGTAAATGTTCTAATCTCATTCTTTCACATGTCCAGTTTTCCCAGCACCACTTTTTGAAGAGACTGTCTGTCCTCTATTATATATTCTTACCTCCTTTGTCATAGTTTAATTGACCATAAGTGCATAGGTTTATTTCTGGGCTTTCAATTTTATTCCATTGATCTGTGGTCTGTTTTTGTGCCCGTACTGTGCTGTTTTGATTACTGTAGCTTTGTGGTATAATCTGAAGCCTAGAAGGATAATACTTCCAACTTTGTTCCTTTTTCTCAGTATTGCTTTGGCATTTCAGGGGCTTTTGTGGTTCCATATAGATTTTGGGATTATTTGTTCTAGTTCTATGAAAAATGTCATAGGCATTTTGATAGGGATCACATTAAATCTATAGATTGCTTTGGGTAGTATGGCCATTTTAACATTATTAATTTTTCCCATCCAAAAGCATGGAATATCTTTCCATTTTTCTGTACCATCTTCAGTTTCCTTCATCAGTGTTTTATGGTTTTCAGAGTATAGTTCTTTCACCTCCTTGGTTAAGTTTATTCCTAGGTATTTTAGTCTTTTTAATGTGACTTTAAATGAAAGATTTTTAACTTTATTTTTCTGATAGTTCATTGTTATTATATAGAAAAGCAACACATGAAAGATCTAAATGTAAGATCTGAAACCATAAAACCTCATATGAAAGAACATAGGCAGAACAATCTTTGATTTACATCATAGCAGTAATTTTTTTGGATCTGTCTCCTAAGGCAAATGAAATAAAAGCAAAGATAAACATATGAGACTTAATTAAATTTAAAAGCTTTTGCACAGCAAAGGAAACCATCAATAAAATGAAGACAGCCTACTAAATGGGATAAAATATTTGCAAATCGTATGACTGGCAAGGGGTTAATATCCAAAATATATATACATCTTAAACATTTCAGTGTCAAAATAAAACCAAACAGCTCTGTCAAAAAACGGGCAGAAGGCTTAAACAGACATTTTTCCAAAGAAGACATACAGAGGCTAACAGACACATGAAAAGATGTTCATTCAGCATTGCTAAGTGTTAGAGAAGTGCAAATCAAAACACTATGACAGGAGATACTACCATAATCCTGTCAGAATGACCATCATCAAAAAGTCTACAAATAACAAATACTCGTGAGGATGTGGTGAAAAGGAAACTCTTGTACAATGTTAGTAAGAATGTAGATTATTGCATCCACTATGGAAAAACAGTTTGGGGGTTCCTCAAAAAACTAAAAATAGAACTACCATATCATCCAGAAATTCCACTCCTGGGTGTATATCCCGAAAAAAATTAAAATGTCAATCCAGAAAGATATATGCACTCCAGTGTTCATAGCAGCACTATTTACAATGGCCAAGATATGGAAGCAACTCAAGTGTCCATCAATAGATGAATGGATAAAGAAAATTTGGTGTGTGTATGTATGTGTGTGTGTGTGTATATATATATGTATATAGTGAAAATTACTCAGTCATAAAAAAGAATGAAATTATGCCATTTGCTGCAATGTGGATGGACCTAGAGAATATTATGCTTAGTGAAATAAGTCAGACAGAGAAATACAAATACTGTGGGATGTTGCATATACATGGTATCTAAAAGGTAAAACGAATGTATATAGCAAAACAGAAACAGACTCACAGATATAGAGAATAAACTAGTGGTAACCAGCAGTGAAAGGGGAGGGAAGAAAGATAAGATAAGTGTACAGGATTAAGAGATACAAACTACTATGTATGGAAGAAGTAAGCAATAAGGATATAATTTACAGCACAAGAAATTATAGCCATTATTTTGTAGTTACTTTTAATGGAGTATAGTCTATAAAAATACTGAATCACTATGCTATACACTTGAAACTAATGTAATATTATAAATCAACTATACTTCAGTAAAAAAAAAGAAACAAAAGTCTAAATCAAACTTGTTTAAACAACAAAGGAGACTGTTGGCTCATATAACAAAAGTATAGGGGTAAACCATACTTTGGAGTTGGATATTTCAGCCATGCTATGTTATCAAGGACTCAGGGGTTTTTCACTCTTCATTCAGCAATAGTGTCAGCTTCATCCAAAGGCTTACTGTTCCTCCTTATAAGATGACTGCCAGAGTGTTCTGGGGTACATCCTTCCACAGTCACATATAAGAGAGGATACACCTTCCTTTCTACTGACAATTTCCCGGAAGCTCCCGTAAAATGTCCCCTTCTACCACACTGGCCCACCTTCCCAAATTCTCATGTCAGAAAGCACCATGAACTGAATGCCTTAAACGCAGACTCCAAACAAGTCATTGGCAAAGAATATGGGATGGTTAGGATTGATTTAACTAATCAAATACAATGTCATCAGTGTCTAAACCACTTAGTCTTTCACTGTGGAGTTAATGTACAGTGAATATTAGGGAGACAACACCAGCATCCACTACGCTGGTCTCTTCAATCCTTATTCAAGTCATTGATGAAACTCAAGGCTTTTGAATATGCTTTTCCTTCTCCCTGGAACATCTTTGCCTGAAGATGTTCTCCCACACTCATGCTTGAACTTTACCTAATTCAGTTTTAGTTACATTTCAGCTTTCATTCAAGATGGTACTTTCCCCCATAATCCCTTCCCTAAGATTCTATTACCCTCTCTTCTCTCTTCAACACCTCTCTAGCACCAGACAGAACCCTAATCCTTTCATTGTACTTATAGTATGTACATGATGTGTCACTCTCTAGTGTTAGTGCTCTCTTCTTCCTTGGGTTTCCCCATAAAAGTACCAGTTCCTTGAAGGTGAGACCATGTCTTGATACCTGTGACATCCCCAATGTGTAGCCCAAGCACCTGGCATGTGGAAAGCTATCAATAAATATTTATTGAATGAAAAATGTTGAATAAGAAAAAACTGTCTTCGAATTCTGAGATCGTGCTACTAGAATTCTTCTAAATTGGTACTAATTAATCAATCAACTTTAAATACAGTTGTCCAAAGAGGTGGCAATCTACCTAACTGTTCTATGACCCAATCCAAATGTCTCCAAATGGATATACTAGAAGCCTAAGGCTGAAGTGTCACTGAAATGGGCTGTCATTTGCCCACATCTCAAACTTAGCAAATATTGAAAAATGAAATTCATTTCTGGGACTGGTACTTAGTAAATCAATATTGATTTTCACAGATTACTGATGTGTTTCTTTTCTTCTGTTCCTAAATGTCCACAACGTATCTGTTCATTAATAAAATAAATAGGGGAATTGATTGTGGTATCATGAATCTACGTCAAATATTCTTAGCCTTTGGTAGAAAGTAAGGTCAGACTTTAGCAGAGATAAATAGTAGAAGCAACAGTTTGTCATGTTGCTAATTGTGTCTGGATCATGGTGTTTATGTTTCATTAGTGTTACCTTCCAAGTATTGATTATCACCTTTCTCTGCCCTCAGATTGTCCACACTCCAGTCTGTTGTTACACAGGGGAAAAAGCATATGAGTAATGTATATTTTTCTTTTGCTACCAAAGTCTTCCTTGATTTTTCTCAGAGAGACTAATTTCTTATGGTCTAAATTGAAATTACATATTTCTACAAGACAATACAGAATGAAAGAAAAACAAAGAAAAGCAATGTTTTACACGAAGCCAATAAAAAGCAGACAGATTAGCTCTAAATCAACTTGCAGTGTGTCAGAGAAGTAAATTTAACTGCTCAGACTCACAGAGAGTGAATCCATCTTTGTCTCTGTGGTTTAAGGAAGATTTTGACAAGAAATTTAATAACAGGAAAGAATAAGGGTGATACTATATACACAGTGGTTTATGTCATGAACAAAAAGAATGAAAAAGTCACTAGATGCAAGTCATTGTTACCAATTCATTGTTTCTAATTCATTGCATCTATTCATAAAAACAATACTCACTCAGCCTCCATGATGTTGGCATTTGGAAGTAGAAATGGAAGGAGAAAAGGAGTTCCCCAGAGCTTTTGACTGAGTGTTTGAGGCCTTAAACACTGAAAACAGTACATTAAAAAATACTATACCATAAATGCAAAGCATTCCTATATATTGAAATTAAAAATAAATTAATTCCAGATTTTCTTATTGTAAGTTTGTAAAATTTTTGATAGGTTTATCAAAACTAAATCTTTATCTTTCCTTGGATACTTCTGTTTTAAAGTTCTTATAACATATACCTGCCATTTTTGCCAATCTTGTAATCTGCCCTGGAATGTCTGTGTGTTCCAGTGGGTTTCTACTCTTTTTAACTGTTTCTTAGCAATGGGGCTGACATTAAAAACATCAAACATCTTGGTCTGCCAAAAATGCCCTGTGGTGTTTGCATGCTTTATGATTCATATTTTATGGAAGAATTGCATTACTCCTAGAGCTTTCATGGCATAAGATATTTCCTGGTGAGAATGAGTGAACCTCAAAGGTGAAAAAAGCTTTTGATGGTCTCTGAATTCTTTAGTGCTTATTGCGGTGTCCAACACTCACTGGTGTTCAGTGACTATTCCTTCAGCAGTATCATAGAGTGGAAAGAGTGAGGTCTTAGAATTATTAAGACTTGGCTTCAAATACTTACTCCTTCACTTGTTGTCTTAGTAACTGGAAGGGATTTTCTCTTGCTCTCTGAGCCTAAAGCAAAGACTAAAAAGAAGGCAATGATACCAGCTTTGTTGAATTGTTCTGAGAACTTGAGATTGTGTTTGATAAAAAAAATATATACAAAAACTAGACATGTATGTAGTAGGTTTATGAGTTGAATTATGTCACCTCAAAGATCATATGTGGAAGTCCTAACCCCAGTTCCTAAGAGTGTGACCATACTTGGAGATAGAATCTTTACAGAAGTAATCAAGTTAACATGAGATCATTGGGAGAGGGGGTGGAATCCAAATGACTGGTGTCCTTATAAAAGTGGGAACTTTGGACACAGAGATTGGCATAAAGGGAAGACAATGTGAAGAGACACAGGGTGAGGGCCACCTGTAAGCCAAGAGGGAGGACTGGAACATATCCTTCTCTCACAGCCCTCAGAAGGGACATAATCTGTCAACACCTTAATCTTGGACTTCTAGACTCCAGAATTGTGAGGTGATAAATTTCTGTTTTTTAAACCACTCAGTTTAGGGTATATTGTTATGGAAGCCCAAGCAGACAAATTACATAGGTCAATAACATTGGTTTATTTCCCACATGTTCACCTTTGGTCTCTCTCTCTTTATCAAACTTCCCTTCCTTCTACTCCTAACACTTTCTCTTTGCCATGTCCATGGGCATCCTCTAGGAAATGGGCCAGAATCACCTAAACCTTGTTCTAATCCACTATGAATTGTGCCCAGTAGAATTTACTATGGTCATCACTTTCTGAGGCTAGACTCTCCCTCACTCCAGCCAATGAAGTGGCTTCGATTCAGGCAAGAACAGTAAAGTAAGTGAAATTCATTGGTCCTTGTGGCTAGAAATAAGCAAAACGTGTGACATAATCATGATATAGTTGACAATTTACAGTGGAATAGTGTCTCAATCTTTTAAAATTAGCTTCATGTAGAAGAATTAAAATTAAGAATTGAAGAACAGTTTGTGTTCTGCTAAAGATGGCTGGCTTGAGTTAGGCAGAAACCAGGTGATAAACCATTTATCCGTTTTCCTGAGTTCTAAATTCCTTTCCTGATTACATCTTAGTATAAGGATAGAAATTGTAACTATCTCCATTGCCTTCCTTGAGTGGAAGTAAGATGAACCACCACTTATAGATTCTGACCCTACACTAAAATTCTGTTCTGTCCACACCAAATGGACTGAGCATTCAGTAGCCCTGAATTTAGAATTCTTAAGTTGTTCAGACTTGGCACAAATGTGCATGTCCCTAGCACCTCAACAAAGAACCAGTACCCTACTAGGAATTAACTAAAAGATGTCTCTTTCCATTATTATTTCTATTTGCTACTTTGGCTGAATGCATTTTCATTTCCCCTCAGGTCTTACTTTTTTCAGTATTTCTTGGCTGTGATCTTTTTGATTTCTGACACTCGGCAGCATCAGTTCAAGAGATGAATGCAACTAATTTGGTAGATAAAATTCTAATCTTTCCTGTCTTGATTGTCAATTTTTGAAAGGTAATCTAGGATGATGTCTCTATCCCATAATTTATTTTATCTAGATTTGACTAAAGCTAGGTTTGAGCAGTTGATAACATTCTCCCATCTCATCAGGTGAAGGCTAGGACGAATGACACAGGCTCTAATTGGGGGGAAAGAACACACTTCTCAAGTTTTTGTGACACAACGTTAGCTATAAATTTGCCAGTTAAACGAAGTGTTTATCAAGTTGCTCATGAGTCAACTTGGCTTTCTTCTTTGATGTCTGCCTTATTCTGCTCTCCTTGGTCCAGCAAGAAAGTCTGTTGCCCTAGTTTTGAAGAACTGGGATAGATTTTCTGTCAGAGAGAATTCTTTTGGCTTCAAAGAAAATTTCATTCCCCAAAGCAAACTTGATATCGGCCGAAGCAGGTGGCAACCACTAGTATTTGGCACTAGAAATATATTTGTTAAATTATAGGTTTGGTTGAGAAGCCATTGAAAAATGTTTCTACAGTTTTGGATTATCTAATTGCTTGTGTATCTCTCACTTAAAAAAATTAGATAAATATATCAGTAAATGTATACATACATACTTACACACACACACACACACACACACACTTTCTCCACTCCTTTGGAGCTCACTAACACGTCAATCCTTTAATCTCTTCATCTTGAAAGATTCTGTTTACACAAATGAATTTAAATATTTTTCACTTTCTTTAATTTAAGCCAGTAATGAGCTTACCCATCCTTGTGTGTTGCCGAAAGGAAAAGTCCTCCAGCAGCTACGGACACAGCCTCCCCACGCTAGTCCAGGGCAGAACCTCCTCGCCTTTCTCAGCTTTAACCTTTAATGTGACGCCAGCACCCTGAGCCCTGCATGCATGATGAATGGGATCTCCGGGCCGTCTGAAAACGAGTTTGTGTCAGCTGGAAGATTTAGTATCCCCTGTGCACCCTCAAGATAAAAAATCATCCAGGCCTGTGGGAGCAATTTGTCTAAGAAGAGTAATTTTAGAAATTCTTGCAGTGACTTTAGAGGGGCTGAATTCATAGTGGTTTTCCCCTTGATTTTATTTCAAACACCTGTTCTCCATGAACAGGCATAATTTGAAGCCAAGGTAATAGGGGCCCAAAGATGCACAGGACAAGAGCTGGCTTTGTTCCTCTTTCGGCTTCTCTCCCCACATTGCTTGTGAGCCTGTGTGCATCTTAGGAACATTCGTTAACGCTGGTTCTTGCATTTTCAAAACCGCAGTACCTATCATGAGGCCATCTCAGTTTGATAAGTCTAACTGATAAATTGCTAAAAGAAAAATAGAAAATTGATAGTGGCGCTAACTTTCTTTAGTGCGCAGCTGCTACAAGCATCTTGTTTTCACATCTGTGTGTCAGCAGTCTGCTCCCTGACTCCCATCCCAACACTGCAGGCACTTCTTTTCTTCTCGGAAGTAAATTTCTTTGCCAAAAATCTGTTCATTTGTTCCGTTCAACAAATGGTGCATGTTCTTATTAATGAGCCCTCTGCCACTTCCTATAGGAAGACTTTGAAACAGCTTTTCCTTTCAGTTAGCCTTTTGAGTAGAGCCTAACTGCGTAACTATAGGTTTACTCCAGGTGAGCGATGTTATGGGGAAAGGTTGTCTCTGGCCTCCTTGGTGTTCTTCTCAATAGCAAACCCTGTAACCTTTAGTCTACTCAGTTTGTCCTGGCCAGTCCTAAGGTAATGAAAAGAATATTTGAGAGTACACGGTCTGCATTCAAGAAGATCTGACTCTTTTTAATTTTTTTTTATTATTGAAGTATAGTCAGTTTACAATGTTGTATCAATTTCTGGTGTACAGCACAGTACTTCAGTCATATAGGAACATACATATATTCATCTTCATATTCTTTTTCACCAAAAGTTACTACAAGATATTGAATATAGTTCCCTGTGCTATACAGTATAAACTTGTTTATTTTGTGTATGTTAGTATCTACAAATCTCGAACTCCCATTTTATTCCCTGCCCCATAACCATAAATTTGTTTTCTGTATCTATGAGTCTGTTTCCATTTTGTAAATAAGTTCGTTTGTCTTTTTTTTTTTTTTTTGGACTCCACATATAAGTGATATCATATGGTATTTTTCTTTCTTTTTCTGGCTTACTTCACTTACAATGACAATCTGTAGGTCCATCCATGTGGTTGTAAATGTTATTATTTTATTCTTTTGTATGACTGAATAGTACTCCATTGTATAAATAAACCACAGCTTCTTTATCTAGTCATCTGTTGATGGACGTTTATGTTGTTTCCATGTCTTAGCTATTGTAAATAGTGCTGTTATGAACATTGGGGTGCAGGTGTCTTTTTGAATTAAGGTTCCCTCTGAATATATGCCCAGGAATGGGATGACTCTTAAATGTGTTACCTGTGTGGCCCGAGGACACTTACTCCATCTCTTAAGCCAATGTCCTCATCACCAACAGAGCAGTGGTGACAGCTGTCAAATACACAATGCAGGAGAATATTCATAAAGATGTTTGTTGTTTGTTTGTTTTACTGCTGTATCCCTAAAACATGAAACAGTTCATGGTGAATGGTAAGCAATTCATATTTGTTGAATGAATGAACATATGAATAGTGGTTAACCCATAAGTGAACATTCTGACCTGTTTTGTTTCTTCTTCATTTGTTTTTGGCCTTTAAGTGTTATCTTTCTGTAGAGTAGGAGAAGGAACCTGTAGGAATCCATGAAGAACTTAAGTCCTTGTACTCTCTACCTTTGACTAAATACCTAACCCCAAAGTGTCCAATTATAAAATTTCCTTCCGTGACTAAAACTTTCACTGTCTTGATTCTTTTCATTTTAACCTTGGACTCCTCTTTGGTCCCTTAGCCACACTGGGTTATTATTCGTCACCACTTTTGTTGGTTCTTGACTATTCAGTCTATTCCACAGCCATCATTTCAAAGATGCTCATACTAGTTGTACTGTGTTGAATATTATCCCCCTAAAATCCATTTGCATTCAGAATCTCAGAATGGGACCTTACTGAGAAAGAAAGTCTTTATAGACAGTATCAAGTCAAGATTAAGCCCTAGTGGATTAGGGTGGACCATAAATCCAAAGACTGATACTCTTATAAGAAAAAGAAGCCAGAGACACAAGCAGATAAACAGGAAAGAGGGCCATGTGAACAGAGATTGGAGTTGTGATGCCACAAACCAAGGGATGCTAAGGATTGCTGGCAACCACCAGAAGCGAGGAAGAGACAGGGAAGGATTCTCCCCTGGAGTTTTCAGAGGGAGCCTGGCTGCGCTAACACCTTGATTTCAGGCTTCAGCCTCCAGCACCTTGAGGGAATACATATCTGTTGTTTTGTTCTACCTTGTTTTGGAACCTTATTAGGGCAGCCCTAGGAAACAAACACACTAGCCCTGGCGTCCCTCCCCGCCTTATCGGCCATGATACCGAGCCCCAATCCTGTGTCTTTTCCAATTTTTGCTACTGATTCTCTTAATCTGAAAATCTTGCTGGAAAAAGTCTCACGGAGGCACTGTCCTTGGCCTTCACCCCATTTTTTTCCACCTAATACACCATCTTACTCCAGTAAAATACCTGCTCCCCCCAATCCCACTCCTCACATCTAGAACTGTCCCCTCTTCACTAATGCTTTTTGTAAAATTACCCTCAATAAACCTCCCCATGGCCCTTCTACTTTTAAAGGGCCACATTCTTTTCTCTCTTCCTCCCGCCAAGCTTCCTAAAAGAATAAATACACATGCTTTTTCTACATTCATCGATCTCTGACCTGTCCAAAACACATCTGTAAATATGTCTAACCATTCTTGACATCTCCATGGTATTTGGCCATAGTGAGCCTTCATGATTTTCTTCCTAAAATCTTACTTATACATCAAGTTCTGGGACCTTATGTTGTTCTGATCTCTTCACTCCTTGACAACCACTTCTTTTCAAATTTCTCTTCCTCCCTCCCATATTCCTTAATATTGGCACTCTCTCAAGACTGGGATCTCATCTCTTTAACTGTTTCCCTTGATAAACACATTTATTTTCCTGAATTCCTCTATTCCTTCTGCTTTATCTGTCGCATACTTGGAACATCCTAAATATATGTTTTAATGAGTAAATGAATGAAGCCAAAATCTATATCTTTCAGATCTGTGTATTTCTAAACATATATGAAACTAGGTTTTACTTATCATGTATCTCTAATACCTACCATAGATCTGTGTTCTTTATATGCTGGATAAATGAATAACTGATTTGCACAAATACTCCATTTGTATAGAAAAATTCAGTAAAACCAACCCTGAATTTATTTCCTCACCTGTACCTTTAAGTCAGATCTTCCTTTTGATTTTTTTTCCCCAGCTATAAGTGTCACACCAATATTTGGGATCATTTTCATTTCCTCTCTTTTACTTGCACTCTTATCAGTTTCCATAGTCTTTTAAATTCTATATTTATAGAATGTTTCAACCCCCCCCAATCCCAAACCTCATCCTCTAGATTGGCATTCATTTCCCTAGTGTTTTTTATTTTCATTTCCATCCATCCTAAACCTCGTAACCATCACCCAAATTTTCATCTCTTCTCTCTTCCTACCCAACCCCTCCAGTAGTACAGCATGGTTGTTAAGAATACCAGCTCTGGTGTAAACTGGCCTCAGGCTCAACACCATCTCTTGACACTTCCTAGGTGTAATTTTGGTCTGTAATGTTCTCTCTCTGAACTTTGGTTTCTCGTTTATAAAATAGGGAAAATAATAGTACCCGTCTCGCAGGTGCGGAGCACAGTGTCTGGCCTATGGAGAATATGTGGTAAATATGAGGGTTCATGAGTATGCAGATGGGGACCATGGGGGTAGCAGCAACAGCAGCTGGAGGTCCAGTCTCCATCCTCCCTTGCTCATCCAGTAATCCATCAGAAGCTCCTGAAAACCTGTGTCTAATGACCAGCTGTTCCCAGTCAGCCTATATATAACCTGTAAGGAAGAGCAAAGTTGCCAGGACCTGACCAGCCAGGAAGATGCTGAAACCAACATCAGAGAATTTTTGTAGGAATTCGAAGAAAAAAGTTGATATAAAAAGCTCAGCCAGTACCTGACACAGATTCAACACCCAACAAATGAAATAATCTTTGGGAATATTCTAGAGAGGTATGAGTCCTAGTACTAAAATGAGGATGTATTCTTGTGATAACCACCCAAGGAGATTGCAGTAGATGTTAAAACCATTCTCCATTGTTTAAGCCTACAAAAGGATTGTATTGTCTTGCCCTCTTGAAGTGAGGCGGGTCTAAGAAGTTTGCTCTGGCTAGTAGACTGTGACCAAGGTGACCTCTTCTACATGGAAACATCTCATGGACAATACTCAGTTCTCTGAAATTCCTCTGCCAAACAGAACCTCTTTCTTCAGCTTCAGTAGGCTCTAGTGTGAATAAGAAATAAATCTTTGTTTTCTTGAGCCACTGAGATTTGGGAGTTGCTATTACTGCAGCATATTCCAGCCTATTCTGAGTGTTAGTGACCAATAACCAAGGTCTAGGGGGAATTCATTGTACCCAGAGAACCGTCTAAACATCCTTCCCACCCTAGAATAATTTTTTTAGTAAAATGGACTGCAAGTTTTTTAAATGAGCTATTTAATAAAATCCCCGGGGTTTTCTCTTTAATGTCTTCCTTCATACATGCATGCTCACTCTTCCCTCTATTTCAAAAGCCTTTTTAAAAATAGAAGTGATTTCTTTATCTGCATATCTAATTTTTACCCATCATTCAGAGTCCAACATAAATCCTTTCTCTCTCTAAAAGACTTGTAGGCCTTCCCAGCTAGAAGTTATGGCCCCTTTTGTGATGTCTTCTTGGCATTTTATATATACCTCTCAATTTATTTTTTATTTTGCATTCTTTCTAACAACATTTATTTTTTAAATACCTTAGTAGATTGAAGTTTTTTGACTATTTCATCCATGACTTATACATCTTATCCTGGATGATTCAACAGATTGTCTTGGCCTTAGTTAGTCCTCGTAGGTAATTATAATACATGGTGATGAATGAAAAGTATTGATTTTTGACTGTATGACAAGACTTGGCAATCTATGGCATCAGAGAGAAACTGTACTAAGATTTTTAAGAGATGTTGTGATTTGTAGGGAACCTAACCAGTCATCATTACTCTCTTTCAAATTCTGATTCAGTTGAGAAATTGACCCAGCAATAGATAGATAATTATCCTTATTAGTGGTAAAACTAGATTGGAAAAGTCATTTGGATCGAAGGCCAAATTGGGGTTTCCTACAACAAGATCTCTGGAATTAATGGGGCCCAACCAGTCACAGACACAGCAGCTGGCCTCGCAGAGGCCTCCCTGGCAGAGTAGAGAGCATGGCCGTGGTGAGTTTCCAATGCAATGGCCAGAAACACAGGAAGAAAAGAAGGGTCCTCCTTGCCAAAGGACACCCAGACACATGGGCCGTAAGAACAGAACCAAAGCACTTCACCACAATAGGTGAGAGTACAGAAGGAAGAACACAGAATTCTCCCAACTTCCTGTAGTTTTAATGTCAAGAGTTTTAAGAAACGAGACATATGCTAAGAAAAATGGGCTTTAGATCACCTTTAGAGATCCTGTATGCCTGGAGTCTCCAAAGTAAAATTTTTTAAATGTGCCAGTTCTGTACTGTTAGTTGCTCATTTACTCAAATGCAATTTTTGTATTTTGCTTAGGAAGTAATATGAGGTGGGCCGCAGCATATTGTGCAAAGGTCTCGTGGGAAGCAGGAATCTTAAATAGGTGTCACTGTGTACTGACCACCCATCCTGCCCCATAGACCATGGTGCCACATCTACAGAAGTGAGGTCATACACTCACTCTTGAAATTTGTAACATTTTCACTTTTGACACTGAAATCTTTCCACCTGACCCAGAAATCCAAACATCCAATTCTTCAAAGGAAGAGTGTCAACTCTATAGAGAGTTAGCAAACCAGCAAGTAAATGGCTTCTCAGGTGGAGAAAAAAGTATCCTGGCTCTCAATAAAATACACTCCATTAAAACTTAAAAGCAGGATGAAAGTGTGTTATTGCTTTTATTCTTTGAATTGTGTCTCCTGTATGGGTTTGTAATGCAATATTTCACACTAGGTCACTTACAAAGCGTTTTCAAATCATTAAAAATCCATTGTTAATAAAGTGATGGGAAAAGAGTAAGAAAGTGTCCCCTCCCCCTCCATAATCCTCCCCACTCCCCAAACACCAGTACCTGTATAAGCCATGCTGTGCTTTCATAAAAAAGCTGTTGGAAGCCAGAGAAAAACAGGCCAGATAGAATTAAGAAAAATGGATGTATCCCACTGACCCTGAGTATAGAAGAGAAATGTGGAGAATGTGTGAATTATTAGCACAGTAGAAAAATATTTTATTTAAGAACCACGTCTTCACAGCTCTGCCTGAAGGATTTCACTCAAGCTGCAAAAGAAAAAAAAAGTACTGATTCAAAGCTTGAGATACTCAGGAATCCATCATGTTGTGTGTAGAAGAATCATAAAATCACCAGCAAAAAAAGACATAGTAGGAGTCCCAACTTGTAAACCATTAAGCTCCCGTGCATGCATCATACTTCATCCTAAGGGACAGAAGAGGAATTTCAATCAAATTTCCCAGCTCTGTCTGCCAAGTGGCTCTTTCTGACCATAAAGTTTCTCTCTTAAGGAATCAAACTCAGGGTTTTGTTTTATTTTGTTTTACATTCATCTTCAGTGAGGCATGAAATGCATTTACATTTTTAGGTCTTCAAAGTAAATGACTGCAAATAAGTCATTGTAATTTGTTATCCAAGAAAAGAAGAAGGGAGGGAAGGAAGGAAAATGGAAACTGTCTTTGCCCTTAATTGAGTGAGTCCTTGGACAATCCAGGGGCCACCAGGATGAGAGTCATGTCTAATGTCTGCTTTACATTGAGCACTTGCTTTTTCTGTGTTTAAGAGTCAATCTGATGAACATTGCTCTGTATTATGTAGGAATGTTGTTAACAGAGTAAATCTGAAGAATTCTTATCAACAAGAAAAAAGTTTCTTTTTCCTTTATTTGGAATCTCTAGGAGATGCGGTAATCATGTCATAATATATGTAAGTCACATCACTATACTGGACACCTTAAACTTACACAGTGATGTATGGCAGTCATATCTCAATTCAGCTGAAAGAAAGGAAAGAGTCAACTTGAATTTGCTCACTTCATTTGCAAACAACCCAGCCAGTTCAACGGTGGGTGGGAGACGAAACTGGTACCTACAGAGACAAGCATTTTGCTCACAGTCACCCTTTATTAAGTGGCAGAGCAGGGGTTTGAGTCCCACCACTGTCTGATTCTAAAACCGTGTTCTAGAAAAGTTTCTCAGCCGCTTCCCGATTGTCATTTTGGTCTGGGTAAGTCTTCCCAGGGTTGGGGAGGGGGGTGGTGGCTGTGCTGTACACTGGGATATTTAGCAGCCTCCCTGGTTTCTACCCACTCAGTGCCACTAGCAACCCCCCAACTCAGGAGTGAAAACGAAAATTGTCTCCAGACATGGCCAAATGCCCCTGGGAGGCAAAACTGCCCCCAGTTAAGAACCACTTCTCTAAACTAGTCTTACTCAAAAATGTGGACTACCCACTAGTTACCAGAGAGCAAACGTAAGAAACTTGTACCAAAATAAGAATTAACCACGTCACTAAGCATACTGTTTATTTATTTTGAATGCCTTTTTCAATGGAAGAAGCAGCGTGTGGATTTTCACTCTGGGACCAACTATTTATCCCTTCAAAGACCAGCTCTGTGCGATGGGGATGCTCTAGGTCACTGTGCTGTGCTGCCTCCACGAAGCGGTGATATTCAATGAGGATTTGATAGATCAATACTTTGCGAGTTGTTTTTCCTCTTAAGCCTGTATTAAGCTGTGTTTCTTCTAGCAAAACACCTCTCATCAGTGACAAGTTTACAGCAAAACAATCGCTTCAGAAATTGCTTTGAGCTTGAGTTTCAGGGTGGATTATATTACTTGCTCCCTGATCTTCCAATTCCAAGATAGTATTCCCAAGTGGAAGAGCTCAGTGCCCAGCCAGATGGCCTGTACGACATCACACTGATACAGGAAAAATGCATGTGGGGCCAGAGGGTAGCTGTGTCCCACACTCCATAGACAAGGTGTAGGTGAGCGAGTGAGAGGTTATGAGGCAGAGTATTGCTAGTTTTTATGGGCTCGGTAGCTTCGTATGCTAACAAATGGGAAGATTATCCCAACTGCTTTTGGGGGAAGGGGCTGGGAGTCTCAGGAATTGGTTACCACCCACTTTTTGACCTTTTGCGAGCAGCCTCAGAATTGTCATGACACGGGGGTGTCATCTCCCATGTTAATGTATTACAGTGAGCGTATAATGAAGCTCAAGGTCTAGGAGTCAAATTTCCTGCCATGCTGGGCCTCAAGGCCTTTTGGGAGTTGAATTTTCTGCCATCTTAGTGTTAATTGCTGTGTCATTTCTTGAATGTCTGTGCCCTGCCCTCTTCTTTCCTGTCTCAACACCATGACAAGGTCTAGCATAACTCAGTCCGGAGTAGCCATTGCTACCACAGGTTACTGGAGGCTCTGTCATCCCCACTGCCCTCCACGCCCACCTGATCCCTGTACCAACACAGGCGTCTATTGTCAATGCTGTCCTCTTCCATCTCATCCGCTAATGCCCACAAACGTCACCACATAATGAGGGGGAAAACAGCAACCACAGCAGAACGCTATGTGGCAATAAGTGAATGCTTCATTTTATGTGCAAGGAATTAATTAAGCTCTGCAGATGCATTAGCTCCCATGATTTTCACCACAACCCCATGAAGTAGGCATTATTTTAATCTCCATTTTACATATGGAAACTGAAATCAGAAAAGCTGAGTGCTTTGAGAGAGGCCTTTTGACTAGAATTAGCCCTGGATAGAACTCGAAAATCTGTTTTTCTCTTTAACTTTTTATTATAAAAAATTTCAATCATATTTTAAAATAGAGGAGTAGAGTAATCCTCATGAATCACTTCTCCAGTGACAACAATTACCAACTCATGGATGATCTTATTTTATCCATAACTTAATCCACTTCAGTCTCTTTTAATCTCTCTATTTGCACTTTATTTTTGGAAAAAACTGGGTCCTAAGTCCTCTAGAGCAGGCATCTGTGTTGCATTTTCTTCTTTGTTTTTTCCTAATCTTTTTAAAATGTAAAACCATTCTTACCTTGAGGGTGTACCCAAACAGGCAAAGAACAGCTGTAGCTCACTGATTACTGTGAGAGACTGTCTCACAGTCTGGATTTTGCTCATCGCAAGTTCATGTTGTCATCAACATGTTCCTCTACTCTTTGTATTTCCTATAAATTGTGATTGGATCTAAAGGCTTTATCAGGTTCAGATTCAATGCTTTTGACAAGAATTCTTTAGAGGTGGTGGTGCATTCTTCCATCTGGAGGCTCATAATGCCTATCTTTTTTTTTTTCCTCTCCCCCAAATTTGTTTTTCAACATCAGTGTTCTGTGTAGGTCCTTGACTTCAGAGAATTTTAAGACTCTTAAAGGAGCATAAAATAAATATATACAAAAATATCACAACAGTACCAAATTAGTGGTTCCCTTAACTCATTCTTGCAGTATTTGATGAGGGACAACCGGCTAGGCATTAAGTTAGGCATTTGGGATAGAGGCTCTACCCTCAAGGAGTTCAGTCTTGTGATAAGAGCTTCGCTGGAGTCAAGTAAAAAACCAGTAAAATAACCACCCTAGCTCTTAGGGAACCAGGGAGGCTGTACCCAGCAAGAAGGAAATAGTAAGAATGAGAAGGATTTGGGGGAGGCAGAAATCAGGTCCTCTCGGTCTGGGCCAAGGATGCTTCATTGAAGAGTGATGTGATTTAGACCTTGAAGGACAGATAAGAGGTGAGATGATTGTTAGGCAGGTTCTAATGCAAAGGAATGGTGTAAGCTGTGTACAGTGTGGATGGCCAGGGAGATGAGCAGTAGGGTGAAGCAGGGGGACTGTGTTAAGGCATCACAGACAGAAACCAATTATTTTATGCACTCCAGCTTATAACGTCTCCAGAATCAGGGGATCCTTTAGGAACCATGTCATTGAGGAACAACAGCAACAGAAATGATGATATCAGATACATTTATTTTGATTATCTTATTTAATCTTCATAGCAATACCATCAGCTAAGGATTCTCATTCTCTGTTTTATAGCTGAGAGAAAGAAATTCCAAAATTCTTAATTGTCTCCTAACCAAATTTACCCAGCTTACAAATGCCAGAGCAAGAATTTGAACTCAGGACTGTGCTACTATGAGCTCATATATTTTCAACCACAATATGCTGGCTTTGCTCTAATTCAAAAACATAAATCTCCCTAAAAGAATATGAGTAAGTGGTAACCCAGTCTCTGATTAAACATCTCTAATGTTGAGGGTTATTCAGAAATATCACAGCCTGGGAGGAACTTCTATATTCCTTTCTCAGATACTCATTTCTGCCCCAAGTCATCTAGATAACTTTTTTAAAAAGATTTAGGCCCACCTCATTTTTTAAAAAAGGCATTTGGAAAGAAAGACATACACAGGCATACCTTGGAAATAGTGTGGATTGGGTTGCAGGCCCCTGCAATAAAGCGAATATCCCAACAAAACAAGTCACATGAATTTTTTGGTTTCCTAGTGCATATAAAAGTTATATTTACACTATGCTTTAGTATATTAAGTGTGCAGTAGCATTATGTCCAAATAAACTGTGTACATACCTAAATTAAAATTTTTTTTTGCTAAAAAATGCCAACCATCATTAAAACTTCAACGAGTCATAATCTTTTTGCAGGCGGAGGGTTTTCCCTCTGTATTGTTGGCTGCTGACTGATCAGGATGGTGGTTGCTGAAAGCTAGGTTGGCTGTGACAATTTCTTAAAAGAAGACAGCAATTAAGTTTGCCTTATCAGTTGACTCTTCCTTTCACTTGCACACATAGAAGCCACTGTAGGGTTATTAATTGACTTAATTTCAATAATATTGTGTCTCAGGGAATAGGGAGGCCAGAGGAGTGGGAGAGAGATAGGAAGCAGCTGGTCATTAAGCGGTCAGAGCACACACAACATGCGTTGATTAAGTTCACCATCTTACATGGATGCGGTTCTTAGGGGCCTCAAAACAATTACAATAGTAACATCAAAGATCCCTGATCACAGATCACCATGACAAACAATAATAATATTGAAAAAGTTTGAAATATTGTGAGAATTACCAAAATGTGATACAAAGGCATGAAGTGAGCAAATACTGTTGGAAAAATGGCACCAATAGATAGACTTGTTTGATGTAGGATTGCCACAAACCTTCCACTTGTAAAAACTGCAAATGTCATATCTTCAAAGTGCGATAAAACCAGGTATGTCTCTATAGTAAAATAGCAAGCTTGAGAGAAGAGGAGGAAAACAAATCAGTTACCAAATTGGTCAATCCAGTTGCTGTGATATAAAATGTGGCTCTAGGCTCTAGGAAGTAGGAACGTAGAACTAAAAGTCATTATTTATTAAGCCTCTCTCTGTCTGGCACTAGGCTGACACTGATTTTTTAACATAATTCATTTAATGTCAAACATCCCTGCGAGGTGTTTGAGAGACGATATCATCTTTTTTCCTTTGAAGACACAGTTCTTGAGTGTAGATCCAAAGAAATATTTCACATAGAAGAAAACTGAATTATACTGGAGCCTAAGTTATCAGAAAATCTTCGCCGACAGCATGCATGTGGACCACTCTTCCAATAATACCCAAATCCTTGTCTTCAGCCACCTTTGCCAGTTAATACTCCCATGTGGGCCAGCTCACGAGAATGAAATCCCAGTGTGCAATTTCAGTGTGTCCAAGTTTTATATAAGTTCAGACTGGAGTGAGGAGTGAAAACTAGCCTAAGCCAAGAAGACCAGTAAACTGAAATAATCAGCAGAACAATGATGATTGTAATAACAGCAGACAAGCAGATGGGTTTCTTAGAAATGGCGTGAGAGTGCCACATGAAGTAAGGATAAAACCAAATCTGTATAACTTGAACTTCAAAAGGGGGTGATAAAGCTACCTTTCTACAGCAGATGTTCTGAATAAATTCTTCTGGTTCAACGTAGGATTCTGAAAGACAGCTTTCCCCATGGAAGTTATTTTTCCTTGGTTCACACGCATTAATCTCAGTAGCCATTTGATAGTAAAAGAACCATGAGATGTGATATAGAGCCTTATTATTAATTGATGGTTATTCCTGTAAGAACATTAATGCACATGAATGATGCAGTAGGATGCTAAAATTGAGGGGGGAAATGTCTGTTCAAATATCTACTTCAAGGTCTCTAAAAGTATTTCTGAAACAAGCTGAAAATAATATTTTAAAAAATGAATGTAAATATTTATATTGGATTTGATCGTCCTTTAAATATGATTTTGCTGAACACTTTCAGTCTTCAGATCAGGCAGATCTACTCTTATAATAAACAATAATTTCTGAATGATTATGAGTAAATATTTCCCTGTTGTTTCTTTAGAGAGTGAATCTCTTAGGTTAGTAGGAACTGAGCTAAAAATACTGATTCCAGAAATCAGTGTGAAGTGTTGTGATTTCCAATTATTCTAAGAAATTGGTCTTTGAAATTATGAATGATGAAGGATAAAGCAGCTCCAGTTTAATCTCTGAATCAGGACAGGACTTGAGTCTTTGATCGCGTTAGCAGGGAAACTAAGACAAGCATGATGATGGGAGAGTAATATTGTCAACTGGTGCCCTCCAGTGGCAGAACGTGAAGCATCTTTTAGTCAAATTCAAAGTGGCTTCTGTTTCCAGCCTCAGGTTTTTTGGACAGATGACCCCAAATCTTTTGAGAGTCAAATAATTAGGAATAAAACCACAAAGTTTTTAGATCAGACTTTGTTTTATATTGTATGGCTGTTGTAAGATGCTAATGAAGGAGGCTGCTTGTTTGCCTTTTAAAGTCAGGTCGTCTCAGGAGGGCAAAAGGCTGAGAGCCACAGGTGCTCAGTTTCAACTTCAATTTCAACTGACTTAGCAGGACGATATTAGGAAAGGCATTTGAGAACCTTCAGGTTAATTGATCTCCCTTCTACACAGTCTTTTATGATACCTCCTTTTGTTTGATGGAATCACCCTTCTGGAATGAGCAGGTCCTCACATTGGGTACAAACTTTTTGCTTCTCGCTAGAGGCAAACCATCCTGCCTGCTGATGTGGGTGTTCCGTGAGGAAACTGATGGCCTTGTGTTCACATGACAAATGTCTGGCTTTAGATTTCCTAGTCACCCTCTGAATCATATATTTCCCTTCTTACTTTAAAGTCTTTGCCTCGACTACCTCAGAATGTCTCTGGGTCCTGTCTGTGTCCATTCTGACCTCCCACTGGCTCTCCTCCCCTTCCTTGGGGGGTCTTCTTAAGGAAATGTCCTTGCCTTCACTTCCTTTTGGACTTGAGGGAGTGGACAAGCCTGTCAGACATCAAGAGGCCTAAGGCACCTGTCTTCTCAAGTATCTTGGTATTCTAAAACATAAAGAAATGCCAAGATAGAGTTAGCAGAACTGTAGTAAACTTTTTTCTTGCTTCTAAAATTCTAAGTATTTTGTACCTTCATTAGCTTGGCATTATAGGCCAACTTCACTCTATAAGCAGTCGAGCAGAGTTTGAGTATAAATCAGAACTTCCGTTTTTTTGTTTTTTTTTTAATTGAAGTACAGTCTGTTACAATGTGTCAATTTCTGGTGCACAGCACAATGTCCTAATCATGCATATACATACATAAATTTGTTTTCATTTTTTAATTAAAGGTTATTACAAGGTATTGAACATAGTTCCCTGTGCTATACAGAAGAAACTTTTTTAAAATCTTTTTTTTTATATATAGTGGCTAATGTTCGTTAAGTCTCAAACTCCCAAATTTATCCCTTCTCACCCCCTTTCCCTCGTAACCGTAAGACTGTTTACCATGTCTGTGAGTCTATTTCTGTTTTGTAGATGAGTTCATAGTGTCCTTTTTTTTTAGATTCCACATATGAGTGATATCATATGGTATTCTTCTTTCTCTTTCTGGCTTATGTCACTTAGAATGACAATCTCTAGGTCCATCCATGTTGCTGCAAACAGCATTATTTTATTCTTTTGTATGGCTGAGTAGTAGTCTATTGTATAAATACACCACTGCTTCTTTATCCAGTAATCTGTCAGTGGACATTCAGGTTGCGTTCATGTCTTGGCTGTTGTAAACAGTGTTGCTGTGAACATTGGGGTGCATGTATCTTTTTGAATTAGAATTCCCTCCAGATACATAACCCAGAAGTAGGATTGATGGATCATATGGTAGGTCTATTTTCAGTTTTTTGAGGAATCGCCGTACTGTTTTCCACAATGGCTGCACCAAACTACATTTCCACCAGCAGTGTAGGAGGGTTCCCTTTTCTCCACACCCTCTCCAACATTTATCATTCAAGGACTTTTGGATGATGGCCATTCTGGCTGGTGTGAGGTGATACCTCATGGTAGTTTTGATTTGCATTTCTCTGATAATTTGCGATGTTGAGCAGTTTTTCATGTGCCTGTTGACCATTTGTATGTCTTCATTGGAGAATTGCTTGTGTAGGTCCTGTCCCCATTTTTGGATTGGGTTGTTTGTTTTTTTGTTATTAAGTTGTATGAGCTGTTTATATATTCTGGAAATCAAGCCTTTGTCAGTCATGTCATTTGCAAATATTTTCTCCCATTCTGTAGATTGTCATTTTGTTTTCTTTATGGTTTTCCTTTGCTGTGCAAAAGCTTATGAATTTAATTAGATCCCATTTGTTTATTTTTACTCTTATTTCTATTGCCTGGGTATACTGCCCTAGGAGAACATCGCTAAGATTTATGTCAGAGAATGTTTTGCCTATGTTTTCTTCTAGATTTATCGTGTCTTGTCTTATACTGGTCTTTAAGCCATTTTGAGTTTATTTTTGTTTATGGAGTGAGGAAGTGCAGAACTTCTATTTTAAGGAGATGATTACCTTAATACCCTCTACATCACTTATCTCATTTTCTTTTCATACAATCTGAGCAAGCACATGGACCAGTCCTGCTCAGATGAAGGTCCCATAGCTATTGAGAGCATATAAATTTAACTTCTGATCTCTTCACCTTTCCATTTTGCTAATTTGAAGGCTTAATAACAATGATTCTCTGGTTGCTAGAATGTTACCTATAATCTCTCTCTATGGTTGTAGTATTTTGACTGGAATCTACTTCTTCATGGACTTTCTTGCTATTTAATGCTAGAAATGAAATGTTCAAAATGAATATCTCAAAACTAAGGGATGAAGAGCGCGGAGCAGTGGTACAGCTTAAGACTGATATATTTAGGTTCATCTTGGGAATGGATTTCATTTTGAAGGCAAGAGTTTGGGTGTGTGGCATTAATTTATTGAGGGGTATGCACCTAATTGCATAATTTAACATCTCTTTCCACTAAATCAGTGATTTTAATCTATTTGGGGTCACAGGGACCTTTGGGAAACTATAGAAAGCTATAGACCCTTTCCTTCCTCCTTTATGACCTGTGCCCCAAAATGCTTCTGAGCACATAGGCACTAAATGTCATGATCAGTTCCAGGGGATACATTGACCTAATTTTACAGCGCTAATTCTAGATCAGTGATTTTCAACTGGAGTGATTTTGTCCTTCTGGGATCATTTTAGTGATGTATGGAGACATTTTTGATTGTCACAATTGGAAAGGTACTACTAGAATCTAGTGAGTAGAGGCAAGGATGACATCCAATCATGTATTGTTACAGCTCCCCCGGAACCAAGTTTGTTCCTCTTCAAAATGTCAGTAGTGCCACGGTTGAGAAAACCTGCAGTATATCTGCACTGTTCAAATAGTGTGACCGCCAGGCAATATAGTAACCCTACTATATAATAATACCCATACCTATAATAATTAGTAGCCCTACTAATGTGACTGAATTGGGATGTGCTGTAAGTGTCAAATCCACACCAGAACCCCAAAACTTCATATAAAAATGTCAACTCTCACAGCCATGTATTCACACATTGCAGCAATATTTTGAATGTATGTTGCTGAATAAAATGTATGATTAAAATTAATTTCACCCCTTTTTACTTATTGTCATGTGGCTGCTAGAAAATTTACAGTTATATATCCGGCTCACATCTGTGGCTCACGTTACGTTTTTATTGTATAGAGTTGTTCTGGATTCCATACAACATGGGATCAATGAAAAGTAATTAAGAGTTTGACATTAAAGGAGGGGACAACAAACTATAGCTTATAAGCCAGATCTAGCTGCCACCTGTTTTTAAAAATCATGGTTCATTGGGACACAGTCACACTCACTTGTTTACCTGTTGTCTATGGCTCGTCTCATGTGACAACTGGAGGTGAGTGTTGTGAAGATCATCTGGCCAAGAAAGCTTAAAATGTTTATTATCTGCCTCTTCACAGAAAAGTTTGCCAACCCCAGATCTAAGGGTATTTCCACTACAAGAGTGGGATAAAAAATGTTGTCATCCTGACAGTGATAATGTTTTCGTAGTTGAAGTAAGCAAATCTGGAACTTTTGAAGACGAGCTGGCGGAACAGATGGGAAGCAGGTATAACAGAAACATTACCCTCGTGTGACTGTGCTTCACATTCCTCTTCAACTGGAATATAGCTCTTTACAAAGGAGGCTGAAAAAGATACTATCTCATTTTAGAAACAGATCATTAATTCAATCAACAAAAATGTATTGAGCACCTATCTGCCAAGCACTCTTCTAAGAACTGGAGATACGAAAAAGAAAAGAAACAAGGTCTCTCCATTCCTGAGGCATATAGTTCACTAGGAGAGAAAAAATATAAGCAAAGAAAGAAATACCTGATATGTCAAATGGTGATAAGTACAGTGAATGAGGTAATAGGATTAAGAGCATTGGGGCGGGGTGATGCAGTTTTATTTAGGAGGGTATCAACATGGAGGTCTTCTCTGAGTAGTCAACATTTGAGAAGGTAGAAGACACAGTTGTAAGCTTGCCCTGGGGACAGTTTGATATTCTGTGTTTAAATCTTAAATGTGACCCAGCAATTGTACCTGTAGTAATTTGACATAAGCAATAATTATAAAAACTGTGCCAAAATATGTGTACAGGAAGATCCCCTGGGGCATATTCCTCATAATGAAAAAGAAAACTAGATAAGTATTCAACTAGATTTATTAACTGAAAACAATGTTCATGACATAGGTTATTTAAAAAAGCAAAAAAAAAGTATGATAGCATGATCAAAGATTTTTAAAACTTTCATGTTTGCAGAGAAAAAAAGTCTCAAAGTCTTAACACAAATGTTAAGAGACCTAAAAGGTAGAATTTTAGGTGTTTCCTACATGCTTCTTTATACTTCTCTGTTAAAAAAAAACTGTAAACAAATAGTTGTATTTTAAAAAAGAAGGGAGATTGTATTCCTCCAAATACGCAAATGAAAAAAATTCCCATTAGAGATCACCTGCTGTGTGATAATCTTTCACTGAAGCATCAGAAGAGAGTTGAGGAGTTAATATAATCAACAGAATAAACAAAATGAGTTGCCTTTCTAAACAAATCATGTAGATTCTAGGACACCAGTCTCTCATATAATCTACGAGAGCTAAGGTAAATCCAATTAATTCCTTAACACATGGCCATGTTGAAATGCCCGGAGATGTCAGTGGACCAACAGGAAACTCCAGAGAGACTAGAGATCACCTACCAACTGCAGATGGCAATTCCGGACTCAACTCTACCCAGGAAAACTTGAAGTTCCCAGTGTTTCTTAAAACATGGTCCTGGGACCGCTGCACAAGCATCACGTGATAAGGGTAGTGTTGGCTGGGGACAAGTGAAGAGATGCTCGTTTACAATTTGTAGTCTTAGGTCCTACCTTACAACCATGCGTGGGTAGGGGCCAGTATTTTCATGTATAAGAGATTCCCTGACGAATTCTCATGCAAACCAGTTTGACAGTAAGTGCTCATAGAAGAGGATGAAGATCGCTGCTTTCAGTTTTGTTATCTCTTTAGCTTAGAAATGCTTACATTATAAGAAAAACCCTTGGGAAAACCAGGGGCAGTTGGGACTTGCCTAATCATCAGGCAGTTATTGCAAGAAGGACTCTCCTGTAAGGAGGACTGTGAGTGATACAGGCCAATATAGCCTTGACCTACTTTTAGACAGTCCTGATACATTTTTTCTGAGAACTGAAACCAGCCTAATTTCTTGTCCCTGGTTAAACAATTCTGAGATTGGGCATATTTTCCCATGCAAATGTTAATACTGAGAACAGGTAAAAATACATACCTGTTCCTGGAAGGTACTTTCTTATGGAAGATAGGAATGCCTGCTGATTAAAACAGCTTATTTATCAAGACTTCAAGTTTGTTCACTAAGACTAAATTGAAGACCTTATCCTCTCTGTGCCTACCAATGACAAGGGACTATGTCATAAAATGTGCCCCATTCCAGCCATCCCCCATCTTGTAAGACCCACCTCAGAAGTGAGGCCCAGAACATTATAAAGACCCTTTCCTAACTTCCCCATTCTGAAACACTACTAGACTCTGCCATGGTGGCGTGTCTCTTATGGCAGTAGGTCTCATATGCATAGCTTTGCTTAATCAACAGTCTATTTTGAAGGTCTGTGAGATACTGACATGGAAGAGGCCATTATGTCAGCTGATGTGGGTTGGCATCTCCAGATTCTCTGGGGTATCTGTGGTGTATGACTGTTTCCAGGCTTCACTGTTCCCTTTCAAGAACGTTAACATCTCTTATTCCCAACTAAGGCTATTGGCAAACATCCCACCCAAAGTTGCATTTTTCAAAGAAGTACCAGAATAAAAAGCTTAAAAGAGAAGGAAGCAGATTTGTTGAAGTTTTTTATAAGATTCTCTCTTAATTTAAAATCTAAAGATGCCTGTAAGCAGTGGGAGCTGGGTTTCACCTTTTATTTCACTTCCTTGGTGCAACAGCTGTCTCACTGATACTTAGGAAATAGAGCATAAGCCCCGAGCTCAATGCAGAAGCAAGTAGAACAACAACAACAAAAAAGAAAAAGCAGCAAAAATGAGCAGATTAAGAGCTTAAGCATATCTGGAAACCAAGATCAGACATACCTGGGTAGGTACTTGACTCTCCTCTTCGTAGCTTTGTGAGACCTTTGACAATCGTGAGATCTGTGTCCCCAATGGTCAGTTTCCCTACCTTTAAAATAGAAGTAAAAAATTGTGTAGTTGTGAGGATTGAATGATAAAGATAAAACACAAGCTCTCTAAATAGTAAGCTAGTATTTTTTTTTCTGCAAACTGTGTCTGGAAGTTCTCAGATGAAAATGAAATAAGCTATAAATTCAGATTTACATTTGAATCCTGGTTCTTTCACTAGTGTATGATTAATCCATTTAGGTCTTAATTTTCTTTTTTACAAATCTTAAAATATTACTACCCCATGGATAATAAATAAAATAATGTATTTAAAATACTCAGCACATCAGTCTGTTCAGTCAGCTCATACCTTGTCAAGGTATGTAACCTTCTGTGCCTAATTCAGAGTATTACGTATGACTTATGATACATATCGTTCAGAAGCATAGTTCTTTAAGACCATTCCAGTGGGACCCACCATTGTAGTAAGCCCAAATTTCTCTCCCTTTTGCTTCCAAAAGTCTTGCTACACATCAATTTGAACTCTAATCTGCCTTCAAAAATGAAGAAACTCTTACAGTTCTGAATCTTTAGTTTTTCTCTACAAGTCACAACTGCCTTATTAGGTCTCTTGTCCTTTGTCCTACCTCTTTTTCATTTTTGTTCTGTGCCTCTGTACTCATGTTTAAGCAAAGGTGGTTTCTTCTGGGACATACCCACCACATAATCAAGAAAGAATTTTAGGGCCAGTGACCTGATGCGTTGAATGTGAACCTCTTCTAGGGCTGACCATCATAAAATTGGAGGTTTGTTAAGAAGCAAATATTTTCATGATCTGTTAAGATAGTCAGAGGCTTTTCACTAGTACAAGTTTGCATTGTTTAATTTCTGTAGGAGCAGGCAAGAAAAATACCAAGAGTCTGCCTTTGGGGAGATGCCATTTCATGAGCAGTCAAGCAGTAATAAATGGTAATGCTGGAATTTCAAGAAATCATTTTTGAGTGAAAAATGCAGCCATTAAGCAACTATTCAGTTTAAGAGACTTGCATAAAATGTCCTTCCTTTTCAAGTATCTCTCCAGGCAGTCACTAAATGTTTACTTAGTGGCTGTAGCATCTTAGGCTCAATAGCATTGGGAAGGAATTCCAAGTTCACTGCGACCTGAGGGGATGACCTGCATCGTTGGGATGCTTTTATGCAAGAGAAGCAAGGGAGGAAGTAGTCATCAGAAGCGCAGTAGGCAGCCCGGGGACCTGAGGGTGGAAACCATACTGAGTATGTTGGGAAAATGGTGGGAGGAAGGAACCGAGGGGAAACTGTATTTGCAATATACACCTCAGGCAGATGGAGCACAAGGATTAGGTGGTCCCATTACAAATTGGAAACTAGACTTAGAGGCATGATCCAGTAGCAATGTGAGGTTCCAACTATTTAAACATGTGATCCGAACTCACGTCTGACTCTAAAGCCCTGCTTTTAAACAGTACACTAGTGTCTCTTTCAAAGTATTTTATAGATGGCTCAATTAGAAGAGGTTCCTGCTAATCACAGTTAGGCATTGTTCCTCCCTGAGGGCTTCCCTGAGTACCTGATGCTGTCTTACCTTCCCTCCTTTGCTCTCCCGTTCTATCTACTTCCTTCTCTTAGGATAACTCCAGTCCTTCTGTACGACAGTTGCTGCCTTGCTTTCTCCTAACCTGGACTACAGGCTTCTTGAAGCCAAAAATTGTCTCCTGTTTTCTATCATCTCACCAGAGCCTGGTTTACTGTTGATTCTCAGCAGGTCTGTTGAATGTTGGGGTAGATGGATGGATGGATGTGGATGGGCCCATGGGTGGATGGATCTGTAAATGATGAAAGCTGTGAGCGAAGGCACTGCAGATGTGTTTATGTGAGAGGAGTCTAGGATAATGAAAGTAAAGGTAAATAACAAAAGCCAAGTTGGCTGCTGTTTGTCAGTTTAGATGTCGATCCATTATTGATCTAACTGGCGTTCGGGATCTAAAGTGGAATGGTGAGTTTAGTCTAAACTTCGCACATCTCCACTAAAGTAAGGGCAGAAGGCGGCGGACATGATAGTTACTGCCCCATTCTGTGTTGTGTCCAGAACCCAGGCTCCTGGTTCCCCATGCAGCTTGACTGCGTTCTGCACGCACCCAGTGCTGTATTTTTGGCTCCAGCCTGAACAAAAGGGCTGCTAATTTAACTTCTTCCTTGAGAAGTAGCCACAGGCAAGGAAGCATCTTACTCTTCTCTGCTCCTCCTTTCCCAGTTCTTTATGCAGTGCTAATGGAGAGCAAGGCAAATTACGAAACTGTTCACTGTATGACCCTACTTGCATTAAAAAAGAAGCCCACTTATATGTGTATGAATAAGTATAGAATCACTATATATAAAATAGATAAACAACAAGGTCCTAATATATAGCAGAGGGCACTACATTTAATATCTTGTACTAACTTATAAAGAAAAAGAATATATATAACTGAATTATTACGCTGTATACCAGAAACTAATACAACATTATAAATCAGCTAAACTTCAATTAAAAAATAAATTAAAAAAAAAGAAAGAAAAAATACAGAAAACTCTTGCCAAATTGATCATGGCAGGTATTTCTGGAGAAGAGGGATAATGGAGAATTTTTGAGCTTTTTATCTCTATTTGTTAGGTTTTTTTTCCCCTTTAACTAACTGTCTATCTGGTGAAATAAAAACAGTTAAAAAGTGAAGATAGCAGTTCTGAACTCAGCACTAACTGTGACCACTGTTGCCTTACTACTGATTCACCCAAAGTTCCTTCGGGTCGAATCACATGATGCCCTTAGGTGTCAGCTTCTCACCCCTGAGCACAGGGCTCTGCAGAGTGAGGAGTAGATACTAAATGAATGAACTTTCAGTTTCTGTTTTTAATTTGAACATCTGTGTGTTGAAGTGAGGATGATGAATTTTTTAGTCCTTATACAAAATTTGGAGAAAGTCTGAAGGGTATTTTTACACTTGGGGATTGTCAGTCATTGAAATAATGTTAGCTTGAGGTCAAAAAGAAGAGAGGTAGCTGCTGAGTCAGTTATGCAAATATGCTCATTGATTCTGACTAACATTTAATGGTAAACTGTCTTCATTTATCTTCCACATTCTTCTTAAACACATTTTTTTCCCATTGCAAAGCAGGCTTGTCCTTATGGTGCCTTTCAGTGGAAGCCTTTTGTCTTTGTATGCAGTCTGACTCAGAGTCCAGGGAGAGACACAGAGGCCAATGGTCAGTTTATTCCATCTCTTCTGAAGCAGGCAAATTGTGCATAACCACGGCAAGCCTGACAGGGTCTCACTGAGAGTGCATTTCATTAGAGCTGTCGTTTTTCCTGGGCTTCTGGCAGACCTGGTGAAGAGCTGACCTCCTACCTCAAGCAGGGTCAACTTTAATAATCAACACCGAAGATGGGCAAAGGAAGAGCAGTGCTGGGCTGGACCTGGATTTATGCCTCAAGGACTAGACTCTGTGCACTTTTTCCAAATAGAATTCAGAGAGACTCCTTACATAACATGGAAAGAAGCACTCAGGAAAGCAGGGTAACAAAGAGTTAACAGCACAAGCTTTGAAGTTAGGTGACTTGAATTCATTGCTCTACTGGACTTCTGTGGGTCAATGTCTCTCAGCCTCTCTCCTCTTCTGTAAGATAGGGAAGATATTAATCCCTATTCCACAGATTCCCTAAAAAGTTTAAAAAAGACAGTATGTATGTTTCACTTAGTACAATGCCGGGCTCCCTGTTGGTACTAAATAAATGGTCGCATTCTGATGAACAGTTGCAGCACAGCAATGTAGGATAATTGGAAAAATCAAAGACTGCAGCTGGAGCCAGGTTCTGAATCCAGTCTCTATCCTGCCAGTAACTGTGTCATCATGTCTTTGTGGGCAGTTGTAAAATTTCTGGTTCTCCATTTCCTCATTGGTGAAGAAAGCTGTTAGACTGGATTTAGGGTTGCAAGATGTCAGCCTAGAGATGTGCTTCATCTGGCCCCTTAACGGTGCTCAAAAAAATTGGAGAAATTTCTCTAGAATACCTAGATGCCCGGTTCCTGATTAAAACGGGGGCAGCATCTTCAGATGGCTATAACTGAGCAGCAGAAGGTTTTTAGACAGGGCATCCACTATCCAATTCACTATAGTCTCCACTATGCCCTGTTGTCTCATACTGAGATCACCTAATTAACTTGCATTCATTTCCTGGTCCCTGTAACCATTTAGGTTTGTAACCCATTGATTAGACCAGTGGTTCTTAACATTAGCATCACCTTGGGAGTATTTAAAAATAATAGTGAAGCCTCCTTCCGTAACAGTTAAGTCAGATAATCTGGCCATAGGGCCTAGATATATATATATATCTAGATATATATATATATATATTTTTTTTTTTTTAAACTCTTCAGGTATTTGAAATCCATAACTAGGCCAAAGACCCACTGGACAAAGTATTCCCTAAGGTTCTGTCGGTATGACAGTGACCTGATTCTGAAATCATGAACTTTTACACCACTCTAACTTAAATGGGTAGACAGCTACTATATGAATATTATATGCTCAAAATACAACTACTGCACATTAAAACATGATGAAATACAGCAAATGAGAACCTAAACTGTTTATTTCTGTACCTTCTCTTTAATAGCCTTGGAGAACTTGGAGATGAATTTCATTTTGCTTATTCCAAAAAGAATCATTGTGAAAGAAAAAATATACACAGACTTTGTCACTTTTGTATTTCCTTTTTGCATCTTATTAGTTACTAGTTCCTACATCAAGCTTAGAAACCTCCTTCAGATTTATGTTTAGAGGTCCCAGTGTAATTACTCCAGGCAAGGCAGAAAAGATGTGTTATAGCTCACACATATTGCATTCATACCAAAGTAACAGTAAAAATAACCATTAATTCCTTTAGAGAGGGACTCAGTTGCCAAATTTTAAAATCTTTTCTTTAGCCTTCCTTTTCCCTTCCAGCTCCTCTGAATATCTAGGGATTCTTTTAATAAGTTTCTTCATCTGTTTACAACTTCTGGATTGTTTATTTGATGCTCTTAAAATTTTAATTTTAAAAGGTTAAAATGTGTTTGATGTTATCATTTAATTCACCTATTGCCAAATTTAATACTTCTGTTAACTGTGCTGTCTAGAAAGTTTGTGGTGAAAAACAGGAAAACAAAATTAAGATTGCTATAAACCAGGGGTTCTCAGTCGAGGGAGATTTAGCCCAACCAGGGTGACATTTGGTAATGACAGGAGATGTTTCTAGATGTCAAGACTGGGAGTGTTGGTGCTACTGGCATCCAGAGGGTAGAGAGCTTTATGCTGCTAAACATTCTGCAAAGCACAGGACCGTCTCCACAACAGAGTTATGTGCTGGCCCAAAATGATAATAGTGCTGAGGTCAAGAAACCTGATATAAAAAACTTTAAAAACAAAAACCAAAAAGACAAAAACAACTTTGCTCCACATGAATAAGTTGTGGGTTTCAATCCCTGACCATGGAAGAATCATTAAGATGATGCTTTCAATTCAAAAATGTGAACAATTATTTTTCCCCCTTCAAAGTACTCTGTGCTCTGAAATGGAAGGGTTATACATGCAAATACCAGTTAATTAGTCTGTGAGTCACTTAAGAACAGGAAGAGGACAAGGTGTGGCAAGGACTCAGGAAAGGAGACAACCAAATAAATATATTTAATTAAATTTAAACCAATTCTTCCAGGCTTTGCATCCTCATAAACGTAGGAAATTCTAGTGAGAAAGTCAGCCCTGTCTTGGGGAATGAGAACATGCCAATACTAATCAATTGGTGTAATTACAAAGAGGCCTGGGAATCTCGGCATCTCCTGTTCAAAGTGCATCATCAGCAAAGGATGGCCGGATATAAATGGCCAAAGTCTGGCTCAAAAACACATCAATTTCAGTGACTCAAATCTTCTGGTTTTGAAGATGGTTCTGAGTCAATGTGCAAGTTCTCAGAGTGGGAGTTCTCACTGACCATAGTTACACAAGATTCATGGTTGTTTAAAATAAATAAATAAACAAACAAACACATAAATAACTAGAAGCTACCTTTGAAATAAAATTTGGAATGGGATGAAACACAATAACACTTTTCCTTTGGTTGGAACGTTAAGTTTATTTGGCAAAGGGTTCTGTCTCCTAGCTCCGCCTGGCCATTCAATGAAGTTTAACTGACCCACCATGAGAAGAAACTACAAATCTGAGGGTGCGTGTTCTGGCTTAAAATGTTGAAAAAGAGAGAGAGAAAAGAAAAGAAAAAATAAGACACACTACGAGGACCAAACCAAACAAAATATATGTTTGAACTGTGTCTGGCCCATGGGTCACTGAACTGAAACTGACAGACAAACTTTAGAGTCTCTAAGTTCAAAATTGTTATGGTTGGATTTTTAGTAAGAAAACTCACTGCTGCTAAGACATGTTGTTAAAATGTAGTCATTTCCCTTATTGTGTTATTTCCCTGCTCAAAAACCTACAGTGGCTCCCCACTGTCCTACGAATTTGAGTCCAAGCTTCAAAAAATGCAGAACTCTGAAATTTGACTCAAGCATCCTTTTCCCCCCCTGATTTTCCAGCATCTACTGACATCGGGTTTAGCCCTTAGCCCCCTAAGGTGGCCTTGTGTTGCCTACACATGCTCTGTACTTCCCAGGGCGACATTTTCGCCCAGTAGCTCTCTCTAAGCAGATTGCTCTCTCCAATCCCTTCTTGTCTAAAGCAAGTCATCCTCCACCTTCGAATTACAGACCTTCCTGAATTCTCTGGGAGAAGATGTCCTTCCGTAATATTGTAACGCAGCGCCTGCCGCAGTCTACTCCATAGAGTGCCGTGGAGAAGTCAGTCCTGGGAGTCAATTCCATCTTGATCTAGTGCTTGACACTCAGCGATTTCTTTAACCTGTTAGACCTCAGCTTCCTCACCTCTCTAATGAGTCTGTCACCTGTCCCCTCATCCTTAGAAATTGATTGTCCTCATCACCTAGTTCACATACTGGTTTCTACAAGTAATCCAGTCACATCATATGTTTTACATTCATACTTTTTAATTGAACACCTATTTTACTTTAACTTGTGTGTTCATATGTATATAAGTGTAGACACACACACACACACACATACAAATACACCTTCAGAGTTCTCCCCCCTTGCTAAGGCCGTCTTCCCCTCCCCCACCCCCTCAGTCAGCACTTCAGCCCCTCTGTTTCGGATTTCTTCTCTCAGACCTTTTAAATGCCTCAGCCTTGATTATGCAGAGACGCTTACTCTGCCTGTGATTCTGGCATCCATCCACAAAATTTGGAACTTATCTCCCATTTCTGTGAAACAAGAGACTCTTCTGCTTCTTAGAAAGTAATGGAGAAATGAACTTTTCTTTGTACTGCAGATAATGCTAGTACCTAGAACCTAGTTAAGCACTCAAGTCTTAGACAGTTGTTATCGCAGTCTGCTGTGGTTGGTCTGTCTCCCTTATGAAATTGTGGAGCCGTTAAGAAGACTCCTAATTTGTCCATCTTTCAGTAAACGGTCCGGCAATTCTGTTCTCCCCTAGGCCTCCACATTCAAGTCACGAGGGAGTTCGAAAAAATGTCCATGTCCCTAGTGCAGGTTAAGTAGATCAGGATGCTCCAAGTGGAGCCTGGTTTCTGTATTTCCCAGGAGATTTTAATATGCACCCTGGCTTGCAGCCACCGTGGAGCATAATACCTCGCAGGTGGCAGCAGTAATCACCGATGGAGTTCACGATTCTATTGGGCGTGTTATGCTAATAACACCCCATAGTCGTTTTTAAAGAACTCCAGGTGATGCTAATGTGCCATCAAGTATGAGAAGCTTCACCACCTCTTCGTGAGGTCGGTTTGTTGTTGCCACATTTTTCAGAGGGAGAAACTGAGATTAAGGGTGGGTTAAGCATGTACTTGAGTCTCTCAGTCAGCAAGTGGGTGGTAAAAACGCAACTCCAGCCTGAGCAATCTGACTTTGAAGTCCTGACATCCTCTCCTGCCTTCTTTAGGAGAAAGCAAGTCAGTGTCACTAAATTGAGTTCTGCCGCCCTCAGCCACACAGGATGTGTTACCAGGTAAGAGACGTGTCCTTGTGGTGCTCTTTTTTCTTTCCCTATCACAACTGCTTCGTGTATCTTTCACTAGCCCTCCGAATTTGCTGAAGGCGTTTTTTTACCCTTTGTATGATGCTTTTTAGCTGAAGAAACTTAAAAGCCCAAATATATTATTTTGTATTACAAAAAAAACCTGAGATCCTGAAATAGCTTAAAGAGGACATAACTTGATTTCAAATCCAGATTTGCAAGTAACAGTATTCTCCTATCCTAGTGTACTTTACAATATTTGATAATAATCGCCTACTTTTATTATTTGTTGCTGATTTTAAATGAAGCAAGGTGGAATAGCATGACTCTTTACTGTAAAGTACTTTCAGTTTGGCTTTTAGCTTTGCGTGTGATTAAAATCTTAGTTACTTAAGGGATTTAGTTTAATCTCATAAATGACTTTAACGTATAAGAAAATAGAACATCTAAGCCAACACTTCCTTTATTTTTCAAGCCTTGATAGAAAAAAATCTACGTGTCTAGCTAGAAAAAAGAAGGATTGAAGTCATAATGTTGCCGGTACAGACCCCTGGTTCTCAAACTTTAGCACACATCAGAACCACCCAGCAATCCTGTTACAACACAGATTTCTGAACCCTCCTCCACGTAGCATTTCTGTTGGATAATTCTGGGGTGGAGCCTGTGTATTTGCATTTCTAACAAGGTTCCAGGTCCTACTGCTCATCTAGGAATAATACTTTGGAAACCACTGATTTTCAATGATATACTATTAAGAGCTGAATCTGAGTGTCTTTTCTGAAGTTCACAATTCGGGAGCATGTAGTAAAGCACAAATATCTTTTAATGTTTTATCTAAAGGAGTGGTGTTTTATTTTGCTTTGCTTTGTTTTGTTTTGTTTTGTTTTCTACTAACGTCTTCTAACAACAGTATATTAACAAAAAGGCAACAACTATTGATGGGGCCCTCCCAGATTCTGCGCAAGGGCTCCTGCATCAAAAGTCATTTCATCCATCTTAACAGATGCAGCCAGTTTTCGTGAGATTTGTAGCACCCCTTGATTACCTGCAGGTGGCAGAATATTCTAGCATAAATGTCATCTTCTATTTATCTTGTGAAGTGATTGACAACTTTCAGAAGGATTTATGCAAACCATTTTGTGTGTTAAATTATTTCCCTCTCTTTAGTTTCCTTTCAAATATATCAGGGACAAAATTCTGGTCAGGAAAACGAATGTTAGTAGCAATTTGGCTTCTTTCTTTGGCAGGTCTTGGAAAAGCAACATTTAATAATTACTGCAAATAGGTTTTAAACACTATATAACAGGTTGTGTATGAATTGCTTTATATGAAATCTGTCTCTTTATGCTCAGAATAAGCCTATAAGGTTAATTATTGTCACTAAATAGAAATCTAAGGGTCAAAATTCTACTAAAAACCTTCAAGTTCTATTTAGGCTTTTACTTGTTCTGGGAAGCTTTTCAACTTGAATCTCTCCACCACCTTTAAATACCTCTTGGTACATTACAGTAAATAAAACGTGAAAACCAGAGACATGCCTCCTTTGTTTAACAGCTCACATCTTTTTAATGGAAGGATTTAACAAATCAGAAGGATTTTTTCCTTAGCACCGTTGCCTTAAATGACAGTGTCAAAAATTATAGCTTCACTAGACGAATAGGAAGAAATTTTGTTTTGAATCTATAAGGAAAAGAAGACTGCAGAACAGAGATTCTGTTCAGACCTTGCCCCCAGGAGGTGGGGAGGAAAAATCAGAATATTTGTGGATATTCTGGTTTCTCTTCAGATTGAATACATCTTTTGTCTTTTACTTTTATAATCTTTGTGGAGGGTGGTGCAATTATAGTTTGAATGAACATATTCTAAAGTATAATTTTGCATTTCATAGATAAGGAGATACTTTTTGTTTGCTTAAGAAACTTTCTTCTGGAGTCTTCTTTTAATTCCATGTTCCTCAAACTACACCGTTTTTATCCTTTGCTCCAGTTTGATCTGAGCACTTGTTAGGATGCTTCCCCACCTCCCAGACCTTGAATCATGTCTCTTTAACCAACACCTAGGCTGTCCAAGAAATTGGAGAACTACTGCCCTCAAGTTGCCTTCAGTTGTGATAGCTCCGAAGTAGGTTAGGACCCTGTACTAGAGATGCAGTGTGAGATACATGCAGGATTTGAAGTCAACAGATTTCAGTTAGAATCCCAATAGCACTACTTAGCAACTTTCTAAACTTGGGCATTTTAACTCAGCCTGGTGAATGGAGTAGCGTCTTCATGCTAGGAGGGTAGGAGTGGATTGGGGGTGAGGTGATGGTGAAGGGGGAATTTTAAAGTAAGAATGTAAAACAAAAATCAAGGCTATTTAAAATTACTCTTGAAACTGAATATCATTTCAGTTGCCCAGCATTGAAAGATTTCTGCTTTTTCCACTGTAAATTAAGACTTTTTGCTTTTAGTGGTCATAGTTGAGAGGAAGAAACAAGTCTGCATCTTCCTTTCACACCAACTCCTGGACATAAGATTCTTCTGTAGAACTCAGAGCCAACTCACCCGTAATTGGAGAGTCATTCCTCTCCCGTCCCTGTCCCTCGGTTTCTCTTTCTTTCTCTCTTCTGTTGCCAAGGGACTGTGGTTTAATTCATGGTAGTTAAATACGTTAATGATGGAAAGCCAATATATTCTCCTCTGAAAATCAGATATCACACCTTGAGAGTGTATTAAATTATACCATCAGTGCAGTGCCAGGCAAATCATCAGCACTCAGTAATGTGGCACAGTCATTTAAAAAAAATTTTTTTTTATTAATATACAGTCAGTTACAAAGTGTCAATGTTTCATGTACAGCACAATGTCCCAGTGACATGTATACATACATTCATTTTCATATTCTTTTTCATTAAAGACAATTACATGATATTGAATATAGTTCCCTGTGCTATGCAGAAGAAACTTTTTTTTGAATCTATTTTTTATACATATAGCTAACATTTGTAAATCTCAAACTCCCAGATTTATTGCTTCCCACCCCCTTTCCCCAGGTAACCATAAGATTGTTTACTATGTCTGTGAGTCTGTTTCTGTTTTGTAGATGAGTTCCATAGTGTCCTTTTTTTTTTTTTAGATTTCACAGATGAGTGATATCATATGGTATTTTTGTTTCTTTGTGGCTTACCTCATTTGGAATGACAGTCTCTCGGTCCATCCATGTTGCTGCAAATAGCATTAGTTTATTCTTTTTTATGGCTGAGTAGTATTCCACTGTATAAATATACCACAACTTCTTTATCCAGTCATCTGTCAATGGACATGTAGGTTGCTTCCAAGTCTTGGCTACTGTAAATAGTGCTGCTATGAACATTGGGAGCAGCGCAATCATTTTAAGGCTGTTCCTGCTTCTGTCATTAGTTTCAGGGCTGTTTGAGAAGTAAGTGAAATCTACATATAAAGAACCTGGACCATAGTAGATGCCTTTAAAATAGCTATTGTAAATACCCTTGTGGCATAGCTATACATCTAGACTTAAAGCCATCCCTGTATATGTTAAATTCCTATGTATCAGAGGCACATGAGATACCAGCTAAGTGAAGGAATTATTTGCTGACCCTTAAAAAAATAACAACTTTATTATGAGTCTGTGTTTATTTGAAGTTTTTTCTTATTTTCCCCTCTAATATAATCTTGTGAAAAAGGAGGTCTGTGCTTTGAAGTGTTGGTCAGACCCGCAGACTCCTGAAATACCACTTGGCTCCTTATGAACCATTAACTCAGCTAGATATTTCTAACTGATGACTCCAAAACATACTAGTTTGAATAACCAGCCTCTTTGCTGACTGCTCACAGCCAAAGATGTTGCAGAAGAAGAAGAAATGACTTGAAATGTCTGTGCACCAGCAGTTTCTCTACAGGGCTAAATTGGGTCATTTTGGGAAGTATAATATTATTTATTCATTTTGGCAAATTGAAGATCCCTGTCTGCAGTTTTGTTATTATATGTCAAATTAGAGATCCTTGGCCCTCTCCACTGGATGGAATTATCCTCTGTGTAATTGCATTCTCAGACTCCTCAGCACTTGGACCCTTGATGTGATGGACCACAATGGCTTCCTCTGGTGCCCATTGGTATATTGATACAAGCCAATAATTAATTCAGCTAATCATTGAGTAGAGTATCTGGTTTCAGACACTGCCTCTGAGATACTGTACCTCACCCTTGAAAACTGCAACGAAATGTAGAAATGTAAGAAATCCAGAATGTGGTGAGAGGCACTAATCTCGTTCTGTTTCTTTGGTAGTTCTTTGTTCTCTGATACTCCCCAACTAATGAAGTCATCTTAAATGTAGTCAAATATTTATTGGAATGAGAAAGATTTGTGGGGGAAAAAAAAAAGGTAGAAAGCTGGAAAACATTCAAATGAGCTTCCAGTTGACAAAAGAAAAGAATGAGAACAGCTATTAGATCTCATTGTCAACAAACTCCTCAATAGGAAGAATTTAGAGTAGAAACAGTCATCTGGTTTTTTTTATTTTTTAAAACGATACATTGGCTTTCTTTGAATTAATGTGTCTTAACATATAAGCTACATCATCTACTATTTCAAAGACCAGCAATACTTTAGTTTGTGAAAGCAGTATTTCAACGCAGCATTTCAATGTCTTATGCCAATTTTTAAAATAAACATTTTATAGGGGTATAGCATATATACGAGAAAAGTACACACAGCACAGATCCCTAAATATAGGGATCAATTTTTTTTAACAAAATGGGCATAATCATGTCACCAGCACACAGATCAAAAGATAAGACATTCCCAGCACCAGAATACCTGATCAAGCTCATTTAAACCTGCTTTCTTGCAACAAGTAACCAGTGATTTCGAACACCAGAGGTTTATTTCACCTGTTTTTGAACTCATCATAAACAGACACCTACAATTTGTGTTCTTTGGAGTTGGCTTCTTTTCCTCAGTATTATGTCAAGATTCTCCCATGTCTTTACATTCATTTAGTCTCACTGCTTTCTTGGATTCTATTGTACAGCTACAGCACTGTGTATCCATTCTATTAAAGGACATTTGGATGGCTTCCAGGTAAGGACTATGATGAATAATGCTGCTCAGAACATTTAGCACAAGTCTTTCCACGTGCAAGTTTACACATTTCTTGCAGTTGCATAGCTAGAAGTGGATCACTAGGTCATAGGGCAGGCTTATGTTTAGCTTTAGTAAATATTGACAAAGTTTTCAAAGTAATTGTATTTATATGCACTCCTACCAACACTACATGAAACTTCAGTGATTTCATACCCTTTCCAACAGGTAGCATGCTCTATCTTTTTAATTTAGCCAGTTCGGTGGTGTGTAATAATACCTTACTAAGGTTTAATTGCACTTCCCTGATAAATAATGAAGCTCTGCACCCTTTTTTATGTTTGAATCTCTCCCCCCCCCCTTTTTTTTTTTTTTTTTTTTGATCAATGGTCTGTTTATGTCATTCACTCAATTTTCTCTTAGGTCATCTGCTTTTTCCCTTACTGATTCTTCAGTGCCTTTTGTATGTTCTGGTTCCTCATCTTTTCTCTTAGTTATGTTCTCTGAATATCTTCCTCCACTTTTGGAGTTGCATTTTCACCCTCTAAATGGTATTTTTTGATAAATAGAAGTTGTTTAAATGTAAGGCACCTTAATGTTTTTCTTTTGTAAAAGCGCTTTTTGTGTTCTTCTTAACAAATCTTTACCTACCCTAGGTCAAGAAGATAGTCTCTTATTCTATCTTTCTAAAAGCTTAATTGTTTTATCTTACACATTTGGATCCACAGTCAGTCCAGAATTGATTTTTGTGTTTGGTGTGAAGTGCTGGTCAAGATTCCTCTGATCCCATGTGGGTAGCTAATCCTACACAGATTTTGCTCTAGTTACTTAGACTGTTTCTTCTTTGAACTATTTAAGTCAAAATCATTGTTCCCATCATTTTGCACAGAGGATAAATATTTACAAGAATGGAATCACATTTGACTTGCTTTCATCCTTTATGAAACCTAGTTCTATGCATTTAGCAGTTTAAAATATAGATCTACATTATTTTTATAACAATGATATTCTATTAGATGGCTGTGCAAACATTTACTTAACTCATCTTCTACTGGTAGATACTCAGATTGATCCAAATCTTTCAGTATCGTAATCAGTGCTGCAAAAGTAATCTTTGAATGTATAGCTTGGCACATTTATTAAAACAGTTCTTTTTAATACAGTTGAGAATTACATTGCTGGGTCAAAGGGTATCCATGTTTTAAAGCTTTTGAGCAAAATTGGATATACCATGAAGCTTAAATTTCAGGGCCTGTTACTGGCACAGGCATCTTTCAAGTCCCTGTAGCAAAATTTTTATTAGGAATTTTGTATCTTTAAGCAACAATTGCTAAAAGATTTTTCCTTCATCTTTCCCTCAAATGGTATCATCAATTGAGTTATCATTTAAAGAGCCCATTGTTGCTTTTATGAAATCTACCTTTGGTTTGATAAGGTCCACTGGGTCTTTTCCCTAGGTTTATTGTCCAACTAGTTATTAGTTAAGGAAAAGAAGTGCTTGGTTGGCCCAATGAGGTAACGATTGCCTCTCTAATGGATTTTTCGTGACATTTTGCAGTGATCTTTTCATGATAACAAAGAATGCCATCCATTTCGATCCCAAGTCAAGAAGGAAATAGTACATACATTGTGTCCCAAGGAAATGATACTATTCCAAGATATATGTGTGACTTGGTATAAAGATCAGGGGGAAAAATGCAATTTACTCTTTTTTTGGAATTCAAGTGATTTGAGCTTGATTTAAAATGAAAGTTCAGGTCAAACTATCACACCATCTGCTTAGGTTGCAGCTTTATGTCTTTACCCATAAATTTTCACTATAAAATTGTCTCCCCAGGCAGAGAAAAAGAGGAGGAAAGAAAAAGTAAGTGCCTCCAGGCTTTTTTGGCTGTGAAGTGTGATAAATGCAGCGTAATCTAATCTGATTTCTCTGTTTAGATCATTAAAATTTTTATCTAATCTCCGTCACTGAGTCATCACAAATGAGGGATAAAACTTCTCTCTGCCCATTTAAAACAGGTAATCTAGCAACCCTTTCACTGAAAACTTTCAGAAGTAATCATTTAAACTTTGGAGAACCTATTAATAAAAGGAGCATGTAGAAATGATTATCAGGGAATGGAAATTCAAAAACTGCTTGATTTAGAAAGTATTTCAGTCCTTGCTTCTACCTCATACTTGTATTTCTAAGTTGGTGGCTTTTCTTCTTTTTTTTGAGTGACCTTTTCCCCTTGATGAGTTTATACACAAACGTTTTAACATAACAGCTTGTTGGCTGTTTGTGCAAGAAGTAAAACCACTTTCATGAATACAAGTTACTTATTTTTTGGCGCGGGGTTTGGTTCTGACCGTAACTGTGGATAATCATTGCCGCCTGCAGATGTCAGAGGGTGCCGTCCGTCAAGCTGAACGGTCCCAGACAGTCAGATTAAGCTGAGGCATCTGGAAGCAGCACATCTGAAATAGATTTTACGACACCTAGCAAGCCTTCTTTTCTCATAATACCTGAAAGTTTCTGAGCAGAGAGGGCATCGGCTGATAAGCTTTGTCACCCAGTACTAAGAGAAGCAGTTTCTTTCCAGAACAAAGACCCCAAAGGAAAAGGCAACTCGACTCAGAAATGATGTAAATAAATAAATAAACTCAAAGTTTTCCAGAGGTCCCTTTGAAGAGATTTCTTTTCCTTGTCAGCTGAGCACTTCACAAGTTTTGCTGACTTTCTAGATCAAATGAAAATAGAAACACCATTTTCTGCTTTGCAGCCAAATCCACTTGTCTGCGTAACTCCACTGAACAGGCTATGCTCTGAGCTTAGGATGGCATTAAGAATAACTAGAAATTCCCCAAATTACACCATTCCCTTCCACCAACAGAATTTTCGTTAAAAAAAAAAAATCCCTGGAACCACTATATGTTTACTTTTCTCCAAGTCCTAAGGGTTCTTGATTATTTTTTCACTTATTTACTTATTTTTCTTACAGTTTTATTGAAATATAATTGATATATAGCACTGTATAAGTTTAAAATGTACAGCAGAATTATTTGACTTATATACATCACGAAACAAACTTGTCAAGTTATTTCATTTTTTCATTATTTTGAAGAATTGAACAAAATATAATTGAGTCCACCCTGTGAAATACATTGGTCCATGTATGTTTTTACAATTATACTAAATATTTTTTCTTGAGAAACATTATAAACGATTTTGATATTTTAAAACTATATATATATAATACATATATATATATATATATAAATAACCAAGATGGAATTGCTCAGTAGAAAGGTGTGAACCTCTTTAACTTGAGAAATATTGCCAAATTAAAATACTGCTGATCAGTTTCTCCCTCTTACGATGACACAGTATCTATTGAAAAGATAGTTCTGAGTTTTATTACTTGTTTTTCAAAAGCACTGTGATGATTTTTTTTAAATTTTTTTATTGGCTACTTTTAAGGTTTTCTTTTTTATCTTGGTTTTCAGTAATTTGATGGTACTAGGTCCTAGCATACTCCTTATTTATCCTTTGTGGGAATCATTGAGCTCGTAGAATCTCTGAGATGTGGTTCTTTATGAGTTTTGAAAATTCTTTGTCTTCTCTTCAGTTGTGTTTCTAATCCATTATTGTCTGTCCTTGTAATACTACAAATACTACAAATAAATGTAGACTTTGGGCAGTGTCCCTCATGCCTCTTAGTTTTTTAAAATTCTCTCTTCTCTCTGCTTCAGTCTGGATAATTTCTATTGAGTCATCTTCAAGTTCACTATTCTTATTGTTTGCTGTCTGCAGTATGCTATTAAACCTATTCATGTGTAACGTCAAATATTTTAATTTCCAAGATATTTGATGATATTCATAGATTCAAATTTTCTATCGAAATTCTTAATCTTCCATCTATTTTATCCATCTTCTTTTCATTCATCATGGCACTTTTAAAATCGTCATTAACTCCCATATCTGAACCATCTGTGGGTCTGCTTCTGTTGTGTATTTCTTTATCGCCAGCCACATTTTTATTCCACATCATGGGTCTAGGTGTCTAGTACTTGCTGACTATGTATCAGACATTATATTTAAAGAACTGTAGAAGTTACAAGTGATGTTTTCCCCAGAGAGAACGCTTCGCTCTATGTGGAAGCAAGGAGAGAAGCCTGTTGTCTCAGCGCAAGCAGAGGCTGAGCTAGCTCAAGGTTAAATTGTACTTTCAGTAAGATCTGGTCCTTCTTTGCTTCCTTCTGTTCCTTGCATGTGACCTTCTCATGTTTGTTTCCAAGCCTGACTTTTTAGTCCTGAAAAATTACAGGAGATTCAAGACTACTCTTGGGGGATTTTGAACTTAGCTCTTTTAACATTCTGCCTCCAAAGATTCAAAATTTAGCAAATGTTTTAAAAGAGAAAGTGGTTGTGTGTTTCGAAGAAAGCCCCCTTTCTCCAGTTAGTCTTGTAAGCATGTCAGTATTACTGGAAATTTCACTCCAGTTTTAGGATCCAGTTGTCTAGCCTTGCACCTCCCCATGGACACCCCAGAACTTACTAAATGTCTTGTGGAGAAAACTTATTGCATTTAGGCCTTCTCAAATTTCTTCTCGATCAACCAGGACCAAGTACCTACAAAAAATTTTTCAAGTTTTCTCTTTCCTTGAGTAGAGTTGCTCTGTTTGGATCAAGCCTTAGCCTGTCTGCAACCCACGTCAGTAAGTATCCCAGGGAAAAAAAACACTGGTGATTCTCACTCAAATTTGAAGTTCCCTCATTTCTACCCTGAGTTCCAGCGTATCTAGTCCTTTTTATATTTCTTCCTCTCAATATCTCCAAACGTATGTCTTTGGTAACTTGTCTGGCTTTTCTGGTACTTGGAGAGGGAGAGCTGGCCTGCTTTGAGTTACTGCATCCTGCCTGGAAGTGAAAGCATTCACTTCATTGCCTAAAATTTGAGGGGCCAGAAGGTTAGGGTAAGTAAACACCTTGCAACTGTCTCTGAGAGTGTCCCCCATCTTCAGTGCCTCAAGTCAACTTCAAAAATTGAGAATTATAAAGGAAAAACAATGATAAATTTGTCTATAATAAAAAATTTAAAACTTCTGCTCTTCAGAAGACTCTGAAAAACAAGTCAAAAAGAAACCACAGACTAGGAAAAAATATTCCCAATAAATATAGCTGACAAAATATTAATATCCAGAATTTATATTCAGTATAAGAAGACAACCCCACTTTAAGTGGGGAAAATTTTTGAACAGATATTAGAATGACTGATAAGCACATGAAAAAAATATTCAACATCATTATTCATCATGGAGATTCAAGTAAAAACTATAGTGTCTTAATCATCACATGTCCAGCAGAATGACTGAATTGTGAGATAAACACCACCAGATGGATAACAACTTGGAGCCACTTGAACTCATGTATAATTGGTGGGAGTGTAAAACAGTACAACCACTTTAAGAAAAGGTTTGGAGATTTCTTTTAAAAGTAAACATGCACTGAGTACTTCTACTCCTAGGCCTTTACCCAAGAGAAATGAAAATGTATGTCTACACAAAACATAGGCATGAGTGTTCTTAGAAGCTTTATTCCTAATGGCCTCAAACTGGAAACAACTCACATGTCACAATAGGTGAATGAATAAATAGCTACACCTTTTAAAAAAGAACTACATATTAGATTTGTAAAGTAATTTTATGATTAATCAAATGACATCAGCACTATTTTTTTCTTTTGGAGAACTAGAGTCATTAATCACTCTTTCAACTTTTTCCTTCCAAATCTCCAGTATTCCAGGTATTATCCTTGGTACTGGTTGGAAATACAATAATGAACAGGCCAAACATGGTTACTGTCCTCATTTTTCATCAAATGACAAAAAAAAAAATCTGAGTTTATAAAGACAACAAGAAAAGTATCTCAAGCAAGGAAGGACGTGATCCTTGATCTTGATGAAGCACCTGGAAATAAGTTTTTATTTAAGAATTTTCCCTCCACTGAAGAAGTCTGACTGGAGGAGTGTTTGCTATTTTAAGTGGAAAGCTGATGGCCACTGAATTTTGATGCTAGTAGTCTCTGCAGATTCCTTTGACAATGCTTGGGACCATTTGACTTTCTTTGCATTCTGAATACCCATGTTTCCATCCAAAAAATCCTTAATTCAGTATGGGATGTTTAAGCACCTCTAGTTTGATATTACCACCCACCTCATGTTTTTGACTCTAATAAACTCCAGATTGTGCACAATCCTCTCACCTGGACAGTCTTTCTGTTTATTCAGTCCTCTTGGCTTTTGCTTATTCCCTCCTTTGTGCTGCACATGCGTTTCTCCAGTCTTCTTTTGCTGCTTAATACACTTCCTAAGATTGATGCAGGCATCTTCTCATAACTAAGGCTTCCAAATTAAAGAGGGTACCATTCCTGTCTGCCCACCTGTGTATACCTCTTTGTGCTCACCTTCATTATATCGTCCTATTAAAACAGGTGAAAACAGGCACGAAGTATTGCACGGTCTAAAGAGAGCTACCAATAGTTGGGGCCAGCACCTTACACCCCAGGATTTCCTCTAATTATGTGGGAAGTCCCTCTCACAATCGGTCAACTCAACCTGCTCTTCCCCATGCACATAAACTGGTTACTAAGGAGGAGAAATGTCGAGTTGAGCTAAGTTACTCCATGGTATTGCTGCCTTGGCATCCATTTTGTTTGGCCAAAGGGCCTGCAAAGACGTTAAACTAACACTAACCCCCTCATGCAAGCATACATCCCAGATATCAGCCTACAGAATAATAAGCAAATTAAGTTTCTGATATGACTTTCCCATCAGCAGTCTCCCCTGCCTCCCTGCATCTCTATGTCTTAAGACCCACCATGGGTCTTACCTAAACCCTGCTCTTTCTGGTTTGCATGGACCAATCTGGCCCTAGCCTGGGAACCCCAAAGCACTCCACCTCCAGATCCTAATAAAGGAATGTGGCCCAGGTCCTGCCTCTCCGAACTCTTTCTCTGCCCTGTGCCTTGACCTCCCTGTGTAGCCCCTCAAGGCATGTTGTGTACCTGCTCCAGGACCAGTGGGTCATAAACCTCTCTTTCCCAGTTTTCTCCTGTCATCTGTTGTTGAACTACAGCTTACCGTGTGGCACCTTGTGCTCCACTTAACAACTGTTCGTTTAACAAAGTCATAACAGGAAGGAGGCAGAAAAGGAAGTAAAACTCAGGTGCCACAGCCTTTCTCCAACAATCCAGCCCTTTCCATTTTCTTTTCCCTAGAAACATCTTCACACCCCCATTTCCATGCAAGTGAGAAGGAAGATTTTGAGACATTTGCTCATAGAGAAAAGGAATGTATGAAATGAGGGGCAGACCGAAATTTCCTACTCTGGTTGGATATTTGCTTAGACAGGGAACTTGAAATTTCTTTCCGTTCTTTCTGTTCAAGAGAGAGAAATTTAGGAGAAAGGTGGCATATCATTTAATCTTCACAGCATGAGCCACTTTGCTGTTGTCCCCAAAAGGGCTGCCTGGAGGATGCGGGTTGGGCCACTGGGAGTAGGCGCCGAGGAGGCAGGGGAAAGGGATAGAACCTGAATCTGGCTCTGGAGTCAGCCTGCTGGTCTCCAGTACCAAGTCTCCTCCCCACTGGCTGCAGGGACTTGGGCAAAGCTCTTCATTTTGCTGAGCCTTAATTTTCCCATCTATAAAAAAGGATAGTCTAAAAACTGACTATGTAGAATTTTAATAAGGAATACACAAAGTAAGGAAGGAAAGATGCTTAACAGAGCAGTTACCATGTAGTAAAAGTGTATTTAATAATAGTAAATAAATGTAACCATTGATTTTTTTTCCCCAGCTTCTAAGACTAGACTTCATCCCAGATCTTTATCACGATTAGATTCCTGAACCTACTTTCTTTTCCTTCTTACCCCAACAGTAACTGATCTGCCCTAAGCCCAGGTTAGTTTTAAGGTTTCAGTCTTTACCATCCTACTGTAAATTAGCTATGCCGGCCTATGCCTAGATATGGTTAAATAATTGAGTTTTATACTGTAGTCATTCTTACACTACCTCTTAAAATACCTCCCTAAGCCGTGCGATAAGAAGGTACTCAGGAAATTTGCAAAAGCCAGAGGTATAGCAAATCCAAATGTTCAGATTGCGTGCAGAAAACACACACACACAGTACCTGAGATGTAAAACTTGTAAAACAGAGCACAGTAAAAATAGTGTAAGACTGAATATGCAAACATAAAGAGGCCATGCCACATATAATAATAAGATTCTAATCCCATAATCTGCAGCCACCAGCCCAGGAAATCAGCTGGCTCTTTAAAAGTTGGTCTTGTAGTAATCAGACTACTATCACCAGTAACAATCCAGGAAGCCAAACAATAACCTCTTTAACTTTGGCCCCCCAAATGCTGAGGACTTGATTACAGTAATTATTCTTGTTATTACTAACAGTTTAGCCCTGCTTCCAAGTTAGGACCAACCAGAGAAAGCCAAATACGCACCCCTAACCAATCATACAGGATGCTGTGCTTCTAGTTTTCCTGGCTTCTGCTTCTCATGCCACCAGCCTCCAATCAAGGCAAACCTCAAGCCTTCTCTTTTTCCATTATAAGCTTTCCCACTTCCCTGCCTGCCTTTGAGTCTCTGCCAAAACACAAGTGATGGTGGCCGACTCCCTTGCTGTGGCATGCGCCGAATAAATAGCCTTTGCTTGTTCTCATTTAGGTAGTCTTTGTTTCCACAATATTTAAGTATAAAGTCTTGTTTCAGTTTTATCTTAATGAAATCTGATCACTTATTAAGCTATGACTATAAATTGTCACACAGAGTGGCTGGTCTCACTGTGGGGCTTAACCTCTGGCATCTCAAAAGCACCCAGAGTAAAACAGAGCATGGTGAGAAATAAGGCAAGGTCCACAGTACCTGACAGGAAGCAGCTAAAGATTTAAGAACCACTAAAAGTGAATGAGGGCTCAGTCTGCCCTATCAAAGTAGGTCAGTTCTGAGAGGATGACCTGGATGATCTGTAAGGTAATTAGAAGTGTCACCTTAAAATTAATAACTTAGTCAGATGAACCATTGACCCCGTGACATCATCACAAAGGGCAGCTCATTTCCTCTGTTCTCATATTACCCAGAAACACCGAATGTGTTAGGAATTCCCAAACTTTCAGTAATAATTTTTGTTAACTACTTTTCTTTAACCTACACATACATTACCTTTAAAACAATAATGTAAAGATACACCAATATATTCTTTAATACATAGATTATTTTAGCGTACAAAGGAATTTTCAACCCCTCCTTTTTTAAATTAATGATTGCTTTTGTTTATTTTGTTTTACACTCAAAGAAACTATGTTGTTATAGAGGATTGAGTGGTATGGAGGATGAGGGCAGATACTGGGGCAGGGAGAATGGAGCACCAACCAAATCACAGAACGTGGAAGAGAACTGCTATTAAACTTTTTTAAAGTTCATTTTTACAATAACATCTGCAAGCTATAGAGCTAAATTGTTTTATTCATTTGTGAGCATCTGTATCTCCAAGATGAGTCTTCAGCTCCTACAGGGGAACAGTGTAGCCAGAAATAGTCATCATCGTTAATCCAGAAGAACCTCACTGAGGTACGGATTCTAAGAAAAGGCCAGCTTATCTTAGACACTGGTTGTATACATTAAGGTATTTTATCTGGGAATCCAAAGAGAGATTTCGATGTGCTCCATCTGTAGCCCCTATGCATACTAAGAGAGTGTCAATAATCTTAGGTTGCAGCTAAGACTACCTCCCAATCATTCTCCAGGTGTCAGCCTGGTCATCACAGCCTCTGGGAAGTCATTCTGCTGCTCCCCACCCCCAGCAGTTCCCATCTTCCTATTATATTCTCTCCTGTCCCTCTCTACCCACATAACTTCACAGTTTCATTTTGGCGTTTCTCATGCAATTGCCTCTCCTGCGCATTTGTTTCCCTTTTTCCAAGGTGGGAATACCACTTTATATTCTCACCGGCTGTGTATGAGAGTCCAAGTGGCTCCACACCGTGGCCAACACTGGGTGGTTTTAGACTTTTAAATTTTAGCCATTCTGGTGAATATGTTGTGGTCTCCCAGTGTGGTTTTAACTTGCATTTCTACTGCTAAATAATGACATGGAACACTTTTTAATGTGCTTATTGGTCATTTATTTATCTGCTTAAAATCTCTCATTTTTTTAAGTTAGATTTTTTGTCTTCTTACTTTTGAGTTGTCGGAGTTCTTTATGTATCCCAGATATGAATTCTTTGTCAGATACATGTATTGGGAATATTTTATCCCCTGTTTGTGGTTTGCCTTTTCATGTTTTCAAGGTGTCCTTTGAAGAGAAGTTTTCAATTTTTGATTAACTCTCAGTGTATTTTTTTTTTTTTAATAATTCTCAAGTTTGGAGATTGGCTTATGGTTTTCATGGGAACATTAGTTCTCGGAGACAGTTACAAAGTGTTTATACTGACCTTATCCTGAAAGACACCAATTCAGAGATTCCATAAACTCGGATTCCCATGAAGGATAAATAAAGAAAATCACATCAGGACACGTAATTGTTAAGCTTTTGAAAACCAAAGGAAAAGAGAAAATCTTAAAAGCATCCAGAGAAAAAAGACTTGCTATTTTCAAAAGAGAAACAATAAGTCCAAAAGCTGAATTTTCAGCAGAAACTGTAGAATCTAGAAGAAAATGGAATATAATCTTTAAAGTGTTTACAGAAAGAAAAATCAGCCTTGAGTTTCATATCCAAGAAGAACATCCTTCATATACTAATGTTAAATCAAGATAATGTTAAACACACAAAAGCTCTAGAATTTGTCACCAGAAGACTTCCACTTCAAGAAATTGTAAAGGAAGTTCTTTGGCTGCAGAGAATAGTTCCAGCTGAAAGCACAGAACTGCAAGAGGATAACATAATGTCCTCATGGTCCATCCATGTTGTTACAAATGGCAGGATTTCCTTTTTTTAAGGAAGGAAGGAAGATGTACACACGCACACGCACATATCACATTTCTTTGTCCAGTCATCCACTGATGGACACTTAGGTTGTTTCCATGTTTTGCATACCTTGGCTAGGTTGTTTCCACGTCTTGCATGTCTTGGCTATCGTAAATAATGCTGCAGTGAACGTGGGGTTGCAAATATCTTTTCATGACAGTGATTTTTTTTCCTTTGTATAAATGCCCAGAATTGAATTTCTAAATCGTACGTTAGCTGTATTTTTAATTTTTGAGGAGCCTCTATACTGTTTTCCTTAGTGGCTGCATCAATTTATATTCCCACCAACAATCACAAGGATTCCCTTTTCTCCGCGTCCTTGCCAACACTTGTTATTTCTTCTCTTTGATAATAGTCATCCTAAAAGGTGTGAAGTGATATCTCTCTGTGGTTTTGATTTGCATTTCCCTGATGATTAGTATGTTGCGCTCCTTTTCATGTACCTGTTGGCCATCTTTATGTCCTGTTTGGAAAAATGCCTATTCAGATCCTCTGCTGATTTTCTAGTTAGATTGTTTGGGTTTCTACTGAGTTGTATGAGTTGTTTAAAAATATATTTTAGATATTCTTATTCCAGATATATGATTTGCCAACATTTTCTCCCATTCCATAGGATGACTTTTCATTTTGTTGATGGTTTCCTTTGCTGTATAGAAGCTTTTTAGTTTCATGTAGTCTCACATGATTATTTTTGCTTTTGCGGTCATGTGTAGAAAATCACTACCAAAGCCAAAGAAGCTTGACACCCTATGTTTTCTTCTAGGAGTTTTATGGTTTTAGGTTTTAGGTTCAAGTCTAATCCATCTTGAGCTGATTTTTTGTGTGTGATGTAAGATAATGGTCCAGTTTCATTCTTTTGCATATGGCATCCAGTTTTCACAACACCACTTATTGAAGAGACTATCCTTCCCCACTTTATATTGTTGACTCCTTTCTCATAAATTAATTGACTATATATGCATCGGTTTATTTCTTGGTTCTTTATTCTGTTCCATTTATCTATATATCTATTTTTATGCCAGCACCATACAGGTTTTGGTTACAGTAGCTTTGTAACATTGTTTGAAATCAAGAAGTATGCTGTCTCCAACTCTGTTCTTCTTCTCAAGATTGCTTTGGCTATTTGGGGTTTTTCTCTGGTTCCACACAAATTCGTCAATTGTTTATTCTATTTCTATGAAAAATGCCATTGAAATTTTGATAAGGATTGCATTTAAACTATAGAATTCTTTGGATGGTATGGAAATTTTTAACAATATTAATTCTTCCAAGCCATAAGAATGGAATATCTTTCTATTTAGTTGTATCTTCTTCAATTTCTTTTATAACTGTTTTATAATTTACAGTGTATACATCTTTTGTGTCCTTAGTTAAATTTATCCCAAAGTATCTTATTACTTCTGATGCAGTTGTAAATGGGAATGTTTCCTTATTTTTTCTGATGATTTTTCATTTTATAAAATGCAACTGGTTATTATACTGATTTTTTTTATCATGCAACTGTACTAAATTTATTTATTCAACAGTTTTTTGGTGGAGTCCTTAAGGTTTTCTATATGTAATATCATGTCATCTGCAAATAGAGATAGTTTTCCTTCTGTTCTGATTTGGATGACTTTTAGTTGTTTTTCTTGCCTAATTTCTCTGGCTAGGTCTCCAGTACTACATTGAATAAAAGTGGTGAGAGTGGGCATCCTTGTCTTATTCCTGATATTAGAGGAAAAGCTTTCAGTTTTTCACTGTTGAGTATGATGTGAGCTGTGGGCTTGGCATATATGGCCTTCATTTGTTGAGGTATGGTCTCTAGATACCCACTTTGTTGAGAGTCTTCAAATTAAAATAATCTATATAAAATATATATAGTTGTCCATGTATGTATTTTCCCTAAGAGATGTTACTGAACCAAAGATGTTTATCAATCAATATTATTTTAAAGTCAAGAAATAAATTATTCTTATTTACCAGTTCTAAGCCATGTGTACATGAAGCAGACATATTTTCCTATTTTAAAAGAGCTATTGCTCCTGACTGCAGTTAATCACGGCTGGATGAGAGCAGATGAATTTTCATCTGAAAACTTCTGTCTGATTTTCCACATAGTAAGTGAATAAATAGAGCATTTTCAAAACACAGACTACATCATAAAGAACAGTTTTATAAGCCAGCACTCATAGAAAGGGTTGAAGACAGATGCAACCCTTTAAGTAGTCTACAATTATGAGCTTAAAACAGACTTCTAGAGTCAAGACATCAAACACCTCTGCAATTCTCTGCCGCATGTTTCACTTTTAACTGCTGTACGTGGCATCATAAGCCAACTGAATGGATGAGGAGGAGGGGAATGGCTGTACGAAAACCACAGCAGTAATATTACACTACACATATGCCATGCTTTGTAGTCTACAAAGCAGTTTCACATCTGTAACCTCATTTCAACCTGTACGCAACTTTGTTGTAAACAGGACTGGTATTAATCTCCTCATTTTATACAAGACTGAAACGAGATTTTGAAACATTAAGTGACTCGTCCAAGGTCACAGGGATGTTTAGAAGCAAAGCTTGAACTTAAGCACATATCTCTGCACACTGACCAATGGTTTTCAAACTTAGTGTGCCTGAGAATCAACAGAAGATTCTCTTTTTGTTAAAAATGCAGATTCTTATCCCCACCTTCTAGAGATTCTAACTCAATATTTCTAGTGTGGAGGCCCAGAAATTTACATTTTCAGTGGATTCCCAGGTGATTCTGGTGCAGGATGAACCCCATTTTACCTAACATTGTGGTGAGCAAAGAGGGACAGGAAGAACCTGTGGGAAGCATTCAAAATTTGATGTCCCTCACTAGATCATATGGGAAAAACTTAACCTACTCCCTGCACTGGTATCACTGGTAACTTTAATTGTCATAGTAGTTAGTTAGGATGAAAGAACTGATGGTGCTGGTAGAGTTTTTTTTTAAGTAACATGCTTTAGCACCATTCAACTTAATCCTGGTCAAGCTTCATGAACAACTGATTTACGTTAGTTCTGCCTGATTATGATATCACCATCCAATAATACTTATGTGGCAGAGTCCTGGATTGGGACCTCACTGTTCCTTTGGGACAATTTTCATAAGATCAAGTCTCAGCCTCAATAGGATGAAAGTTTGCCAGGAAATGTTACAAACTATTACTTCCCTTAACTGTCCACAGTATAGACAGTTAAACGCTCCTATTTTCTTGGCTGCATTTTCTTTTATTTGGTTCTCTTAACATGACTTTAAACATCAAGACTCGCAGCCAGAATTTTTGGAGGACTGATGTATGTTTAATGAGTGAAGTCAGGAGTTGTGTTTTAGAAAGGTTTTTTTTTTTTTTTTTTTTTAACATTTTAGGGAGGTCAATATCAAAGGACAGTCTCTTAAAGAATGATGATCTGGTGGGTTTTTTTTTTTTTTTTAACAAACAGAACAAAGATCTTTCATGTCACCATGAATCTAATACTGTCTCTTGTGTTTTCTTTTGCAGTCTCTTTGATTAGATTATGTTCAAGGCTACAGGGACCTCTTGTCTTTTGAGTCCATTTAAGAGTTCATTTTCCAGCTTTGACATTCACCTCTAGAGTTTCAACAGCAATTAATCAGAAATATCTGTATCAGAAACATCATTAATCCTTACCAGACAGAAGCAGTTATGTTTGTGACTAAACTTCCATGGACTCTTTGGAGGTGGGATTTGCCATTTTGCAAATGTTTTGAAAGGGAAGACAAGGCTTTGAAGCAAAATGAGAGAAACAGTTTTAAAGTTAGAGCCAAAATCCAAGAGTCATTCAACCAGTCCTGGAGGGAACATTTGTTTCTGCTGTAGGTTAGGAGAACGGTTACTTGCGGGTTGAACATCATCCAAGTGTGCATGAGGGCATGTGGTTATCCGTCCTTCACATTTCAGTCCTCAGCCTTTCTCTGCCCTCTCCCCTCGGATGAGCTCATTTCCTCCCAATTTCATTTATCACCTCCATGCCTCAGTGTAGATGACGCGTGGATTCATTCAGTGACCCAGCAGCTATTGAATTCCCACTGCTATAGTAACCATCATCATAATAGCTTCCATTTATTGACTTTTCATCATTGCCAGAAACTGTGCTAACCTTCTCTGTGTACTGAGGAGAGAGTAGGGTGTTGTGGTTAAGATGGTGCAGAATCTGGAGGCCAAATGCCAAGGTATGAATAACTTTGGGGAAGTCATTCAGGTCTCTCTGGCTCTGCTTCTCTCTAAAGTGGGGATAGAAATAGAATCTTGTTTGGCTTCTGTTTAGAATTAAATAAAAGATTGTGTAAAATGTTTAAGATAGTGCTTACTCGTGGTGAACTTTCCATTAACATTAACATTAATGATAATAATGGCTATTATCACTCTAATTTTTATATCATAACACAGTACTTCTAGGATGTAGTTAGTATTTTTTCCAATTTAGAAACATACTTGCGTTCTTAATGATGATACTGGCTTCTCTGAATTTTGGCTCATGAACATAACACAGTGTTAGAAAACATGGCAGTCCTTCACCTCAGGTTGCACACATACACAAATAAGAGGATTGAGATAACCATAAAACATTACAAAGTGATACAAGAGCTTAGGGGCCTAATTGTCTATAGCCTCATTCCTGTTACCTGATTTCCAAGTATTTACATAGTCACAGAATGTGAGAGCTGAAAACACAGTGAACACCAAAATCCAGAGCTGTAATCAAAGCAAAAGTTTCCATTTACAACCAAGGGGAGGGCATTCGTCTCAGACAGGTTACGGGATGTGGTGACAGTCACAGTTGGTGGCACAGACAGAGCTCCTGATTCTCTGCTCCACCACTCACAATAATGTGTCACCACTTGGCATCCTACCATCGACACTAGTCACCATTTCAAAATGTAAACCTACCACTCCACATATGGTTACCTATTTGCTGCTGTCTGGAAGGCCCCATCTTTGGCAAAATTCTCTCTTTCAGTGTAGTGCAGACACCATATTGCAGTGAATCAGAACTACCCATATTGGAGCCATCCTTAATATTTACCAGACAGAATCTTCTCTTTGTGCAACTAAACTTCTATGGGGTTTACTGTTCCAAAGCAAATGCTTCAAAAAGGAAGGCAAGGCTTTGAAGCAAAGTAGAAGTGGTTCTTTTTTTAAGAGCTCAGTCAGGAGTAAAACCCAAGAGTTGTTAAACTTAAGTTTAAGGAATCCTTTTTTGACTACTGCAAGACATGAGAAACTTATCCCTTCATCTTTTGTTCATCAGGAAATCTGGCTGGTTTATAACACATTCAGAATCTGACCACTGCTTGCCACCTCCATGCCACCATCCTGCTCTCAGCCATGACCATCTCCCACTTAGTCCGCTGTGGGAGCCCCCAACCTAGACAGCCTGCCTTTCCTTTCACCCCCTGGAGTCTCCTCCTCACAAAGAATAGACTGCACGAAGAACTCACAAAGTTATGATTTTTTAATATGAATCAGATTATGTCTTTCCTATGTAAGACCCCTCAGTGGCTTCCCACTGGACTCAGAAGAGAAGTCATTGCCCTTTCAATGGCCTCGGGCCCACCCTCTCCAGCTCCCTGCTCCTTTCCTCCCTGCTGGCGTCTCCAATGGCTCTTCCCTCCATCCACTCTACTTCCAGGCCCTGCATGCCTCGCATCCCTTGGAAATCATAGGACCTTTGCCCTGGAACAATCCTCACAAAGACACTTAGGTGTCTGACTCTCACTTGCTTCAGTTTTTTGCTCAGAAGCCTCATTCTCAGTGAGGCTTACCTAGATCACCACATTAAATATTGTCATGTGGCCCTGCGCATGCATGTGTGAGCGCACACACGCATTCCTGATTCCCTTTAACTGTGGTTAGCTGTTTATAGTGTCTGATCCAGACTGGGACATCTTTCAGAGTTAAGGAGGTGCTATTAATGGTTATGTTGGGACAATGAGTAAACCAAGCCTGCCTTGGGCAAGTGGACATAGACCCAACCTGCTCTGATTTCTTTTCCTCTTAGCATTTATTGCCTTTTGGCATATTTATTATGTGTTTTAGTTACTATCTGCCTCTCCCTCTTAGAACATAAGCTCCATGAGGGCAAGGACATCAGTCTCTTATTTATTGACGTATTCTAAGTGTTCAGAATAGTGCCTGACAGCCTGGCACATTGTATATTCCCAGTGAATTTTTGTTGAATTGAATGAATAAGTGGTACGGGGAAACCAAAGATGATCTCAAAGCTCCTTTAAACTTTAAGCATGACATGAATTTTTCCGTTCATGTCTGTCAAAAATGCTTATACAAATGAATGAGATGATTATGAATACCTAAAATTTGAATCAGAGCCATGATACTCTAGATTTTCAATAACGGATGTGGAAGAGATACTAATGGATGATCCAGCTCGCTCTCTCTTTCAAAATAGCAAAATATACACATTATTGCTCCCAAGTTATTTCCTGTTCTCCATTCTTGAATGTCTCTGACTTGTTCTTCTTCATTTTTGAAAAACTCCTGTGGAAAGTCCTCCCTAAAACGTTGTTTTCCTCAAGAAAAATACACACACACACACACACACACACACACAAACACACACACACACACACACACACACACACACACACATCAGTGCAGCTTGTTCCCTCATGTTATTACTTCTGTGCTTTGTACATGTCCTAGAATTGTGTATGTCTTGTGACGTATGCTCTAGCACGTCACCTTCCAGCTTATTGTTTATATCTTCTATACGGTCTTTCTGTCTTTCAACGGACTGTAAGTTTTTTAGAGACAGGTGCTCTAATTTATTCACTTTTGGCTTCAGAGCAAGTGACACAGTACCTTGCGTAAGGTGGGCCTTGTATATTTACAAATGTGAGTTAAACTGCATTTGATTCGCTGACAATATCTTTAATCTCATTAACCACTCCACCTGCCCACAATGTGCTGTACAACTGCAACAGTCCAGCTAAACTATACAATTTTACATCACTGTGATATCAAAGGCCCTTTCTAACATGACATGTTCACTTAGTAATGGTTTCTTACCCTCCAGCTGATCCCACTCCCAGCTATAAATGATCTTCAAACTGTGGTTCCCATATTAGAGAGGGCTACTGTTTTCAACATTACAGGTCAACAGTCTAAACTGGGTTCTTTTATTTACTAGTAAATAAAAGAATTTTTAAAGTGAATTTGAAGCCATCAAGTATAAGCAATGTCTACATGAAATCTACAGTTATTTCCCAAACATAAGTTTCCATACATGTGGAACACAGACACATGTGCATGTACGTGTGTATCTGTCATCCCTAGAGCATAGGAGGATAGATATTACTGAAACACATCTCCTAATTCCTGTGGATTATTTTTGAGCTTGTAATATTTTGATGACTGTTGGCCAAGTCCTTCTGGACTCTTACTGGACAGTTTGTCCATTACTGCTTATATATTGTGCTTCTGAGCTATCGACCACATTTCATCCTGAGATGCTTTTACCGTGTGCATAGTTCTACTCATCTCTATTGAATTTTGGATTATACTCAATTTCTGCTGTGTTCTTTAGCCAGAGCCAGTTCTGTTTCCTACTTCCAAGCCTCCTTTGGATCTGAGTCTTTCAACAGTGAAATGCCCAGAAATAACAAAAATACTTAAATATCTTAAATATAAATAATTTAAATGTTATTGTATGAAGACTCTCCAGATTCGCCATTAGATGTCGAATAGATCTTATTTTGCTCAAATCTATGCCCAGAGCCTTCTGTCATGAAAGCGTCTAGTATGAATTGGTGGTAATCTCCATCATTTAAAAATCCTCCCCGACTTTCTCCATCAGATAATATAATATCTGCATCTTTTACCCCATTCTTTCCCAGCATGCTTCTTTTGTTCAGTTTATAATCAGACAAGTTATATGACAGTTACACTTGATTCAAAGTGTGCTGACTCCCTTCCTCATTAACAATGCCAGATTCTATCCCCTTAAATCACTATTCCAAGGGGGAAGGGGGAGAAATAGACAAACGTTACAGAAAATCACAAAGAAGAGTTTCTCACCAGGCTGAGTGTATCATAGGATGATCTCCCCAAAACCCCAAAGCCACCAGGGGTCTGGTGGAAACAGTTGCAAGAGTCAAGCCCTCACAATTACCAGAAATTCAAGCTGCCTTATGTATGTGTGGAAAAGATGTGTAACATACTTGCTCTGTAAAGCACCTTAAGGATAACATCCTGTTCACTTTTCACTCAGATGATATCTGTATTTCAGCAAATGTCAGCAAGTCCACATACTTTGGCAGAGCAAATGTTATTTTGCCTTTTATAACTGTCCTAAGAGGAATTGTGCAATCCTATAGATTATCACAGGGAGCTCTTGTTGGCACGTGGCCAAGGCAGAATGCTCTTCTCCGGAGGAGGCAAATTGTGAATTAGGTTCACTGCTGGCAAATTGCTTTTTTGTGTTCAGTTTAGTTTTCAGGATTTTTCCTGAGGGCTCATCCGGTCTTGCTCAACTAACTGGTTTAACAGATCAGCTAAAGTTCAAAAGCCCTCAATCTTTCCAAGATTTCAAAATGTCTTTTGATTCAACTGCTGATTAGGACAAGGGAGAGTAACAAACCTTTTACAGGTGTTAAAATCTCCAAGACAGACATGGTGTAGAGAAAAGGGCAAGGGAGGAGTTAAAATAAATTACACCAGGCATAATTTTACCCAAATTTAGAGGGGAAAGAAAGGGGAGAGTAGGAAGCAGCTTTTAACTTGTAAGCGGAAGTTACATTCTCCGGGCAGTGACTTTTTTTTAAATATGCTGGACCATCCATGAACAGCAATAGTAATGTAGTAACTAAAATTGAGGATATCTGTTCAAGGTAAGAAACCAGGAGCCAGGAGTACAATGTTCGGGAACTCGGTTTCTGCTCACACAAACTCGCTGGATCATTCGGCTATGAATAAACTCAAGATCCCAGATTGAATCCATGAGTAAAACATTTCTGGAATAATACAGTTTATAGATTTTAGTAATAAGCCTGAAGAGTGTTTTAATTACAGTTAGGTTTAGCTACGTAAGACACGCATGCACACACACACAAAGAAAACAAATTTGAGTAGTTTGAATGAGGTAGAAATTTATATCCTTCTTACAGAATAGAATTCTGGATGTAGGTAGTCTGATATGTAGAGGAGAGTTCCCTACTCACCTAAGCACTCTCCGTCTTTATGCTCCACAGTGCTATCACAAAGTGGCTCTAAATCTCCCTGCTGTCTCATGTTCCAAAATGGCTACTGTAGCTGTTGCCTTTATGTCTGACTTCTAGGCAGGAGAAAGCGGGGAAGTGAAAGGCAAACACCTCCTAGTTGAGTCAGCTCTACTTGGAGGACCTTCCTAGGAGAAATACACTACTGGTTACCATAACCAGTAAACATACTACTGGCTAGATGCATGGAGGCTGCGAAATGCAGTCTTTTAACTAGACACTTTTGCCATCCTACCACAATATTGGTTCAATTACAAAAATACAAGGAGGGTGGATATTGATCAAGCAGCTTCAGTCCGTCTCATGGGTAAAGTAAAATTTTCATGAAACTGGATAGGAGACACTTTGAAACCTATTAGCTTCTTTTAACCATTACCTTATATAAATATTTCACAAATTATTTTTCTTAATGCAGATGTTTATTTGGTTCTCATTACTTTATGACCAAATGATCCCCTTCACAAGTAAAAGGATGTCATACAAGGTGACATATCACTGACTTCTCATAAAATGATAGTGTTACCCTCGACACAGGTCGTGAAATTTAAGAGGACACTGAGAAGGCTCATCTGACCAAAACCACTCATAATACATTGCCTGAAACATTCATTGTGAATGCCATTCCCTCCATCAAGATGGTGTTCTTATAAAAGGTCTTTCTTAAAATGAATATGCATTACTTGGAAGGCGTAATCTTTGCCCCATTCAATATCCATTAATCTCTTTCTCTTTATTCGTTTATCAAATTAAGTATCATCATGAAAAACAGAGACCAAGGCTCTGAGGGAACAGGTACCCTTAAAATGGATACAAGTCACATACATCTTCAAGAAGAAGATACGAAAATGTCAGAGTAGGAAGGGGGTCCTTTAGTGTCATGGCAGAGTGTGGACATTAATTCGTGTGAAAAAGAAATAGAAAGTTGAGAGAATCCACATAGCAAGAGAGAACGTGTAGTAAGAGTTCCATAATTATTTTTGAATCAATGAATGAAGTAAAATACATGCACAGCATCATTGTCAGTAAATCTTTCTGGTTGACTCTCAGGTAAATGAGTGAGTAGATGAACATATGCATAAATCCTCAGGTGAAATTATCAGTGAAGATTCCTTTATTTCATGATGTTGTTCACTCAGCACAAGACAATTAATGGATAAAGCTTTTCCTCACTTGACCACAATCAAACAGGTATACCTACCTTACCCTTAATGACGTACCATATCATAACTCTGAGTATGCCTCCGCACCCCCCGCCCCAGTCTGGAGACAGTGTGGTATGATGATTACTAATATCAGCTACTGTTTCAGGAAACTTTGAATTCAGCTGCTGCATCTCCACTTACTACCTGCATGGCTTTGAGCATGTTACTTAACTGCCCTAAACCTCAGCTTCCCTATCTTTAAAATGGCAAGAATGCAGTTGCTTCCCTTGTGAGTAATTATAAGGATTAAGTGAGGACTCAATGATGTCAGACACTGTTACTAGTTATTATCTGTTGGGATTTAAGTTTTGGTATTAGAGTTCTCTAGAGAAACACAACCAATGAGGGGTGTGTGTGTGTTTGTGTAGGGAAGGCAGCAAGATAGAGACAGAGAAAGAAGGATAATTATTTTAAGAAATTGGCTTATGTAATTGTAGGGGGTTGGTGGGTATGAAATCTGTAGAGCAAGCTGGTAGGCTGGAAATTCAGGCAAGATTTGTTGCAGTCTTGAGTCTGAAAGCTGGAAATTCAGGCAGGGTTTCTGTGTTTCAGTCTTGAGGTAGAATTGCTGCTTCTGGAAAAGTCAGTCTTTGCTCTTAAGGCCTTCGACTGATTAGATGAGGCCCACCCACATTATGGCGGCTAATCTACTTTACTTGAAGTCACTGGTTTAAATATTGATCACATCTAAAAAATACCTTCACAACAACATCTAGACTGCTGTTTGACCCATCAACCTGGGCACCACAGACTAGCCAAGCTGACATACAAAATTAACCGTCTCAGGGACCCCATAAATATGACCCCCTTCTCCACCTGGATTTTGAACAAATAGAGAAGTAAAAGATTGGAAAATCCAACTGTAACTCAGATGACAAGCAAAGGCTAGGATGGAAGCTGGGGTTTATGTTTGTAGGCAAGTGGGTGCAGTAGAATTAGGGACCCCTGCCCCACCCCCTTCTGCCAGCTAGGTGAACACAAGCAGCCTGGGCAGTGCTGCCAGGCAAGACTGACAGCACAGGGGAGCTGGAAGGAATGCACATTTCTGCTGACAGGTTCACACTTGGAAAGACAAAAGGAAAGAGTTACTTTTCTCAAGTTTTCCAATCATATAAGTTTCTACAGGTCATTGGAGTAAAGGCAGTCAAGGGGCAAAGAGCAAACCCATCTGTCAGTTACATGTCCTGCATAGGAAGGTATGGTCAGGAGTCAAGAAGGATTATTTCATCTCCCAACTTCATTCTCTCCTCACTACCACCCTCATTTTTCTTATTAATGGAACAGTGCTGTTTATTCTTGCTATCTGGGCCCTTAAAAATTGTCTGTGCAATGGACACTCTGGAGACTTGAATTTAGAGGCTTCCAAAACCTAAGGAAGCTCTGCCCAAGACTCTTCCAGGACCCTATATAATCCTGTACTTAGCAACTACATGTTTCCTCTACCCTGGGAACCACCAATTCCGGTCTCCACCCCCAGCTCCCACCCCCACACCCGCTAGCTTCAGTTGAGAACCAGCTGGGGTTTAAAGTGTCAGACCTGGTTTAGATCTCTTGACACCTCCGAAACAAATTCCCCTTCACTTTGGAAAACTGCTCAGAAGCCCTCAGAGCCTCAGCCAACTTCATACTGAAGGACTCAGACATGCCCAGTGTAGGGGAGATGGAATCTTTAGGGCATCCTTCCCTCATCTGTAAGGAAATCTGAGGGGCTGAAAACTGACGTGCTAGCCTCATCTCTCTCCCCTTGGCCCAGAATCCAGGGTTGCTCACTTCCAGTTCACTTGAAGCAGCTTGCCTTGGCAGGACTGGTATCTTGTGTCAGTCAGAGCTGGGAAGTGGAAGTTGCCTGTTAAAGGCAGATGAAAATTTAAAGTGATCTTTGGCTGACAGATGGCTTCAAAATGTTTGGTGCCTTTGGATCATTTTTCTGTGATCCCCACGTGAGAGATGGGAGCATGGGTCTCCACCACCGCCCTTTATTCCAAAGCCAGCAGAAACTGGCCAGGCTTCACATGTATCTGAAGGACTTCTTTTCGTTTTCTGTTGAGGTGAGGAGATTCCTGAGTGATCTCTAAGATTCCTGCTGATGGGGAAAATCAGAGAATCAGTTTTGGATGCAGCATCTGCCTGGTTTGGGAGGCTGTGTGGAGTCAGGGAGAGAACATGGGCTTTGGAGTCTCTTCCCACTGAGCAGCTGTGAGATCTTCAGCAGTTGATTTAATCTCCGGGAAACTCATTAACCTCTCTAAGCCACGTTTTGAAGGCACTCTAAAGCTGACATTTTGGAGCTAACTTTTCCCTGGCAAGAGAAGTTGTCTCCTCAGAGAGAAAGAACTACTCCGTTGTTGTTTAAATGTGAGATCTGCCGTATGTCCTGTGTGACCTTGAACAATTGCTTAACCTCTCTGGGCCTCAGTTTCCTCATCTATAAAATGGAGAAAGTAGAACCATCTCACAAGATATTGTCTAGAGAATTAAATCAAATAAGAAAGTACTTAGGAGTCCCCAGAAGATGGGCTTTCTCATCCTTCAGTGTCTGTATTGAAGGCTGACACTTGAGGAACCATCTCTGGATTTCTTGATTTGTTTGTTTGTTTGTGTCCAGTATCTTCTATTTTTCCTGTATTTGTCCAGGATCCTCATAAGAAGATCTGGAGCAAAAGTAATCTGCTTGATTTCCTGGCTTCAATTTGTTCCTTAGGTTCTTAGGGGAGGATTTAAGTAGACAACGTGGAAAGTTCCTCATAATTTTGTCTAAGCAATTCGACACTGATCAATACCAGCAGCAGTTCCCTGAACCGCACTGTGATTTTTTTTGACTGCTATGCAAATGGATCACACTGACCAAGAATGAGCAGAGCTGCCAAATACTCCGAGTGGAGTTCATCCTCATCAGGAAACACCAAGGAGGCCTGGAGCCCCCACCGAAGAGTGGTTTATATCCAAAAAGCTCATAAAGTAAGAGCATGTTATGCCAAAACCAGACTCAAATCAAGTGATAGTGATATTGGTCAGCAGGGCAAGAAGTATCGTTAGTGTTGGGGTTTGTTTTTTTTTTTCATTTTTTAAAAAAGTATTGAAAGCCTTTGGCCATCTGCATGCTCATCCACATAACAATATTTTTAAAAATACTAAGAGACTGTATTTCTTGAGTGATTAATTTGTCTGAAGTGCTTTTCATACATAACCTGTTGAATCATCATAGGAGCAGGCGTTGCATGTTCCCATTTTTAAGACAAGGAAATCGAGGCTCAGGAAGGGTTGGTGACTTTGCTACAGTCACACAGCTACTTGCTGGCTCATTTTTACAGCCTAGATGTACCACCTCCAAAAATAGGAGCTACATTGATGGAGATGTTGGACTTTACACAGGCTATCTGAGTTCACTTAATGTAATGATCTCCACAGACCCGTAGGATGGTATTCTTACTCCAATTAGAGGTGAGGAAATTGAGGCTCAGATAAATGGCACCCTTTACCAATAGCACATAGTAAACAAATCTGAGAACCTAATCCAGGGCAAAATAGGACATCCTGCACTTCAGGTAGACTGTGATGACAGCGTGTACCTCACACACACAGTGCTTTGTCGTCACGGGAAAGGGATCCACAGGAAACCCAAAGCCGTCAGCACTTCTACAAATTACACCCCGCTGTCCCTGACCCAGAGCAGATTCCCCCAGCTAGACTTACAGAAGGAACCAGTGGCATTCATGAAATACTCCTCAGCCTCTCTGTTCTGCACCCATTACAGGATGATATCTCCAAGCCCCCAGAGAAAGGGTGGGGCTTTGTGATGAGTGCTGACCCATGACCTTAAGCAAATGCCACCTGTGTCACTTTGAGCCCAGAGCATTTCGTTGTCAGCATGAGACCATCCATAGCTCTTGCTGGTGATGTTTGAGGTGGTAGCGTCTCAATCAGTTTGTACTGCCGAGTGACTAAGCTAGCAGAGCACCTGTCCCAACCCTGATGGACATGCAGACTGAGCAGGAATGAAACGTCTGTTATCCTAAGCCCTTGTGGTTTGAGTTTTTGTTTTGTGACTGATACAGAGCCAGACCCAAAGGAGCTTTGTATACCTCCCAAGGAACCTAGCTGGTGCCAGGACTCTCTACATGCAGAATCATGAACTCGTGTTACAGGGCCAGGGTAAATAAGCAAAGCTAAAATAAGCATACAGTTGCAGAGAGTGGAAGGGACTGGCTCAAGCTGGTGGACACTTGCCAAAGAAACATGGTCTCCCTCTTGCCAAATCTTGCAGCTTTTCCAAAGAAGCTGGATATTTGTGACTTTTCTTAAAAGATTAAAAGACTGTGGGTCAAGTTCACTCAAGAGTTTTTAGTTTGCAACTTCTGTGTCCTCTGTCTCAAGTTCACAGTCAGATTCTTATCTGTCAGCTGTAACCCAGAGATTTAGAGCTGGTTCTTTGAGTTCCTTGTTGTGTGATGTTGGATATGTAAGTGATGTCCTTAGTACTCACATCTGTAAAATGGGTTAAGTGGGAGAACACTGATGATTCTTAATCTTTCTGAGGTACTTCTGCCCTATAAAATCTCATATACGCACAGATGCAACATCTTATTTACGAGTTTCATGATTTCTGGTGGTGCTATAGACCTCAGACACTAACCCCTTCCTCCCTGCAACAGATCCTTGAAATCAAAGTTAAGGATCTCTGGGCTATATGATTCCAAAGGTTTCTTCCATCCAACAATATGTCTCATTTTAGCAGGAGGAATAGGGTATTTTTATTCCCATTGAGGATCCCCAGCCCTTCTTCCTCTTAGGGAAGCCACAACTCTGACGTAGTAATTGATGATGATCACTCAGAATGATATTCTTGGGGGTGTGGGTTTTGTCGTGATGTCTACAGTGAGGCGGTGCCTCTCACCCTGATACACTATGGTGTATCTAATCAGAGGGAGATCTGATATGCAGTGCATGCATTTTGGGGTCTGGCTTATGAATTTCTAGGTTCTAATATAATTCCAGTGGTTCGAATTTAGTTATCTTTGGCCTCCTTCAGATTTATAATCCAAACCATCAATGCAGTGCTGCTTTTAAAAATAATCTTTCAGAACTCACATCCAAACTGACTCTCTCTCGGTGCCGATGATGGGTGGTTGCCTTTGACAGTCTGGGACGAAGTCTTTTTCTGTGGTCACGTTGTCAGTTCTAGTCTATAACTCTGAAAAATCCATCCAGACAGGCCTTCAGATGCATTTTTCCAAAGGAGCCATTGTAATAATCATGGGGCCAAGAGCATGAAATCGCCATATTGCATGAATGAAGCAAAGTTTTCTTCCAGGTGGGCTCTGATTTCTCTCCCACTGATAGCATGTGCTGTTAATGCTTTCGTCAGTAGCACCTTTTACTGCCTGCCTTTCATAAAGGAGGATTTCCACCCCATTTGTCAGGATTCTAGATGTATGAAGCCGTTTTCTCTGGGAATCCCTTGATGTGGTTGGAATGAGACTGAAACTTCTATTAGACAATCATTCAGCTGAAATAAAATTTATCATAAAGGGCAACCCTAACATGAAATCTTTATACGTAACAAAGAGGTCTTAATTTGAAACAAAAAAGCCCAAAATGCAGCATTAAATTATGTCAGGAAACAGGCCCAAGGCCATATGATGAATTGGTCGCAAAACCAAAACATTAAAGCTAGAAAGAGAAAATCAAGTAGTGTTTTAAATTGGTATTAAATTAATTCAAGCAAGGTAGCTACCCCAAGATGCTAGAAATTTCTGGAAGTAATCTGAATCTTTTTAACTATCCTGCCAACTTCATATAATTAGCCAATCAAGACAATCTGTCCTGTCTCATTACTCAAGTTCTTGGAATGTGTGTTCAGTTCAACAAATATTTGATGGGCCTTCTATGTATAAGACAGCTTACAAGGTCCTGTAGGGACTGCCAAATAAGGAGCTCAATATTTAAGGAAGTAGTTCCCTAAAGCTGATGTGTAGGCTGGTGACATCTGAGTCATTTCAAGGGCTCTAAAATTACAGATTCCCAGGCCCTACCCTGTGACAAAAACAGAATCTCCAGGTGTAGGAACAGGAGTCTGTATTTTAACCACATTCATTAGATAAAACTGTTACAGAGCAGGTTTGGGTCCTACATAAGTCAGGACCTTGCCATTGCAAATGACAGGCATCTAATTCCATCTGGCTTAAAGCAAAAAGGGAATCAGTTGACTCTAAGAATTAAAAAGTCCAACAAGGAAATAGCTTCAGGCACAGCTGGATCCAGGTGTTCAAGCAATGTCAACAGGAATTGAGTAGCTCCTTCATCTGTCAAGTCTGTTTTCCTCTGCATTGATTCTTAAGCACAACCTAAAGCACCATAGGAAGTGGTAGTAATAGTAGCAGTAGTGAGTAGTAGTAGTAGTGATGGTAGTATTAGTTGCAGCAGTAGTAGTTGTAGTTGTAGTAATAGTAGTATTAGTAACAGTAGTCACAACAGTAATAATGGATTCTTTCTTTGCTCAGGCACTGCACTTTACCTGTATCATCTCATTTAGTCTTTATAATAATAATATGAGGCAGGAAATATTATCTCCATTTAACCCGTAAAGAAACAGACACTAGAGAAGTGATTTATCCCAAATCATGCAGTTATAAAAAGAGATAGAAAGGGAAATTGAACCCAAAGCTGTCCAGTTGTACCTTTCACTGTTTTGCCCCTTCTCCTGTACATAGTGGCAATATAGGCCAGGGATAAGTCAATAAAACACTGAAAGAAAAATTAGTGTCAGAAGGCAGAAGGGCAGGCAGGTATAGGCTTTAAGTGTACTCATAAAATGCCCCATCTACTGTCAGCTCTTGGTAGAGTACATTTGGACAGGCCTTGAACTCTGTGTTGTGGATGTTCCCCCAGTTCATCTAATTCACACCTCCTACAACTGGAAAGCTCTTTCCAGTCCTTCAGCACAGCTCAAGGAGATCTGCTGAAGCACTTGAATCCATGCACAAAATACATGTACAGGACTCATGCTGAACTTGTTTTAGCAAAGAAGGGCTGAGATGTCACAAACAGAGAAAGTGATTCCAGGGTTGCCAGAGACAGAAGCCCGATAAAGCCTTTGTGGCCCAGCTGATAGGAGCTGATAAGTCCAGGACTGGTGATCTCAGTACAGGAAAAAAATGAAAAATAAATGTAACATGTAGAAGCACGATTTAATAGTAAAAAGGATATGAACCATGAAGACAACTTTTTTTTTTTTTTTAAGTTACGGGTGACAGTGAGTCCAAGATCTCTGACTTGGACTGTCGTAAGAAACTGGCAGATTGTGGACCCCATGAACCATGCCTCCTGGCATTCCCACGTAACACTACTCTGGGCTTGGCGATGTGACTTCATTTCATCAATGGGACATTAGTAAGCAAGACACAAGTAGAGACTTGATATGTGCTTGCATACTGGGGTTTGTCCTATTGGAACACCTTCCTGGACCACTACCTTGAGACTGTCATGCTGTGAGTAAGCTCAAGTTGACCATGAAGGGATAAACCAAGATATCCCAATAACCAGCCCCAACCAATCCCAGATTCTAGTAATCTTCCAGCTACATGTAGGTACATGTGTGACCCCAAGCAAGAGCAGTAGAAGAATCACTCAGGCAACCCACAGAATCCTAAAAAATTATAAATCATCATGGCTTAAGCCACAAGTTTTGGGGTGGTTTGTTATGCAGCTGTTGTTAACCAAAACAAACCAGACTGCTTTCTTCTAGCTGGTAATATAATCCAGTGTTCAATCCGTTGTCTCTCCCTCCCTTCCCTGGCTGCTAGGAGTCTCAGAGCTACGTTTTATGTTCATTTCTGTGTCTTTCTTCAACCAGGAATTCTCATTAGAATTTATGCATTTCTCTGGCAGATTTCTGTCTTTTCTATTAATTGATTGGTCTTATCATATCTCAGTTTTTTTCTGAACCAACTAAAGTTACTCTTACTATGTATATCCATTTGTTTCATTTTTTAGATTCCCCATATAAGTGATATCATACAGTATTTGTGTTTCTATGTCTGACTTATTTCTCTAAGCATAATACTCTCCAAGTCCATTAGTACCACTACAAATAGCAGAATTTCATTCTTTTTATGGCTGAGTAATACTCCTTTGTGTATGTATCACATCTTCTTTATCTATTTGTCTGTTGATGGCAACTTGGTTTGCCTCCATATCTTGGGTATTGTAAATAGTGTTACTGTGAACATTGGGGTGCATTTATCTTTTTGAATTAGTGTTTTAATTTTTTCCAGTTAAATACTCAGAAGTGGAATTGCTGGATCATATGATAGTTTTATTTTTAGTTTTTTGAGGAACCAGCATGCTGTCTTCACCAATTTACAACCCTAACAACAGTATACGAGGGTTCTCTTTTCTTCACATTCTTGCCAACATTTGTTATCTGTAGGCTTTTTGATAATAGCCATTCTGACAGGTGTGAGGTGGTACTTCATCGCTGTTTTGATTTGCATTTCTTTAATAGCAATATTGAGCATCTTTTCATGTACCTGTTAGCCATCTGGATGTCTTTTTTGGAAAAGTATCAATTCAGGTCCTTCTGCCCATTTTTGATTGGGTCAGTTTTTTGATACTGAGTTGTACAAGCTGTTCATATATTTTGGATACTACCCCTGGTCAGTCCTATTATTTACAAATATTTTCTCCTGGTTCATAGATTGTATTTTCATTCTGCTGATGGTTTCTTTTGCTGTGTAAGAGGTTTTAAGTTTAATTAGGTCACATTTGCTTATTCTTGCTTTTACTTCTTTTGCCTTAGGAGACAGATCCAAAAAGATACTGCTACAATTGTTGTCAAAGACTTCTGCCTATGTTCCCTTCTAGGAATTTTATGGTTTCAGGTCTTATATTTAGGTGTTACACCATTTTGAGTTTATTTTTTATGTGGTGTGAGGAAATATTCTAATCTTATTCTTCTACACGTAGCTGTCCAGCTTTCCCAGCATCACTTATTCAAGTCTTTTCTTCATAGTATATTCTTGCTTCCTTTGTCATAGATTAATAGTCCATAGGTATGTGGGCCTATGACTGAAGTAATTCTTAAAGCAGTCAGAGTATATATAAAATAAATAAAATTCTGTGGTTGATAAGTAAGACAATGACTGAGATGGAAAAAATAATAAGTAAGTACTAATATATGTGAATTCAACTAAATATTAACATATTTTCTGAGTCAGGTCCTGTTCCAAAATATATACAAGCAGCCAATTCTTTAATTATCCCAATAACTGTGTACAAGTACTGCCATCTCCCATCTTACAGATGAAGAAACTGAGGCACAAAATTTTTGTGGTTTGCCCACTGTCACACAGCTAGAAAGTGACAGGGGCAGGGTCCACCTCAGGCCTGCCCCAATCAGAGTTCCCATTCACAGGCATTCTAGAGCACTTGTTTACATGCTTTTTAAATTGTGTTTAGCCTATTTTGTTACATGTAAATTTAAAAGGGAAGAAATGATCTTCCATGTGCTTTGAAGTACAAGAGTTATCACCAAGTTATCAAGTAGTTTTATAAAGAGAGAAAAATAGAAAGTTGGAAATGAAGCCTCTGTCACCTAAATTGGGTAAACATTGCATTCTTAAGAAAAATAATTTTTCCACATTCAAAACAGAAATTTGCACCCCAGTTTCTGATGCCACAATCATTACAGTTATCAAAGCTGTTTCATTCTCCTCATTTTGTCCTTTGATACATGCATGTTCTTTCAAATGTCCATTCTCAGAGAGAGAGAATACTTTCCTAAGAGTCTATCAGTATTTCAAAGAAGTACACGTATCTTGTAAATATAGTCATACTGCCTGCAGGTGGTCCTCCAACATACAATCAATGCATTCACACGTTGATTACCTGAAAGCACTCAAGAGCCAAATATATACTTCGATATGTTGACTGAACAAGTGTTGGAAATACTCTGACTTACTTTTTGGTTCACAGAGCTCTAGTATCACCAACTTCGCCTGTAAAATAGAGCTTATTTAAAGCTTGAAATGCTTTATTGGATTTAGATATTAAGCTTCTGTTTTCAAATAAGTGCAAAATGGAAAGCAATAGTATTGATTCTAACGATCAATTTTGAAAACTAATTAAAACCATAAGGCAGAAAGAGTTCATAGGCATGCCAAGTGTGGAATGCTTTTAGCCTCAAAAGGATGCTCTTGCTCTTGGTTGGTCAACTGAGAAGAACAACAGAATTGTTTTTATTTTCTTTTCCTGTTGATTCATCATTATTGTAAAGAAATGCAATTGATTTTTGTACGTTAATCTTGTAACCTGCTACCTTGCTGAATTCTTTGATTAGTTCTAGTAGTTTTTGTGTGGACCTTTTAGGGTTTTCTATATGTAGTATCATGTCATCTGCATATAGTGACACTTTTACCTCTTCTTTTCCAATTTGGATCTCTTTTTATTTGTCTCTCTTGCCTGACTGCTGTGGCTAGGACTTCCAAGACTATGTTGAATAGGAGTGGTGATAGTGGGCATCCTTGTCTTGTCCCAGATTTTAGTGGGACTTTTGAGTTTTTCACTGTTGAGTACTATGCTAGCTGTGGGTTTGTCATATATAGCTTTTATCATGTTGAGTTATGTTCCCTCTATACCTACTTTGGTGAGAGTTTTTATCATAAATGGGTGTTGAATTTTATCAAATGCTTCTTCTGCATCTATTGAGATGATCATGTGGTTTTTGTCCTTTCTCTTGTTGATGTGATACATTACATTGATTGATTTGCATATGTTGAACCACCCTTGTGTCCCTGGGATGAAACATACAGTCCACCAAGACTGAATCAAGAAAAAACTAACCACTTGAACAAACCAATCACTAGAAATGAAATTGAATTAGCAATGAAAAGCCTCTCTACAAATAAAAATTCAGCACTGGACGGCTTCACCGGGGAATTCTACCAAACATAAGAAGAAGAACTCATACCAGTCCTTCTCAAGCTCTTCCAGAAGATTGAAAAGGAGGGAATTACTCCCAAACTCATTCTATGAAGCCACCATCACCCTGATACCAAAAACAGGCAAAGACACCACCAAAAAAGAGAATTATAGGCCAATATCACTGATGAACATAGATGCCAAAATCCTTACCAAAATATTAGCAAATAGAATCCAACAGCACATAAAAAAGATTATACATCAGTGAAAACAACAGAATTTTAAAATATGTCTTATGGAACTGTGTCACTGAATTTTTATATCCAAAAAGTGAAACATGACCCAGAATTTTATCATTTTTATTTTTTAGGTTTTGAACTGAAAGTTCAGTTTAAATATTTCGTTCAGCTTAAATGTCACCTTTTTAAGGGAGACATTAGCTTTCCTGTGTCCTTTATGTACATCCTGCCCAACGACAGGTGACTGGCCAGGTTCACCTTGCGAGATGCAGTCTATCTAAATGATTCCACTCTCTAATCCATGATACTGGTTTTCAGTTGCCTCAAGGCAATTTGGAATTAAACAGCCCAGAAAGGTGCAAAGCTGCTCTGTTCTGATGTGCTCCCAGCCATCAGGTTCTCACAAGGCTTCTGGGCCTACAAAGCAGACACCCATCCATTCTGCCCTCCTTTCCCCTCTCAGTGCTGATATGAACCCTACCCTACGTCCTGGCTTCCTCCAGGCTGCATGTGAGAGTTTTCAATGCATGAGGACAACGCCCTCTTTTTCTTCTAAGATACTAAATGACAAACACACTGACAAAGATACTTTGGTAGAGTTCTGTTAAGTGTTCACTCTTAATATAGTGTGAGAAGTCTTTGCTAACATAAACATAGCACTGATAAAGTACCATCACTGGGAGGGTCATAGTTAATAATTTACAACTTGGCCACCTCATAAATAATTGTTAATCTTCTGACCTCTGTGTGCTAATGGTGAGAATTGGGCTTTTCCCAGTTTCCTTTTTTGTTGTTTGTCATCCTTTCTTGCCTGTTTTTCCCCTGGCATCAGGAGGTGGTTTTTTTTGTTTGTTTGTTTGTTTCGGTCTCCAAGGATACAAAGTTCTGTTTAGAAGCTGGTTCCTTCTTCCCAAGGGTAAGAGAATTAAAAGGAAGAGAAAAACTATCTTTTTTTTTTTTTTTTTTTTTTGAAGTATAGTCAGTTTTCAGTGTTGTCAATTTCTGGTGTACAGCATAATGTTTCAGTCATACATACATATACATATATTCTTTTTCATATTATTTTTCATATTATGTTATTACAAGATACTGAATATAGCTCCCTGTGCTATACAGTAAAACTTGTTGTTTATTTTATATATAATAGTTAGCATCTGTCTTTATTTTTAAACTATGCTTCACTGTTCTCAATACTGAAGAGAGCAGTGTCCTCAATTGGTGAGGAACAAATGCAAGAAAAGTTAAGTAATTCCCCAAGGTTGCTGACAGCTTTCGCTTCCATCCTAGAATTCAGACCACAACAAAGAGCCATTTCAAAGTTACTACACTACAGAGTTCTCAAATTTTAGTTAATAGTAAGTTTTTTTCTGTCTACCCCAAGTCCACTGGGTACCAGAAAATTTTTCTGGAAGTGGAACAAAAAATAACATTTTAAGTATATATTCTTCCTTGTGCCCCCAAGTATAACTTACTATAAAATATAATATTTGAAGAGAAAACAAAGATAGCTCCCCAGACTTGATTGCTTTTCCAACGTGGTTTTGGGAATTAGTGGCTTAATTCAGACCCCGAGAATCTGCTGAAGTTTTGTGATGTAAGCGAAGTCATTGACAATTGGGGAACTTTTTCTTCTAGAATTATAGCTACTCTTTTGAGGGTAAAAGGTTGCAAAGAGGGTGAAGATCTCCTAAAATTGCTCTGCTGTGTAATTTGGGGAAACTTTAAAGATGAGTAAAATAATCCACACGTGCAGGTGCTACTGAAATCATGGATGCTAAAATCGTGGTAGTTTTCAATCATCATGGCAAAAATGATTACACAGAAAGGTGACCCACAAGCTTTAAAAAGGGTCAGAGATAGGATAGAAGTAATTTTCTATGGCTGCTGACTTGCGCTCAGGAGGAGATTCTATTTTTACCTCCAAAGAAAGGGCTTTTTTTCTTCCTATAAACTTTTTTTTTTAATCCTAAATTGAGTATGATAGCTTTGTCTGGGTTGAGTTGAAAGGAAAATAAAAACCTACCAACTGATTTCACAACTCAGTTTTTCTTGTAAGGTCACTTAAAATTGTAAGTATTTCATCTGACCGATCAGAGTCTGTGGGAAGATTAGAAATCCCAAAACCAACCACTTTTTTGGATCTAAAGGCAAAGACAATTTTGTTGAGCCACCCTGAGGGGAACAAAGATTTTGAATAGTTTAGAAGTGGGATGTACACATATTAATGGCTTATTTAATCCTCTTTACTCCTCTCCCCATCTACAGCCCCCCAAAACCCTTCCATGACCCCCATTTTTGCCACCGTCTCCCACTATCCCTGCTGTAGATCCAGAAAATTGGATCTGCTAACAGTGGGGTCTATCGTCACAGATAGAAGCCATCCAGAATGGTGTAAAGATGTAGGTTTAAGTCCCAGTTCTGCCTCCTGTTAGCCCTGTAACATTGGCAGAGTCGCTTCCTGAGCCTCAGTGTATTACCTGGAAAATGGAGAAACTGTAATTTCTAATTATGGGGGTTGTTCGTAGGATTCAATCACATAATCCATATAAAACTTTTGACATGGGCCTAAAAGGTAGGAAAGATTTAACCTTGGTACCTGATCCAAGTCTGAGAGTAGCCATAATGATCACAGTACCTAACATTTATTGAGCATGTGGTATATTGTTCCCTCATTAAATACAATGCTAGATTTTTGGACAGCGTTGTCCACTCTTCATTCACACTGAGTTTCCTGTTTATTTCAGTTCTGAAGTCTTTTTGCTTCTTTTATTTGCACAGTGTTTTGACCTAAGGCCAGGACCTGACACTTGTCTATACGAAAGCTGCCATCATTAGATTCGGTTCATTGTTTCAGCCTATCACGTTCCGTCTGCATTCTATCTGTATAGCCACAAGTTCATTCAGTGTATCTTGTAAGTCACTGAAAGTCCCAATGGGGAAAGGGGTGCCCTTGGATCCACCTGGCCCTTGTCAGCTCAGCCCAGTTGGAGCTCCCAGAGCCTCCTTTGCACAACCCTCCAATATTGAACACTCAAGAAAAGGTCAGGTTCTCCTTTGGTTTTCCCTCCTGAGGGTCTCTCTGCTTCTCAGGGCTGTGACAGTGGAAGACCCATCTCAGCTCTACATCCTGAGAAGCCTCAAAAGGGCCTCCTTCCCTTCTCTCCCCTCTTCTGCTCTCTTTGGACAGTCCCTCCTCCCTGCACCAGATAGAATTCATTTCCAAACTCCAGACAGATATTAATGTTAAGGAAACTGGAAAAAAAAAAGATTGGATTGCCTGGAATACCTTCAACCATAAATTATTATTAAAATACCTCCAAAGTTCTTCCTATACTTAACTCAGCCTTAGGAATACCAAAAAATTGTTTAGTAAGAAAGATATTTAAGTTTGGTAATATTCACAAAGAACTGTAGTCTAGGTTGAATACCAAACACTGGAAAATGTCTGGGGACATAATTGAGTGGTTTTTGAATAATGGAGTATTCTAGTAAGACTAATAGCTCTACACAGAATCCTATGTAGAAATTGCCAATATAAGAGCTTATTTTTCTTTCAAAACTTGTGATTTCTTGGAATATCACTCATCGATTTAGTATAGAGGATACCATGTGAATAACCTCAACCTTCACTTTATTTGTAAGAATTCATCATTAGCAGTTGATGGGGCCACTAACGTCAGCTTTTCCTGCTCTGGCTTTGTTCTTGACAAGCAGTAGCACCCTGGTTTTCTTTTGTGAAACTTCTCTGGCCAACTCTGTGACTATCGAACATGGTGCTCGACTATCCTATGTAGGAAACAGATCTACCACATTGTTTCTAGGGGCTTTCAGCCTAGTCATTGACTGTGTGTTCCATGATATAGTTAAGTGGTCCCTTTTTTGGATCCACTTAGCAGTCATTGTTTGTGGATGTAGACCTTCAGCAAAGATATCAAAGACAGAGTCATAAGATACTTAATGTTGTGTCTACACATTGGCAAAAACCAAGGTTCCAGGAGTTTCATTGGTTCCTATTCTTTTCAAACTCCCAGTTGTTTAATTGAGACTTTCCAATTAGTTATTAATTTTGCTTATTAACAATAATTATTTTGCTTGTTACTGAGGAAATTTAACTGATTGGCAAGAGAAAATAGGCTCCAGCTTGATTAGCTTGACCCCAAAATGTTTGACCGAATGGCCCACATCATGTCCACTCAAGGCGTTAGGCTCCCTCACTTGCTTTTGGGCTCCCATCTTTTTGCTTTCTCTATATGCATGGCCTGTTTTAAGCTTACCCATAGTTATCTGATTGGATTTCCAGGGTTTTGGTGTGGGACTTCAGAGAATTTATCAAAAAAAGTCCACCAAACCACATAGCTTTGGTTCTAGATCCCAGACTAACTTCCAGTCCAGGCAACGGGGAATTTCTCTTAGGCCTTATGTCCCTATTATACAGAAATACTTTCTTTGGTACACACAGTATTTTCTCTTAAGTATTTTTAATTAGCCTATTCATTAAAATCTATGGATGTCAGCTTTTAGAACTCTGGATTTCACTTTTTTTTAAATAGCCAAAAATATTAGGAAAGACTGAGGCCATGTTTCTGAATGACAGTCCTTTCAGTGATCACACATTGTCCACTGGGCCCATCTCTACCCAGTAAGTTTTGCATCTTTGCATCTAGCTGCCTGGCCCCGATTGGCATCTGAGTCTGTAACGTCTCCTCTCCATGATCCAGATGAGCTCAGCTGAGTACTAAGGTTTGAGGCCAAACCCTCATCCAGAATGTAATTCCCTTGTGGATCCACAGGAATAGTGGGTGGTTGGTTAAGGACAGGATTCACAAATTCAGTAATCTGGATCCAAGTCAACTTTTAATTTTTTCTTACATCCATTTGGTTATGGGTGGGGTATATGCTAAACAGCTAAAACAAAGAAACAAAGCCATAACCACAACAAAAATAAAGTAGCTCAAACAAAACAGAGGTTTATTCTTCTTTCCTGAAATATTCCAGAGGCCAGCACATGGTCCAGGTTGCAGGGAGCTCCCATCCAAAAAACCATCCAAGCATCCAACCTTCTTCCTTCTCTTGCATGGCTCTGTCAACCTCTAGTGTGATTTCTCACCCATTTGGTGAAAGGTGGCTCACGTCACACAAACCAAGGTCCAGCCCATGTAAGGGGAGAAGAGAAAAAATGAAGAGGAAACAAATTGCATTTAAAGAGGTGTCTGGAAGGTACGCCCCTTACTTCTGCTCTGACTACACTAGTGGTGGCTTAGTCACAAGGCCTCACTGAGCTGCTCAGAAGCTTTTGTAACATTTCTGGTTGGCAGCCATGGGACCCGCCGAGAATCCATAAGACTCCATGACTAACAGTAGGCCAGAGCGCCTATGCACTGGAGAGCGGGCCCTATACCCTGCCTGAACAACAGGCCTTGCAGAAAATATCGGGAGACAGTAAGATCTTACTTCTCAGAGACCACACACACAAACACACACACTCTCACAAACACACCATCACAACCACCCCCAGCCAGAGCCATCAATCTATAAGCCCTTGGATGTTCCCTTTTTTTTTTTTTTTTTTTTTTGAACCAAATAGCTACACATAGTGAAATCACGAGGAAACAATCTATCAAATGTGGATTACACACCAAACTCTGACTCTCAAAATCTCTTTCCAACTCTTCCTTCACCTGACAGGCAAGACTCATTTTATCAGGGTAGAAGTTACACATTTTCTGAAATGCTGAGAGTGGAAGAAATCCCTCTTCATGGGATTTTTATCTTAAAAAAAAAAACAAACCAAACTCCAAAAACAAACAAACAAAACTGTCCTGAAAGAAAACTAAAGCTCATGCCATACGTGTGTGTGTGTGTGTGTGTGTGTGTGTGTGTGTGTGTGTGTGTGTGTACAGAGTGTGTCATAACCATGGGGAAAGAGGAGAGAAAAAAGTGCAGTTACACAATGATCGCCCCCCATGGGTTCTCCAGATCTTTGATCAGAGTTGCTCAACAGTTCGTTGGATCCGCAGGCGTTCTTCTCCAATAGCCTACTTGCACACACCATTTATTTCTCAGAACTTTAAAGCTACCCCCTAGAGTTTTAATTCCACCGAGAACATTTTAAGAAACTTTGCATTTAATGCCAAACTTTTAAGATGGCTCAAAGAACATCTTTATTTTCTATTTACAAGGAGCCATTGCTTTCTCATTTTTTCATCCTTTGTGCTAGTCCCACACATCTCATTTTCAGAGCCACAGCACACAAGATAGATGGAATCACCATGGCTCTGGTTAAAGTAGGGGTTGGCCACCTGGAGCTCTAACGACGGACCCTCCTTGTCATCTCCCAGTGAAGTCCTCAAGGCCTCTTTGGGGAGCCCTCATCACTCTGTGAACACTATCTGATAACCATGCTGACTCTTTGTTCATGGCCTGAGGTTCAAGAATAGGAGAGAGAAGGGGGAAAAACATCCAGGAAAACACATGCCTTTTCTATGTAACACCAGTGCAATTTGACAGTTCTATTAATTCCATAGTGTAGAAAGAAACCAGCCTGATCACACATGATGGGGACAAAGCGGTGTGTTGTTAAGAGGCTCGTGCAGTTTTTAATGCCAGACTTGCTGGCCTCGTGTTGTCACGGCCCTCTTGTAACTTACACCCTTTTATAATGTCAAGGAGTTGCTATGTCGGGATGTAGTGGGATCATCACAGTTTATTAAATAAGAGACTGTGGGAAGCTCCATTTCCCCATCTCCTCCGTAGGAGGAGAAATAGGACCGCCTTCTCTGCTGGACCACTGGGCTCTCTCCCTGGCTCCTTTGACTTCACCAGAGAGGCCTTTCTGACCAGCCTGTTTAAATAGCACCCAGCTGTCCGGGCATCGCTGTTCTGGCATTACCCTGCTTTCTCTTTCACCCAAGTTCTTACTACCACTTGACATCATATGTATTTATTTATCATCTCTCTCCACAACCAGAATTCAGCCTCGTGAGAGCAAAATCTTTATTTGGTTTTGTTTGCTATTATCCCTCTGGAGTCCAGCAGAGTTTTTTGGCATTTAGTAGGCGGGCAGTAAAATGAGTTAGCTGTTGAATGAACCATGAGATTATTGTGAAAAAGAAAAGAATATGTGTAAAATGTTCCACAGGGCATCTGGTGCATGGAAGGGCCAGTACAGTTAGGTATTTGTATTGTTGTCAGTACCTTCAACACCAGGACTCTTAAGATGATGGTTGACTTAATGATCTCACCCGCCTCTTGGTGGATCTCCTTTATATGCTCCCCAAGTTACAATCTAGATAGATTGCCACAACACCAAGAAGTATAGGCAGGTGGTGTGGCATTTCAACTTTTCTAAAGCCATTATGTGAGGTGCAAAATCACAGATAGTTTGAGTGACCCTTGAAGATTCCTTAGGAGGACAGTTTCTGCTGCCAGGTTTTACTCCAACATCACAACAGATCAACAATTCTTTGGTTGAGTATCAGACGGAGTATTTGACTTGTGTTAGAGTCTATACTGTACCAAAAACAATAATAAAAATTTAAAGCATTATCATGTTGAACACTAGTCTGTGTCAATGTTAGAATGTTTCTTAACAGAGTGAGATTCTCATAGGATGAGAGGTTCTTGGGATCTGAGACCAAATGTAGATGAAGATTCCCATCTCTTCTGAGTCACTCCAGACGTGCCCTCAGAGACTTGAAGGCCTGTCAGAAGTAGGGTCACTGTTCCTCTCTGTGTTCCTTCTGTCTCGGTCTTTCTCTCTCTCTCCCTGGCCATTCCCCCACCCCTTTTCTTTTTTAGGGAAAATGGTATGAATTAAATGTGTGCGTTAATCGAATCATGAGCAGTGACAAAACCTGTTATGCTCAGGACATTTTCTAGTTGGAAGGATCTTTTGAAGACATCTTACCCAATCTTTTTCACTTTACACAAGGTCTGTGAGAAAGTGGTCGACTGCCTAAAAGTACACAAGTTGTAGTACTAGAACCAATTCTGAGGCTTTCTAATCCAGTGACTTCTCCATCTCGTTCGACTGCCTTCTATTATGTCACTTGTAACACTTTCACTCTCCTTTCTCCCTCTTCCATTCCTGAAACCGTTCTCCATGGAGAAGCGCAGCCACCTTGAGTTCCTCGACCTCTTGGCTCAGGGTTCAAGCATCCTTGATAAATGTGGCATGATTCTTCCCTTTGTTTCCTCTGCAGTCTCTTGCCCCTTCCCCACTCCCCCAAGTCAGCTGGATTTCCAAGAAGCCTCTGGAGCTCTGACTCACTGCTCTGTAGTTGGGCCAGTGCCCACCTCCTCCATCCTTGGCAGCTACTGTAATTCCTGGTAGGAAAGATCATTCATGAAGCCCCTGGCATGAGAATCATGACAACACACGGCGTCAGAGTCTAATATTTTATTTTTGAGTCATGTGGAGAGAGGCACCTTCCTCACACAAAGACCAGGAAATAGATCCAGATAGACAGCACAAATGGATAATGAAGAGGACTTAAGAGACTCCAACAGTATAAACAGAACTGCATTTTTAAAATAATAAGCATTCGCATATAAATGCCAGATTGTTGTTGCAGATTAGATCGTGGTTCACAGTGACCTCACATGGCACTTACGCCCCGAGGAGGGTTTTGATGGGGTGAGACATTACTCAGAACAATAGTTGGTTGCCAGAAAGCCAACAGAGTTTTAGAAAATGTTTGCTCCCTTATAAATCAGACCCTTCTTTTGTGTTTCGAGAGGATCCATTGGGCTCGTTCCCCAATGATCAAACACACATCCTCTGCCACCATCAGTCCACATCACCCCCATCTCTCCATCTCTCCGTCTCTCCACTCCCCCCACGTCTCTCTCACACAGACACACACACTCAATGCTCTTTTCAAAATTTTGCTGACAAATTTATGCATCCCATTTCCTCTTTCTCTAGTTGTGGTCTTTTAAGTACTCTGCAGGACTAAGACTGTGAAGAGAATTCTAAAAACTAAGGAGGAGACACCTGGAGCAAAAGCTAAATTGGAGCAACGCTCTCTGTAAACTTCCACAACGTCATCTGAGTGTCTGGGTGTTAATTACGCAGTGCCCTTGGCCCCCAGAGTTCTCTTTCCTTTTGATTCCTACTAGTGATTTTAAATCTCTCCACGTGTTTTACACACTCTCCCCCCACCTCTCCAACCCTTCACCATGATACTCATTCAAGTGGGAGGAGGAGGGGCAAAGAAAAAGAGAAAACTGAGTATAATGTCTATCTGTACAACCCTTCCTTCCATCTTTTGGCTTATGCCTGAGATAACAACTCTAATGGCCTTTGAAATTCAAGTGGATTTGGGTATATTTTAGTAAGTACCTTTACAGTCTGACTGATGACATTTCATGTCTTAAAATAGTTCTTCCCCAGTGGTTTCTTCTCCTAGCGATGGATGGAAAACCTTAATACATGAGGATATCGTAGAATAAGTGGGTAATAATCAGCAGAGACACAGGGTGATGTAGAAATCAAGTGTGTGTCTTATTTTTAGAGTGTTCCTCTGATATGATTCCTCTTAAAAACATTTCGAAGTGTTAGGATCTGAAACCATCGCCATGATTTACTGAAGTCATGGAGAACACATGTGAGTCTTGTTTTGAAAATGACAGCATGCAGATACCATTGCTTTTTTCCCTCCCCTTTGGGTTTCTTACAGAATTGGTGGGCAAAACCAAAAGACCAAGATAAATTCTCCTGGTACCCCGCTGTCCGTGTTCAAAGGCTGTGAGTATTTGGTGTACATGATCTATGTACCAAGGTGATATTCTAACAGAGACAAATTATGTTCAAACATCTGAAAGTCATCATTTCTATGCATATGCAGACATTTTGAGAAAAATCTACAAGAGGATCAAAAACAAGATTAAGCCACATCTGTTTGGGTTTAAACGACATTGTCTATGTAGTTCAAAGTTGTTTCCTTTTGTATAAAGACAAAACCTGCCCAGCTGTTTTTTATCTTAAATTCTTAGCCTTTATCAAAGAAGTGTTTTTATTGGCTAGCCAGTGTTATTTCTAAAAGTTGAACTCGTTAGGCAAGGGGGCTAAGAAGAAAAAAAATATGCTGTATTGGTCTTGCGTCTCTCCCTTGAGCCTTTCCTTGGCACTCCCAGAAAACTAATACAAGTGTTTTGTTCATTTCTAAATAGAAATGCTGTATCTACTGCGTGTCACCATGTCATAAATTAGGTATTCCTTCATTTTATACAAGTAATTGATTGCAATCGACACTGATAAGAAACATGAAACAAAAAATGAATCCTCAAAGGCATGAATTATATAACAAATAAGCATTTAACTGCATGAATGTTATGCACTGTTGAACAGGGAAAGGAATGCTTTTGAAAGCTGCCATCATCAGTAAATAGTCTTATTTAGTAGAAACATGGGTGTAGAGTGATACTGCCCTAGCTGTGTTTCTTTTCAACATCTAATACATTCCTACGTTAAAAATCACATCTGATTACAAAGTCCTTCTATTTTATGAGGAATAGATAAGCTCCACTATGAAGCACCACTAAATGGGTTATTAGGATGAAACTTGAAAGCGAAAAATTAGAATGAATCAAAGGAATATGATATGACAACCAAACCTTTCTAAGCAATCGCTTAGCTGTTTTCTGGTTAGATGATTGATTCTTTCTGTAATTTCCAGTTGCATTTAGCGGAATAACTAAACCACATAATACAGACAGGTAGGTTTCCATGAACATACACACAAATGGATTCTATTGTTCTTCCCACGTGTCAACAATCAGCAGATAACTTTAAGGAGGATATTATTGAAAAAACCTTTTCATTGTAGCCTTTCCAATCAGTTCTCCCTTACACACACACAGAACTATTCTTTTTCCTTTCCAAACAAGGATAGTTCTAAAGCCTTTGTCCCTAGTTTGTGTCAAAGAAGTGGCTCCAGTTTTCCCTACTTTCGATTGCCATAAAAACATACCTTTGAGACTAAAAAACGTCCCATGTGCAAATGCAGAAACCACTGTACTTCTTCACTCATGGGGTTTTATCTGTTTTTTCTTGTTTCCTTAGTACATTCAAAATACTCAGTTTAACGTAGTCCTTGGGCTCCAGTGTCATCCTGCTTGACTTCAAATCTTAGTTTTGCCACTTACCAGCTGAATAATTTTGGCTACTTAACCTTAGTTTTCTCATCTCCAAAAAAGAGGTCATCATATGACTAACTTCCACCAAGTCATTGGAAGGATTAAATGAGAAAAGACAAGAGAAGCGCTTAACAGAGTGCTTGGCTTGCAGTGGCTGCTCAGAACAAACTTTTGCCACCATTATTCTGCAGACTGGTTTCAATCTTCTCTCTGCTCCATTCCCCCAGCCCCCTACTGTCCTTAACCCATTGCTGTCCTGTGAGCTCTGATCGTAAGTCAGGTTCCTACATGGAACAGGCAGTTGAGATTATCCAGACATTTACATCAGGAGATCACTTTCTGTATTCACCCTCTCTGTCATCCTTAGCTCCTGTCTGGAAAAGTCACACTCTTCCTTTCGGAGACTAACTCCTCCCTCTCTGGAGAGCACGTGGGTTTGCCAAGTATGAGCCAGTGGCAAGGGCTCCTACTGTGCTGGCTCAGTGGGGAGCTACCCCTGAGCGAGTGATGCGGTCCGCCCTGACCCACAGACGGGAGCAGGATGGAAAAGGTGGCCGGGTGGATACTGCTAAGTCTTGTGTTCTTGGTCCAGGTTCTTTTGCCTCCTCAGAGCCCAGACTCCACCATTTCTCCTTCTCAATCACATTTTCCATGGAAATCATTAAAATAACATCTTAGTAGGCCTCCTCACTACCACCTTACCTCATCCCATTCCCTCCCACACCAGCTGCCAGGTTAATCTTGCACAACTACTCCTGTTCAGAAACGTTCATGGCTTCCATTACAGAAAGAAAAAAAGAAAAAAATGCACTCTTCTTCAAGCTGATGGGGGGAAAAGATTTTACTGCCTTTCTCACAGAATAGAAATTTAGTCTTGAAAAGGAGACAGAATTTGTGGAGCTTCCTGTGTGCCAGACACTGTGCTAAATGCTTTGCCCATTTTCTCTCTTTTAATCATAGCAAGAATTGAATTAGATGGGTCTTCTTATTTTCCCCGTTTATTCATAAGGAAATGGGGGCTTAGGTTAACCTTGCTCAGAGACGGGTAGTGTGATGTGTTACTATGAAATCATTTTGTTGGTGTGTTTCTTGTCTGCCCACCACCCCCACTGCCACCCACACAAGTTCTTTGGCAACAGGAAAATCATCCTAAATGCAGAGCAGGTGCCTGATAAATTCCTTGCACATTCAGTTGGCCCACAGGCTTCAAACAAATCCTCATCAGTCACAAAGCACAACTGTATTGCTCCTCAGAGTATTTCTGATTTTCAAAGCTTCCATTACATTGGACCTTTTAGTTCTCAAAGCACCTGCCCCTGCCTCTTATTTGATCTTCTGTAATCCAAATCTGAGCATTCCCATTTTGTGGATATGACAACTAAAGTTCCAGATGATTCTGTGATTTTCCAGGGTCATAAAGCAATAAAATCACTCAGCTAGGAAACAAACCCAAGTTTCTCCCATCTTAAGTAAAATTTTCTTACACTCAAGATTTATGTACACCTTTTTAGATGCCTGGACTAGGTTAGAGACGACTAGAGGTTGGCAAGCTGCATTCTTTTTAAGTAAAATAGCCGTTGAAGAGCTTAAAATCTGTCGGTAGTTCAAGTGTCAGCCCCCAGTGTGTGGCTTCTCTGCCCACTTCTCGCCTACGAGGTGAGTTGAGGACAGAGTTTTAGTTTAACAGTGAATGTCTTGGTTTTCCTGAATTTATTTAACAACCACCCTGGATGTTATTTCAACACAGTTTATCTTCCTACACAGGAATATGCCCCTTTATAATTTCAAGGCAGATCAACATGGACTGGGGCTTTTGAGGTTTTTGGACAAAGGTGGCACTGAGGCTTATTCAAGGGATTTGAATGTCAGATGGGCAGAGGAGGGCTTGGCGAAACGCCTGCCCAGAGACGTTGGATGGAACCGCCAGCAAAGGAACATTAATGCTGCTTCTGTGTTGGGCTGATCTTCATCCAGGGAAAGAACAAATAAGCACAGAGATGCTTCTCAAAGTGGTAGGAGGTAATCCAACTTTTTTTAAAGAGTATTTTGGTCTCTTGGTTCCAGAAGGGATCAGTTAAGTGGACGTTCAAGGGAGAAATAATGGAAAAGTAAGGTGGCAGCATTTACAGTCTGGTGTCTGGGCAGCTGTGGAACAACATGGTAGCTGAAAGACCTCACTGCTATTTCGGTTGTAGGATTCTACAGAGAAGATGCATTGGGGCTCAGCTGGCCTTGTTCCCGTATTGCTTGTGAGTCTTTTGAGGTCATGCTGCACATTTGGTGCAAGTACTAGATTCACGGATTCAGCTGTATCCATCTGTCATCTAAAGAAAGAAACAAACCCAACTTACCTTATACCAAGAGCATAGATTTTCTGTTCCATAGTAGGAAATTCTCTGTGTAGCTTCATGTGTAACAGGGAACAAGAATTGAGTTTGAGGAATCATTTTTCCCCCTAGCTAACAAACTTTCAATTTGTTTTAAAAAATGAAAACAAATATAAATCAATACAAGTTTGGTACTATCCCCATGTCTTCTCAGGGTTGGCTCCTTTTTTCACTTGGATCTCATCAAAATATGCCTCCTCCCCAAGGCCTTCCCTCAAACCTAAAATCTAAACTCATATCACAAATTATTAACTTCTCTTCAAGTGTAGTAATGGTGCTTTCGTATAAAAAGGGAAAAAAAGGTTATCTTTTGGAAATATGTCATGAAGTATCTATAAATACAATTAATATTAGAAGAATTGGAGTGAATATAAAATACTACCCCTGCCCCAGTCTCCCACCCACACTAGGTCACTCTGCTTTGTCCCATTTGATGTTTTCCCCAGTTACTTAGGCCTCTCAAACCATCTTGTCCGTGGATGGGTTTACCCTCCTATTCCCCCTCCACTCCCAAAATATTAGCTCCAGGAAAGTAGACACCTGGTCTCAATTATTCATGTCTTGTTAAGAATACAAATTATGAAATTTTCGGATCTAGGTTTATATCTCAGCCTCACAGTTTTCTAACTAGAAGACTTGGAGCAAGTTACATAATTGTTGAACCTGTTTCCTCACTTTTCACACAGAGATCATCTCTCTTCTTCAGGAATGTTGTAAGCATTAACTCAAAACATGTACTAAGGGCCAATCAGAGGACTTGTCACTGCCTAGCTTTTTAACACATTAACTTACTTTAGCTCTTTGTTTGTTTTGTGTTTGGAATATTAGTTGATATTTACATTTCAATCAAGCTAATCATTTGGGAAGATTGGGTATAAGGGAACTTCTCTTCACTTTAAAAACAGACTGAGAAAGCAAAAAAAAAATCTATTCTTGGCTTTACCAGTTCTGACTTGATCTGTGAATTTCTTTTGCTGATTTCTCCTGCAAAATGGGAAACCACAATACATGAGTTGGGGTGATTATTAAAATGAGAGAGAGAAAAAGTATTTGGAACCCCATATAAATGTCAAACCAAATTTTATAAAAGTCCAACATGCACTTGAAATATTCAGCAGTTCTCCTAAGGCCTGATTACAGGCTTGATGGCCTTAATTTTTCTCTAATATATAATTCTCTGTTATAGAACTCTGCAAAAATGTTGTAGCATATCATTAATGCTTACAAAATGTCATAAAAGTTCCAAGAGCAGAAAACCTCCCAGCTAGAGAAATTTTACATCTAAAGATAGAGGCAGTTAACCTTAATCTAGGAAACTCAAAAACAACCACAGGATGGGTGGGTATCTTGGAGAGAATGTTCCTGCTTGTTCTTTTGAAGTAGGGGATATTATCTATGAACTGACAATATTTGACTGTCGAGCAAAATCCAAAATAAGGTCCCAAAAGTATTCATGGTAAAAGAAAGGAAAATAGGAAGGAGGGAAAGAAATTTTTAACAGAAGGGAACCCTCTATTGAGATGGACTAAGAAACAAAACAAAGAAAATAATTTGTCTACAGATAAATTTTTAAGGGAAGCCTAAGTTTGTAGTTGTTGGAAATAAAAGACAAAAGCAGCATGATGGAAATTTGGGAAGTTGTATTATATTGCCCACCAAATGCACTGGAATGCAAATAGAACCAGTGCGTGGTTTTGGAGTTGACAACAATCTGAGCTGTTAAAAGCCTACGCTGGTTATTCCTAGAGTTAAAGAATAAAGAGTTAAAGTGTTGAAATCAGTCAATTAATTAATAAATACTCAGAACTTGCTATATGCCAGGCACTGGGGACACACCAAGGGAAGCCAAGCAGGTGCAATCCTTGTCCTCACAGCACTTATAGTCCACTATAGGAGAAAGGTAATAACAAGATAAGTACCTATAGATAATTAACTAAATTATGGTAAATTTGCAAAATACTGTTAAGGACGCCTCAGGAGCATTTAATAAGGAGGTCTCTCCAATCTAGTGGATTGGGAAAAGGGATGGGTAAGACACAGAAAAGTAACCTTTGGAAGTGTCATTTATTGAAGTAACCTTGAGGAAGTGTCATTTATTCAAGATTGATCCTGGATAATTGGGAGTTGGCTAGGTTACCAATGGAGAAAGGCTTTCTATAAGTAACAAATAGCTTGTACAAAGGCCCCAAGGCAGAAGAAAGCACAGTGAGTGTGTAAACTGAGAGAAGCTCAAGTGGAAGAAATTGGGGAAAGAGTAGCCAAGATGAGCCTGGAGGAGTAGGTAGGAGTCAGATCAGACAGGGTCTGGGTAAGGATTTAGGACATTATTCTACGAGCAACAGGAAGTTACAGGAGGGAAGACCAAAGAAAGTTTAATGACTCTTCTTGTGATATTCATTCCATAATGAGGTCAATTATATTTGAAATTTGCTGGAAGACAGGTTGTTTGTACGTATTGGCCAAGACATCCAGACACCTCTAAAACTGTAGGATACTGAGAACTCATTGTGCCCTGAGACTGAAGAATCACAGTGTATCCTGCCAAAGGGAAGACAAACATACACAAACACACAAAAACAAAACCTTGGAGATCATTTCTGGAAAACAGACAAAATAATTCTAAACCACATCTAAGGCACAAGTGCTTAGAAGCGATGTCAAGTGGGTGGAACTCACCCACCCAGACGGTTATTGGGCAATTGTATAGTGCATAGTTTGGGGTGGAGGGGTAATCCAAAAGGTTGGCCACAAATGGGAGAGGTGGATTACTATCCTTGAAAATTCTGGCTTGTGGTTGGTCACACAGGAATCTGCTTACTGTATCTCACGAAGCTTCCACCCATTTGTTCAAGACAAGAGCATGAGAATCATCTTTGGTTACTCCTCCTTTATGCCACACATTGAATCCATCAGCAAGCAAACTACTTGTTATTCTTACTTCCAAAATTTATCTTGACTCCATCTCCACTGCTACCAACCTGGACCAAACCACCATCATCTCTGGTCTTGACTACTGATACAGTATGCTAGTCCTTTGCCGTCCATTCTTCTGTAGCAGAGAATGACCTTATAAACTTGAATCAGATCTGGTCATTCCCCTGCTCAGTAGTCTTCAGTGGTTTCCGACTGCACTTAGAAGAAAATCATTCCTTTTTCTGGTTTACAGAGCCCTGCATGATCTGGCCCTCTGCCTACCTCTCCATCCTTATTCCATGCCTCCTAGTATTCTCTAAAACTAGCCTTGATTCAGTTCTTTGAATGTACATAACATCTTCTGCCTAAAAACCTTAGAACAGCACTTGTCCAAGTGTAGTCCAAGGGTCTTCTGTATCATCTGAAGGGTTATAGGAAATGCAAATTCTCATGTTCTACCCCTGACCTACCAAGTCAGAATTTCTGGGGTTGGGATCCAGAAGTCTCTGTTTTAACAAGCTCTCCAAGTGATGTTTTTGAGTGCTAAAGTCTGAGAGTCATCACGCTAAAGAATTCTGTTTTTCTGAACCTGCAGTGCTCTGTGCTTTTAGCTGTGAGTTTACCATAACACAGAATAGCAATGGTTTAAAATGTGAAAATCTACTTCTTTTTCATGAAAAAGTCCTGGTAGGTAATCCAGGACTGGAATGGAATTCTACTTTTCCAACAACTCAGACTCCTACTACTTTGCTCTGCCATTCTTGGCCTCCATTCTCCAATTTATATCATGATCTGAGATACCTACTTCAGTTTTAGCTGTCATGGCTTCATTCTAAGCCACAGGAAGGATTCTAAGCCACAAGAAGGAGAAAAAGGAAAAGATCATGACACTTCCTTAAAGACACTTCCCAGAAGTCGCACACTCTGCTTCCATTTATGTGCCTGTAACCAGGATCAGGCCCCAGGGTCATACCCAGCTGCAAGGAAGCCTGTCAGATAGGTTTATTCTGAGTGGTCTCTCTGCCCATCTGAAGTTTGGAATTATATTGCTAAAGAAGGGAAGAATATATACTGGGAGGTAATTTTCAGATTCTTCCATATCCTCCACCCTGCACATGCTTTAACTTAAATTTGTCCTTCTCACAAAGCCCAGGTGTCAGGTAGGAGTAAACCCCTTTCCATTGTTTTCTCTGACTGCACTCAAATTATTTCCTTTGTAGCACATAACAGAATTTTTAATCAGGTACATGTATATGCATTGAGTCACTCCCCTCCTAGACCATAAGCCCTATGAAGGGAGGAACTACATCTTTTTTATTCAATATATATCATCCAGTATTGGGTATAGAGCTTAGTACATAGCAGGCCCTTAGTGTCAGTGGAATGAATGAATGAATGAAAAAACAACTAAATGAAATAACCCTCCTGTCACAGGTTGGAAAGGTTGTGCAGGGAAGTACAAGAGTCACTGGAGAGGAGCCACTTATCCCCATCCCTGCATAATGACTGACACTCACTCAAGTAAGGGGACCTTACTCCAGCAACATGAAGCAAACAAATTCCACTTCTGTTACAAGCCTATATATTCTCAACCAGCCTAACAGAAGCCATGAAAGAAACAAACAATAAAAAATCATGGTAAAGAGAATGTTCTAAGAAAGGTGAGAAAATACATCCAGATACATTAGTAATCATAATAACATACATGAATAAGATCTGTCAGTTAAAAGACACAGGGGCTCAGATTTAGATAAAAATAAAATTTATGTTTAAAAGAAACACATGTAAAACATAATGATACAGAGAAGTTGAAACTAAAGCAATATATACATCCCTACAGGGCCAACAGTAATTAAAAGAAAGCTCTTGTGGACAATATGAATATCACATTATATAGACAAGGATAAAAGAATCATTAAGACTGAACAAGTATGTTGTTATAATAAAAGGAAGATGGAACTGTTCTGAACCTGTGTGCATCTAACAGAATTTCAGAATATATGTCCAAAATTGATAGAACTGAGAAGAGAAATTATCCAGTTTACAGTCATTGAGGAAAGTTTAATACATCTGCCTCAGAAAGCACTCTTTCAAGAGCTAAAAATAAGGCTATATATGGTATGAACATAATTAACAAATTTGATCTAATGCTTGATTAGAATTCTACATCCAGTGATGTAATAATTTTAATTCTTTTCAAAAATATGTGGAACATAGATTTTTAACAATTCAACTTGTATGAGACAACAGATATCAAAGAATCCAGATCATACAAACTGTGTTCTCCGACAAGAGTACAATAAAGCAGAACTCAATAAAAAGATAATCATCTTCCCAAATATATACATTTAGAAATTGTAAAACCTTATGTCATTAAAAACTAGTAAAAGATGAAAGCAAATAAAATTATGTAGAAATAACTGACCAAAAACCCCGTATGTATAACAGACTAAATGTTCTATTTGGAAGGGAAGGTATCACCTTAAAAACATATATCAAAGAAAGAAAAGTTAAAAGTCAATGAGCTAATCAATAAAAATTTAAAAAGTCAGTGAGGTAAGTGTTCAGCTCAAGACCCTGGAAAAAGAATAACAAAAAACAAGCGACCAGCAGGGAGGAAATAATAAAAATAAGAGCAACACTCAAGAAAAAAATTCTTAGGATTGATGATCAACTCAACCTAATTCCCACCATTTTGAAAAGTTAATAAAATAGACAAAAACTTACGGCAAAATTTATGAGAAAGAAAAAGGAGGAGACTATTGGTAAATGTGATGAATGGATAATGGTTCAACAGGTCACTTTATTGGTGATTGTAATATTGAAATGAGATTACATAGGTGAAAAGGTGGTCCAGTGCCTGCAACTCACAATGAAACCCAGTCAGTATAAATTTTTCTTCTCTAAAGAAAATAATAAATGAATCAAAATAAAGTGTTAATGGAAAATGACCATTTAGTGCAGTGCTTTTGAAATGCAGAGGACTTTTTAGAGTCTCTTAAATCTTGTGGAATCCCCTTGTATAAAAATGATAATTGCAGAAGGGCTCTGAATAAAGATGGTGGCAAAGGAAATTCCTTCCACACTGTCTCTTGGAATTCACCTAAGTCTCTAAACCAACTTTTAAACTTACTGCCCAACACAGCAAATACCTTTTGAGGGCCCACCGTGCCCAAAGAACTTTGCTTTCCAGGGTCGTCTTATATGAATGCATGAGTGAATCATGGAACCTCTCCTTGGACTGCATGAGCCTTCTGGCTCTACTGAAAGAGTAAAGATATTTTCTCCCTCATCCTTCTTGGAGCAGAACACAAGCCTGGGCTACATCTACCATCAGTGTCTCTGTTAGAGTTCTTGGATTGCAGTGTAAGAGAATACTCCAGCCAACAGCCATAGAAGTCATTTATTGGAAGAATACAAAGTAATTCACTGAATCCACAGAAAAGATGAACAACTATGCACAGGAAAAGATGAGAATCAGGACAGCTCCAGCCTGTAGTTTGTAGAAGTCAAGGAGCATTTATTCACACAGGTGTTACCATGAGATAAATCAACTCCAAGACCCATGTTCATCTGTCTCTTCTTGAGATGCATTTTCCAGAGGAGAGATTTCAGTGGGACCAGCTCCTGACAGACTGAACTTCCTGCCACGTGGCCATTGCTCTGGTCTCGGATGCCAGCCCTCTACAGCTCTCTGGATTCTGATTCATTTCCCAGGTCTTCCTCCCAGCTCGCCACTGGTCTGCAAGCCTCTGATAGTCTTTAAATAAATTCTCCCTTCCTTAGGATAACTGTAGTCAGGGACTGTTGCCTACAACCAAAATCCTGGCTAAAACAAAGGGTCTTTGTTCAAAAGGTTGTGGGTAGTTGATATCTATATATTTGGGGGACTGGGCACATTGTGACATTGATACAATAGGCTAGAATCTTATCCATGTATCATGGGATAAGGCTGAAAATAGTAGGCGTTAGGGACTTAACCTGATTGAAAACCTCTAAGTGTAAGGAACCTTTGGCAAAACCCCGAAGTAAGACTGTAATTTCTTTTACTGGTTTCTGTTGTATATTTGTACACTGCTCTGTATTCTGAGTGAATGGTTTTCATTGATTACAACTATCTTCTTGCCTCTGATTATAAAACCTTAAAATCAAAGCAGAAGGGCTTGCAATAAACCCTCTTCCCTGCCAGAGTGAGTTTATCAAAACAACAGACAAATCAGAACTCAATTTGGTCATCCCAGGAGAGTGAAACTTGGAAATCCTTGGCCAAAAATATTTTCAGAGCAATCCTTCAATCAGAAGGTGCCTTTTATCTTTAGAGACATCAGTAAGCTGACCTAGGAAAATGTAGCTGTGCTCTCTCTAGCCTTAAATGTGTGGGAACCAGACGTCCGTCTCCATGTGCCAGAATTTTTATTACAGAACTAACCCAAAGCCCTCAAAGAGCATCATAAATTCACAGTAACATGTCCGTTGAGACTTCTACCAGTGAATGTGTGGGAAAATACAAATATTGTCAAGGCCAGCATTCACCAAACGACGTCTAAGAGACCATCAGTGACCCAGCCAAGGGCCACAGTCGCTTTACTCTCAGTCTGTCCTTGATTTTCTACAGTCATTGAACCAACTCCACATACAGAGTTTGCCCCAAGAGAGCCACTTCCTGAGAAAGAACAGAGCCTCACAAATCTAGAGGGCGTCTATCTTAAGAGAAATAATGAAAACCATGAATTTGGGAATCAAAAAAAAAAAAAAAAAAAGACTGCACTATCTTTGGAAATCATATGCATGCATCCTTAGGGGGCTTAACCCTAAAATACATTCCAAGACGTGGCCATCTGATAAGTTGTACTGGGGATATGGCCAATAAACATATGAAAAGTTGCTCAACATCATTAGTCATCAGGGAAATGCAAATTAAAATCACAGTGGAACAGCATTACACCTACCACAATGATTCAAGTTAGAAAGATTAATCGTACCACGTAATGCAGAGGATGGAGAAGTTTCGTAAACTGCAGGTGGGGACTTAAATTGCTTTAGCGATTTTAGAAAACTATTTGGTGTTACCCACTGAAGTTCAATATCTGTGACCTACGTTTCCACCCTTCGGTGTATGTCCAAGAAATTTATTGATACAAGAAACATGTATGAGAATGTCTTTAGCAATGTAATTTGTAATTGCTGTAAACTGAAAATAATCAAATGCCCACTGACTACAAAAGATAAGTAAATCTGTGCAATTAATACTATACAGCAATGCAGATTAACAAGCTAACAAGTGTATGTCAAGCTACAGATGACATATATGAATCTTAGGAACTTAACGTTGAATGAGGGAGGCCAGACACAAAGAGTTCATGTGGTATTATTCTATTATACAGAGTTCAAAACCACATACAAACACCATGGTGTCAGAAGTCAGGCATTAGTTACCTCTGGGGAGGAAGGAAGGTATGGATTGGAAGGGGCTAGAGGGAAGTCTTCTGGGGTACACAGTGGTGTAAGTCCTTGATCTCAGCGGTAGTTAAATGAGTGCTCTATAATATAATTAAACAACCTCTCTATGAACCAAACTAGAAATGCTGCTTTTCCCTTTTTTTCAATCATTTTTGCAAGGCTCATATTGCTTCCCTCACTCCCAAGTGCCTGAACATGTAAGGACAGAGAGATGGGCAATGTGGTTCTCACTATAAAATCACCAGCTCTAGTTTAGGTCACTCTGCAGAGAGCTCATCTCGTAGAATATCAGAGCTATGTCCCATGTTGCCTTGTGGGCACTTCTGGCTGATCAAGATGGCAGCATGAGTTCTAATTTCTGACAGATAGTATTGGTTAATCTACCTACATTGGTTATAACTGAAACTTTCTTTAAGATTTCTTTAGTTTGGGAGTATCTAACGCAGCACTGTCAACAAATCCCAAAGTTTGGCCCAACTGCGTATCTTCAGGTGCAGCCTTCAACACTGATCTAGAAACTGATTCGATATAGAGAGGAAAAAACTCTGGAACTGATTGGAATCCATGATTATGTGTAGTCTCATTGGAATACAGCCTGATGCAGTCATTTGTCAGGAGATAGAATGTGAATCAAAGAAAAGCCAACTAAAACTACGGTCCAATTTCAGTAAGCAATTCAGCCACAGGAGGGGAAAGAGGAAAAAGAGAAATGGGAGGAGGACTGGAGGAGGTTGGGGAAGGGGAGAGAGAGTTGAAATAATCCATATGTCTATATTTATTTGCAAAACAAATTTTTTTTGAAGTAGCTAATTTTTTTCTTTAAATTTAGAATAATTTTAAAACTGTTTTTAGTATGTAAGGCCAGGTCATAGCAAATGAAAAGAATAGGTAACTATGATTAACCCCAACATCTGATTCTTTTTTAAATCTTGAAACACCAGTTAAGTGTGAATGGCTACCAGTAGGTGGCAGCATTACCTCCACCATTTTGATCTTCATCTGCCAAACTCTGAGGCTATCATCTTTTGAAAGCTAACAGTCACAAATCGTGTCCCAGCTGCCCCATTTGTTGGCTGTTGTAACCTTTCTTTTATGATACACTCTTCTTTTAAAAGAGATCTAGTTAGCCGATACAATCCTTTAAAGATGCATAAGCAGTGTGCCAACCTGCGTTTTTTTTTCTCTTCCTCTTGGCTTTTATGACAAGCATGTCTTTGTATATCTACGTGTATAAAGACATTAACTGTTCTATAAAATGTTGCTTCCACTTACCTCTTTTGTGTAACCACTCACATCCAAATTTACTCATGAAGCACCAGAGCACTGCCAATGGAGACAGGAAGGGTGGGGGATTTATTGTAAATAGATTATGGTTCAGATACTGACTCCATCATTTAACTCCTCTGAGCCACATTTTGGTTTGGTTTGGTTTTTGTTTGCATCTACAGGGATGAAATTACTTGAGTTGTTCATATCTGCCTCATGGGATTATTATTATGAGTGTCATACAATAGTTGAAGTCAGAAAATGTTGACTGAGCCTCTGCTACGCACCAGGCATTATGTCAAGCCCAGGGAGTAAGCACTACACCGACCTTATGCTAGAGAAGGTCATAGTCTACAGCTGTGTTGTCCAATACAGTGTCCTCCAGCCGTGTGCAGCGATTTAAATTTGAATTAAATAAAATTAAGTAAAATTAAAAATTCAGCTCCCGGGGTGGCCTGGCCACGTTTCAAATGCTTGATAGCCAATATGTGATTAGTAGTTAGCATATCAGAGAACATTTCCATCATTGCAGAAAGCTATATTGAACAACATTGGTCTGAAAGGCCAAACAGACTCACAGAAGTTTATAATCAGGCTCAAAAGCTCTTTCAAAGACCAAGCTACAAAACAGGGAGGTGAAACAAACAAGGAAGTGATGAATTCTTTCCAGCAGTATCAAAGATGTAGAGATAGAATTATCAGTTGTTTTTTTTTTTTTTTTAGAATTATCAGTTTAATGAAAGCATTTACACAAAAGATGATACTCAAGGAGTAGTCTGAGGAGGATTGAGGTGCTTTTAGGAAGACCTGAGGGGAGGAGAAAGGTCTACAAAGAGCCACATCAAAGACTTAAGGAAGATGGAAAATCAGACAAGTTATGCTCCGGGACCCCGAGCTGTTCTATATTGTGAAAGGATAAAGACCTGGGGGCAAAGGAGGTTAGATGGAAGGAGATGAAACTGAGGAGAGAAAATCACTCCCTGGATTTTGAGCGTTAGAGTGAACACTCATGATAGCTTAGCTTTTCTTTTCCTAGTCGAAGAGAATCATCTTTGTACAGCTGAGCTGGGAGAGGGGGAGCAAAGAAAGAGGGAGCGGTTCCTGACAGATTCTTTCCACAACTGCGTCCAAGTGGAAAATGAAACTAACTCCCCTTCCAGCCTGTACAGTACCTCCCAGAACAAGGCTGTTCTGCTCACACTTCCCTCAGACAGGGGGACAACCCACCAACTATGTCACCAACAACACAGCTGCCCCCATCCACCCCCAGGGATGTGCATTCCCCCCAAATGAGTGAGGAGTGCCTTCTGCCAAGGTTAAAGTAAATTCAAGCCTCGTGAGTCCTGAGCTTTGAACTCATCTCCAGCTTCTTGTGGTTACAGTTCAGAGTTGGCTGGCAAAATGTGACTTCCTGGTTCTAAGATAAAAGACTTGTGGGGGATGGAAGCAGGGAGAAGACTTAAAAAAAAAAAACCAAAAACTTACTTGACATCAAATGGCTCTTGCAAAATACAACTTTCCTGAGCAAAGCCCACATGAATCCTACTCATCCCGATTACATTTTTGAAAATGTACATACACACTTTTGAAATTTCAGGCGGAGGCGGTTTGGGGGAAGTATGTTTGAGGTTTCTGTAGCCTCTAGACATTCAGAAAAGAGTTGGAGGTATTGCTGATTCGCAGCACACAGCTGGGAGGAAAGGGCTTTCAACGGAGGGGGAGAAAGAAAAAGGCAAGAAAAGGCTCTGTTGTAATACATGTTCCAAAAATCGTCGGTCTTTCCTAAGAGATGAGATGGGAAGGGTGGGGGAGGGGTTGGCAGAGCTCCTCATACGGTTTTATTTAAGCTTGACTAGAGATCATCAGCTCTGCTGTTTATTTGCAGACCAAATGCTTGGGAGCCGGATCTCTGTCACTCTCCTAACCTGGATAATTTTAGCGGCAGTCCTTCTGGAATAGAAAATGTACCCTAGACACTTCCTCGTAAAGAGTTACCAAGAGGATCTAGAGGAGCCCTCCAGGACTTTCACAAGCAGAGTGGCTCCCCGTCTCCCTCCCAGGTGGCTGGTTATTCCTGTGACAACACCTCATACTTCCCACATGATGCCATTTGACAAAAGGAGAACTGGAGCCAGGCTGAATGCTCACCCACTTGACACTTGATCTCTTTATCATCCCAGTTAAAAAGTTGAGGGAGGGGCCCTGGCACCAGGGGTCAACTCCAAACCCTTGCTTTCATGGTTATGAGCCAACAGGAGTGTTTTGTTTCGTTTTGTTTTAAAGCAGAGGGTTTGGGCATTAGACTATGCACTTCAGAGCCCAAGCCTCGCAACTTGGCCATGATACTTGACTCTTCGTAGCCTCAATTTCCTCCTCTGTAAAATGTGAAATTGCACCATGTTCACTTCACAGCGTCAGTTTGGAAGTGATGTGAGTTCTGTCAGCTGGGTGCCTAACACAGAACTTAACACACACAGGAAGCATTTGATGGTTAGTTGTGGCTCCAATCTGATGTCACACAACCTGATTAGCATATTGCAGAGCCTGAGGGGTGATCACTCTCCTCTCACCAAGGGATTTCTTTTACATTTCTATAAGAACAAATGGTGGATATAGCCCTCCCAATTTTTTTTTTTTATTGTGGAAAGAATACTTACCATTTGTTATCTTCCTGACAAATTTTAAAGTGTACAATGTATTATTGTCATCTGTAGGCACAATATAGAGCTGTGGGATTGAATCATTTTGCGTAACTGAAACTTTATCCTGGATGAATCGCAACTCCCCTTTTCCGCTCCCCCTGAGCCCTGGAAACCACCATTCTACTCTTGGCACGTGATTATTTTGTAGACCTCATACAGATGGTATCATGCAATATTTGTCCTTCTGTGATTGGTTTCTTTCAGTTAGCAAAATATCCTGAAGATTCAGGCATGCTGTTATATGGAAGGACAGTCTTCTTTCTTAAGGCTGAATAATATTCCATTGTGTATCTTCACCACAAATTCTTTCCCATTCATCCAACAAAGGACACTTAGGTTGTTCCCATATTTTGTGAATAATGCAAATCTCTCTTAAGATCCTGATTTCAGCTCTTTTGGATAAATACCCAGTAGTGGGATTATTGGATCATATGGTAGTTCTGTTTTTAATTTTTTGAGGAGCCTCCATACTGTTTTCCACACTAGCTATACTATTTGACATTCCCAGTAATTATATATAAGAGTTCCAATTCCTCCATATCCTTGGTAACACTTGTATTTTTGTTTTGTTTTGTAATAGCCATCTTAACAGGTGTGAGGCGATATCTCACTGTGCTTTGGATTTGCATTTCCCTGATGATTAGTGATGTTGAGCACCTTTTCATATATATGTTGGCTGTCTGTATATCTTCTTTGGAGAAATGTCAACTCAAGTCTTGCCCATTTTTTTAATCAGGTTATTTGGGTTTTGGGTTTAGGGTTTTTGTTGTTGTTGTTGTTTGCTAATGAGTTTTGAGTTCTTTATATGTTTTGGGTATTAACCCATCAGATAACGAGGTTTGCAAATGTTTTCTCTATCCTATAGGTTGCCTTTACACTGTGAATTGTCTCCTTTGACCTTTCACTTTGTAATTGTTTCCATCAAGCTCTTTAGTTTGATGTAGTCCCACTTGTCTGTTTTTGCTTTTGTTGCCTGTGCTTTTGGTGTCATATCCAGGAAATTATTGCCAAGATTGATACCATAAAGCTTTTCCTCTGTGTTTTCTTCTAGTAGTTTTACAGTTCCAAGTCTTATATTTAAATCTTTAATCCATTTTTAGTTGATAGTTGTGTATAGTGGAATGTAAGGGTCCATTTTCACTCATATGCATGTGGTTATACAATTCCCAACACCATTTGTTGAAGATAATTGAGCCCAAGTTTAATCTCTCAATACCTTGAACTTTAAGGTAGGGCAAGCCCCGTCCTCACTGACACCAACCTCAAGGCTGAAAACTTTGGCCCATAACTTCTTATTAGCCTAGAGCCATTCTACAAAACTTTTCTTAAACTTACTTTCAACTTGTATCACCCCAGAGGGTCATTCCATAACTGTGTTATCCCGCAGGAAATGCACACTTCTTTTCATTGCAATCAAAGTGGCTTTCTTAAGGTGTGCTGGGGCTTTCCTCCACAGAGGATGTAGGGGTCCTACATTCATCTTGGCTTTGGCTTTGCCATCCTTAGACCTCACCCTTCCACCTCAGAAGTGATGTAGTTGCATTGCTGTTGTTGTTTGTATTCTTTCCTCATTTGGAAAGCTCCTTCCTATCCAGTTCCTCATGTACTTTCCTTTCTCTTCTGGTTTTCTGGAGCAACACCTATTCCATGAGAATATTTTTTCCTCCAGTTTACGAATTGGAGCAGATTAAGCAACAGTGGCTGACTCTTTCGGCATAGCCAAAGAACAGCCCTGCTAATGTGGTCATCCCGGCATCCCTGCCCAGGCTGTGTGCTCAGCTTCCCTCCTGGGCTTGGTCGCGCCGCACCCCACCCCACTGCAGAAACACCTTGCTGTGCCAGACAGGGGAAAAGAAAAACAATCTGTCAAGAAGCTGAAGCTTCTTTCCTTTGGACTAACTTTGACAAGTATGTTTAACCACTTACTTAGCATCCCCAAAGCCAAATCATGAGGATAAGAAAGGACTGTCATAAGTCCATTCTTAAGAAATATTTGCGACACCCTCTGAGGTTCGCAATGATACAGGGAGTCCTCAGGCTTGGAACAGGAATTTCAAATTCAAATCCAAATCCCTATAGGGGCTGAGCAGACAATGTAAATTAGGGAAGCAAGAGAATAGAAGAAATGTTTTTACTTAATTCTATTTTAATTCTTAATTATATTTTAACTGCAAGTACATTGGTTAAAGAGCATTGTCACCAGCTCTAAGTAGTGGTAGGGTAGTAGGGAGTGGTGGAGACTATGGCAAATTGGAGAGGGCATGCCTTACTGAAGAGAGTAGTCTAGTCCCTCCTCGAACCCAGTTGATTGTTGTTCTGTGAGAACATGAGCCCACTGTTGCTAGATGCTTCCATTTTTTTTTTAAGACAAGCTGGAAATCTCAGATTTTTCTGTTAAATCGTGTAATGTTTGAATGTTGACAAGTAAACTAATCTATGCAATTAGAAGTCAGAATATTGGCACCCCTCATGTTGAAAGTACAAGTAGAATTTTGGGGTGCTTGTAATGTTCTATTTATGATCTTGGTGCTAATTATACAGGCGTGTTCTTTATGAAAATCTATCAGGCTGGGCACTTAAATATATATGCATTTTTCTGTATGTATATTATACTTTCATGAAAAGTTTTTAAATGTGTTCACATTTTAGCAGAGTTTTAAAACATTATCTGGGCCAACATCGTGTAGGCCAAATAATGCCCATCTGTGGGATAAATTAAGCCCTCAAGGTCATTCCTTATAAGCTGTAATTTAGAGGACTTAGAGGGGGAAATGCTGATTTTTCTTCCACTCATTCAGAGGTTGGAGTGGGGGTTGGGGAGAGGAAAAGGGAGTCATGGATGCAAGGTTCCAGCAGCACACATGATTTCCCAGGCCATACTACAACGGCCGGTGTACACACAGGGAAGAGCCCAGACTCTCCGGCCGCACCCTTCTCACCCCACACATGAGAGCCTATCTTCAGTTGACTTGCCCAGTGCTTCCTTTGGTCCACCATTATTGGGGCCTATAATTCTTGCTTCACTGAGTCTCCCCTTGTGGAAATTCAGGTCTCATGTTTCCTCTCATTGAAATGAAAGCGGCCCATTGCAACCTAAGCTTCAGGAAAAGATGAAGGTAACACGAGACAGTAGAAAATAGACCGGCTTTGAAGTCAGACCCAGCAAGGTTCAAATACTGGCCCTGACACAGGGTAGCCAAGAATTTGGCCAAGTTACTTAACCATTCTGATCTTTTGTTTCTCATTTAAGTAACATTGCTATAACTACCTGTTCCCTAAACATATGAAATGCCTAAATAAAATGCCTGACAGAATGGTGCTTCTCAGACTTTAATGTGTAAGAAAATCTTCCCAGGAATCTTATGAAATTCTGATTCTGATTGAGTAGGGCTGAGGTAAGATCTGAAATTATGCATTTCTGACACGTTGCCAAGTGTGCCAATGCTACTGGTCCCTGGACCACACTTTGAGTAGCAAGGCTCAGAATGCTTGATCACAGGACTTAATAGATGTTAGTTTCCCAGTCCTACCCTCCATAGAAACATACACCCGCCAACAAGGAGTTTAAAAATGGAATGTTGGAGGCAGGTAGCGATAGCACTGACTTCGCTCACTTTGCTGGGGATTCTAGTCAGCTCTGGGCAACTTGTTTCCTTTGTGATAATGACAGCAAACACCAAGTCTCTACCCTGGTGATGCTCAGTCGGAGAGTCTAGGACTGCTGTCAACCATGGTGATGGCCCAGTGGGTTCCCAAATTAGGACATGAGACTAGAAGAGTTAAACAGGCTTCTCTATAGGAGGTTCTCTTTGTTTCCTCAAGAGGACTACCAAACTCGCTGGTTTGTTTTTTTCCTCTGAATGTTTTATTCCATGAATAGCCTACCAGTATAAATGTGTTTCAAGTCTGTGAATAAACAACATAATAATAAAAAGCACATGACTTCCCCAAGAATTTATCCCTGCAGTTCTGAGTCAACCGAAAGAGAGCAACTTTCACTTTGGGGGAAGGGAATGAAGACAAAGTTTTAAATGTGCTGACGAGACTCAAAGAGGAAGGAAAGAAAGGAGTATTGGTCTCTGTTACTCATAGCTCCCCAGAACTGTTCTGGTGTGATTGAGGCAGAAAAGACAAAACTATTACAAAAGACATTAAAGTGGCAAGAAAAGACACATGTACCTTTGGGGACAGGAAAGAATACCTTTTCCCCAGTAGTATGAGGAAGAGCATGAACTTTGGAATTAATCACAACCTGGTGCAAACTTGTCTCTTTCCCTCCGGGACAAGTCTCTGTAGGTCACTCACTGGAGTCCTAGTTTCTCCATCTGTAACATAAGGGAAGCAACTCCTACCCTACTGAATTACTCAAAGAAGGTTCTAAAGTCACACATCAGAAGTGCCTAGTTCCTTGGCACCTTAGATGAACAGATTCTCAGAAAATGTGTGTTCCCCACCTTCTTTCTCTAGAGGACTGAGGCCATTGATCACAGACCCTGAGCCCAGGAAAAAAACACCATACCGTAGTTCCATAGATGCATCCAAATCTCCAGGACACTTTTGCTAGGTAGATCTTCTGTCCCAAGATGGCAGACCGTGGTATGCATTCAGGGGATGTGTTCCAAAGGATCCCTGTCGTCACTTTTTCTCAACACCTCCTTTGGTCCCCATAGCCAAGAGCTCGTCATTCAAACCGAGGTGCATCTCACCCCACTTCATCTTGCACTTACTTACCCTGAGCCCACACATCTCTGACACTGTCAGGATGGTGTCACAAAGCTCTAGGTTTCAGTTGTAGCTTTCTTACTCACTAGCTGTGGGAACTTAGGCACATCACTTAACTGCTAAGTCTCAATTTCTTCATCTGTAAAATGGGAAGATCATAAGGATAAAATGAAGCTTGAAACCAGTGTCAGACGCATGGAAGGCACTTTGACATGTTAGTAGTTGTTATTATTATTATTCACAGTGGGCTTTGTTCCTATTTATAGGTGAGCAAATTAGCATTCTAGGTGAGTGAGTGATACTGCCAGGCTTTAGAATTTGCCAATTTCCATGGTGTCAAGTAGGCCCTAAAATGCAGAATAAAAGGTGTTTCAGCCATTTAAAAAAAAAAAAAGTTTAAAAGTCAGCTGCCTCCAAAGCCCAAGGTCTGAGTATTTATCAGGTACCTGAATTTGGACCTCCCCTCTCTGGTTTCAGGGTCATGAACCTGGACCCTCATCAAATATCCTTCTTGCCCACTGTGTCCCCTGACCCAGCACTGGGGAGCCGTTCATTTCTGCTTTGTCTGCCTTTGTGATTTTGACTTCTTCTCTGGCTCTAATAGCCACTGGACTCCTTTCCCCAGCACCTGCCCTTCCTTCTTCCTGCATCCACAATTCACTTCATCAGAGACTCTGTTTCTTCTTTAAGTCTGGTGTCCTATGCCTTGATTTAAATTTATCTCTGAGCAAGAAAAGTCTGCCATAGTGATTCTGTGTCCTTCTAGCCCAGGACACAGAGAAAGTATTGTACTAAGTGAAAGGGAAGTGACATTATGTAAAACAGAGGAAAAGCAGAAGCACAGAGATGGATTCTTCTGTTTTCTACCTGGTTACAAAGTACTGTGGCTCGAACTTTTCATCTCACTGTCTTTTCCAGCAACTTCCTTCTCTTCCTGACCTCTAAATGATGGAGTAGCTTAAGATTCCATTGAATGTCTTCTGTGTTGTCTATACTCACTTCCTATGTGATCCCATCCAGTCTCAGCTTTCAATAGCTCTGTCCACTGTGTTTCTCAAATGTTCGTCTCCAACCCAGACATCTTCGTTGTACTCAGGACCCATATGTCCAACCACCCACCTGATCCATCGCTCCAGTGTCTAACAGGCATCATACACTGAGCAGGTTCAAGCCAAACTCTTCTCCCCAGTTTTCCTCATCTTGGTTAAGGACAGCCCCGCCCTTCCATCTACTCCTCCTAGACCATAGTTTCTTTCATGTTCTGTATCCAGTGGGTCAGCAAATCGCATAGTTTGTATCTTCAAAGTGTATCCACAATCCAACCCCAACTGTTAACCACCATCAGTTCTTACCAAGACTTCTGCAGTAGCCTCTAAATTGGTCGTCTATACCCACGTCCCTTGAGACAGCCTAACCAGTCATATCATGGCACTCCTTTGGCTGCCCATGGCTCTCAGGGTAAAAGCTAACATCCTATAAGGCACTATAAGATCTGACCTCTCCCTGACTTCATAGTCTTTTTCTCTTCTTTTTTCTCACTTCTCCCTGACTCACTGACCCTGTTACTGTCCTAAAATCTACCAAATATTCCATTCCAACTGAAGGTCTTTGTACTCACCCTTCCTCTGCTTAAGAACACTTAACACCAGATGTCTGTGTGAAGCATCCCGTGTTGCACTTCTATGTTGCACTTCTACCTCTGCCTGCATTTTCACTCTACTGTAAGGCCTTTCCTGGCCACCACATCTAAAATAGCACCCACACTCCTTAGCCCCCATCACCCTACCCAGCCCTAACTTGCTCTGTCTCTCCTGGCACTTACCACCACCAGCCCTGTCGTACACTGATAGACTTCTTTATCATCTTCCTCCCGGGAAGAGACTAGACTCATACACCCAATGAGCAGAGACATTTTGTTTTGTCATTGTATTCTCAGCAGTCCAAAACAGTTCCCAGCACAGAGCCAGTGTGTAGTAGATACTTGCTGAGTGAATGAACATGATTACCGTCCTGGCTTATTTTCTCATGTGAGTCCAGGTGGACCAAGAGTCACCCACAGAATTCGTGTCAGTAGTGATGCCCTTGTTTACATCTGAGTCATCTCCAAAGGACTTAATGACCTAGAAACCTGCTTGTGACCCCCTCCTCCTGCTGATCCAGGCCCATCTCAAGGCCAACTTTATGGGGTGCTAGGTTTTTCAGATTCCTACACTTTCACGTCATTCCTCTTGCAGTTGTAAGTTGCAGAAACCCAATTCAAACAGGTATAGAGTGAAGAAAGTAAAAACAGTGTGCTGGGAGGCAGGGAAGTATTTATTGGCTTAATAGAATTGAAAATGCCAGTACCAGGGCCGTTGGAGAAAGGGGCTGGAAAGATTTTGTCAGGAATGTTCTTCTTTCCTTCTCTCAGCTTTGCTTTCCTCTGTTTCATATAATTCAAACTGACTCACTCCAAGTAGAAGTGAAAATGGTCACCAATGTCCTCAAGCTTATGTTCTACCAGGTTAGCAAGCTCAGTGTCAGGCCCAACCTGAGATGCTGTCATTTCCACCCAGACCAAATGGGCCTAGCAGATGTTGAGATGGTTTCCTGAAGAAAAGTTAGCCTGTTGAAACTAAAAAAGAACAAGGATAGTTGCTGGGCAGATGAAAACAATCAATGTTCACTCCATTGATTTTGCCTTGTTAACTTTAGCGTATAGTGTCTGTTTCCTAACCCTACAGTATTGAAGGATAGAGACCATGGCTTGCATCTTTGTCTTTGCAAGATCTCAAGGATAAGCCCATACTTAGGCTCCACGTGCAATAAATGTTTGATAGGAATGATCAGATCTCAGTACCAAGGAGGCCGTCCTAGAGCTGTGACTTGATTTTAAGTTTTTTCATCCCAGAGGAAATTTGAATTCCCCTTTCAGAGACTGAGTTTGCTTATTCTAACATGTCTCCTCTCTCCTTGCCTTTTTTCTTTCTGGGAGTCTGCTAAAATCTTGCCATGTTATTATCTGTGGCTGCGTAACAAATTATCCCAATATTCAGTGACCTTAAAGCAACAGTATCATCTCATAGTTGCTGTGAGTTTGAAGTCTGGGTCCTCTGGCTCATGGTCTTTCTCCAGGCACACTCATCTCAAGGCCTGGCTGGGGAAGGATCCACTTCCAAAGTCATTCACGTGGTTTGTTGGCAGAATTCAGTCCCTGGCTTTCTTTTGAGTTGGGGGCATTGGTTCTTCACAAGCTGTTGAACAAAGGCCTCCCTCAGTTCCTTGCCATGTGGGCCTCTCCATGGAGCAGGTCACAACACAGCCACCGGTGTCCTCAGAGTGAGAGGTTAAGAGCAGGTACCAGCCAGATAGAATTCACCGTCTTCTGTAACCTCATCCTAAGAGTGCCGTCCCATCGTCACTTTTGTAAACTTTATTCACTAGAAGTGAATCGCTAGGTCCAGTCCATACTTGTAGGGAGGGAATTACACAAGGGTACAAATACCAGCAGGGACACTTGCGATGGTAGAAAACTATCAAAGCGGCAAGACACATTTGTGCCATGTGGAGACAGCCCCAGTGAGTTTTTGCAGTGATGCCAATTCCAACACTGCTGTTCTGACTACCTGGCACCTCATTTAGATAGGATTCTGAGGCCTCGTGACTCAGTGATGAAGAGAGCTGTAATCGAATAGTGATGTCTGCCATGGGTGAGAGATGGAGGGAGCTGATGTCCATCTATTGGCTGGCCCCATTCTAACAACAAAGTTTGTTTGCCCAGGTCTAAAGTACATAACAATTTCTCTGTGGCACTAATCAGAGGAAATGAGCTGGCTAAAACCCACATATCCAGTAGCCGAGTCTGAATGTGCTTTGATTGAATGGCATGACTTGAGTTACTGTTAACAACTGGCACCTTGTCTTACTGGCTTTTTTTAAAATGTATGCCCAAATCAATATTGAACCATTCTGTGTGTTTGCATCTAGTTTCCCACTACAAACATACTTAAGAAATGGAACAGGGTGTGTGGGTTCTGATTTTTTGGTCTGGTTTCTGAGATTGTGCGTGGAGCTTGGCCCCACTGCTGCAGTCAGTCCCCAAGTTACACACTGGTTTCATGATGGCGGACGACCAAGTCTCCCCACCCTCAGAAACAGTAACTGTACAGGCTGGACCTGTGGGTAGAGCAGCAGAGAGAAGTGAATCATGTTTCACATGGTACTTTCTCTTTCTTGAAAACTAGCACCACGTTTGGTAAATGGCAAAAATAAATAAATAAAAATTTAAAAGTCTGATTAAAACCATGTTTGTAAACACTCACTTCTTTTTCACTTAAGCAAGAGAACAGAGCTGACTTATTTTGACTTTCCCTCAGAAGAAGATTTTTTTTTTGAAATAATGGAGTAAATGGAAAAGAAGCAAGGATCTGTTTTTTTTTTAAATATTAAATGGTGTTCCAGAAATTAAAATACTGCTTTACTTGCTGAATGTTGGAGCAATAGGATTATGTTTCTAAACTTCTTAAGAAGGTCAGTTATTTAAAATTATTATTATAGTTTCCTCCCTCCCTCCTTCCTTCCTTCCTTCCATTTTTTTTTCCTTTCTTTCTTTCTTCCCAGTTGTATTTAAAGCTTAGAAGTTGACAGTGGAGTTTACAAAATAGAAAACAAAAAAATCAAGACCAAAATAAGTTGTAAACATGCTTTGTTTTGAGTTTATTTGTATCCCTTCCACTTGGATTGGTTTGTTTGCCACAAGGGGATGAAGGCCACCCTAAGATTAAAATTTGCTCAGAGAATGAAATCTCCACTCCCAAAATCCTTAGAGGCAGTCCAGACAGCCAGTCTTCCCCGGGCTCGCATGTCAGCGTGGCCACGTGTCAAACTCAGTCTGTGACCAGATATCACAACCTCTGAAATCAGAATCTCAGGAATTGTGGCCTGCATCCTTTGGCCATCTGGAGCCTGCTTTGCCCAGCCATCTATTATTCACCAGATAAGTTGCAGAAAGGGTTAATCAGTCACATACCAGTTCAAACACGAGGCCGTCCTCTCACTTCCAGAAGCTTAACACGACCCAATGCCCAGAGCCAGAGGAACGAGGCCCAGCATCAAAGCCAGAAACTCAAAGCAAATGTGCCAAAAGCCCAAATGGAATTGGCTGAATTGGAGAAGCCTTTATTAAGTGTCACTTCTTCATACAGCCTATGAAACGGGCAGAGGTGATGACCATCACACCCACAGCAGAACTGAGGCGTGCCAGGCTGAGCAGAGACCTGGGCTCCCCACTGAGATCACCAGTCTCCCCTTAAGGCTCTTTCTGTAATAACTCACCTTGAAAATGCCGCAAAGACAAGTGACAAAAGGGCCACTTCCCCGGGGATACCAGAACAAGGCCCTTCCTGGACGTGCCTGAACACGTGTGGATGGCCCGCCCCTCCCCCACCTTCTCCAGCGCTGCTTTGAATTGGACACAGATGACAGTTCCTTCCATTCTGAGCTGGTGAGGCTGGAATAGTTCTATCTTTCTTGCCCTGGCTCTTTGCCCCTTGGTTAGAACATTTTCCTTAACTTTCAGGGTAGTAAATGTGTGGTTCAGTCTTCCAGCTCCCCCTTATCTTGCAGAAGTGGCTTTAAGTCTGATGGGTTGGGTGGGAATGTCGGCCCTGTTGCATATCAGTTGTGCAGCAGTGCCATTGTGGGGCTGACCTTTCCTAGGTTCCTTTGTATCATCTGTAAATTGGGAATAATCAGCATTCCTTGAAGAAGTTGCATTGTTAAACTGCTGAGTAAGGGAATGTATATAAGTGCTCAGCACCGTTCCTGTCAGATAATAAGCTCTCAATATATGTGTTTTTCTGCTACTGTAGATCATGTAGTCATGCAACAAATGTTCTCTGAATGCCTTTTTTGTGCTCAGTGCTGTCCTGAGCACCATGGGCAGTGATGAACAAAATAGACAAGGTCTTTGCTTCCATGGAGCCTGTGACCTCATCCGAGGAAACAAAAGATAAAAAGTAAATGAATAAGTGAGCAAGATAGGAAGGGTTCCAATGCCAAGATTGAACAGAGGTTAATGTGATAAATAAAGACCTGTGCTTTGAAAATTTAAACAAGGAGCTCCGAGAAGTTCCGGTAGAAATAGGAGTTTGGAACGCAGACCTGAGAAATGAGAAACAGCAGCCCTGTGAGAATCTTGGGCAGAGCATTCCAAGCAGATGGAACAAGTCCAGGGGGCCATGAGTCAGGACTAGCAGTTGGTTTTTCTCCTTGTGGACAGAAGAATGCTGACCTGGTCAGAGCATCACGGGAGGAGGGTGTGGAGGAATGGAAGGAACATGGTGTGGTGGTGGCCTTATTTCTGGACATGTTGTAGGTTTGCACGTGACCCAAAAAATATTTTTGCATTTCACTCTGCTCACTTCATCCTTGAGTTTGCCAATCCATTTCATAGAACAAGGGGAAAGTTCATTTATTCTCCATCGCCTAACCCCCAGCCCCCATCATTCATAAAGGCACAGACTGTTTCCAACAGAAATGCAGAAACCAAGGAATAGGCAGCTTTGAAATCCCTAGAGAGAAGTTCATGTATAAGCCAAAGAAGACAAAGTGGAAACATATCTTTTTTGTTTTCCCTTCCCCAAAGCTGAAATGGACATAGGAATACACAGTGACTAAATAAACGTAGGAATACACAGTGACTAAAGTCTCACTTTAATTCCAGTTGGTTTTTCATGCTTTGGGCAAAGAGCTAAACATCTTATATTATCTGCATTTCTCTTCTCTGAGGTTCAGCATGTTGTGATGGAACATGCCATGTGGATTTGTGTTCCACAATTTGCTTCTTAGTTCTGCCACTTAATTGCTGTGTGACCCTAGGCGATGTACTTACCCTCTCTGAGCAGAGACACAATTTCTTCATCTACAAAATAGGGATAATAATATTCAGGCTATAATAATTATGTTTACGAGGAGAGGCACCTAGCCTGGTTCTGGCATTGAATAGGGACACTCCGCAGATAGCAACTTCTGCAGAACTAGTGGAAATATAAGTCTCTAGCTGAGGGGACAGCAAGTCATTGCCCATGAGCCAAATCCAGACTGCTCCCTGTGCGTGTAAATAAAGAATAATTGGGATATAGCCACGCCCATTTGTTTACAGGTGTCTGGGCTGCTTTCACTCTACAACAGCAGGATGGAGTAGTTACAACAGAGACAGTAAGGCTCACAAAGCCTGAAATATTTACTCTCCAGCCCTTCAGAGGAAAAGTTTGTCAGCCCTTGCTCTTGACTTCACATATCAAAGCTCTTTCCAGTTATTTCAAGATGCCTGAAAATTCACTGCATGTTATAAAAATCTCTTGTCTTCCCTACTGTCACTTACACACAGTGGGCAATTATTACAGTGATTTAATTGAATTAAATATACACACATATATACATATACATGTATATTCATGTACACACACCTTTAGATTTCTTGTCATGGCTCAGTCTTATTCTCCCCAGAGGGCCCTTCCCTTAGCTGCACATTCATTTTGTTCATATTATTTTTGGCCCCTTTATCTGTGCATGGTTAACAGATGTTGTAGGTTTCCGCCCCTCAAATAACCCTTGCCCTTTGCAGGATCTAATGTTCATGGGTTGAGCAGACCCTGCTGACCAGCTGGCGCCTGAGCATTCTACCTTAACTCTCTCAGCCCTGAAATGTCAAGCATTGGAAAGGGGTTCCTGAGACCCTCTAATTGTCCCCAAGCAGGAATTGCAAATAATAGACTAGCCTCTAGGGGTCAGTGTGGGGGATCCTAATCTAGCTGCTCAGAGCGGGCAACCCACACAGCGTCCACCACCCCTCATCCCATCATGACTCTGACCTCATTTCCTGTTCCTCTGGCCCTTGTTCACTCCACTCCAGACATGTGACTCTTCCTCAGTCACGCTTGGGCCCTTGCTCTAGCCGTTCCCTGTCAGGAGTAACCTTCCCAGAGAGAGCCACAGCTTTTCACTCAGTATATCTTCTCCGTAAGTCCTGCCCTGATCACCACGTTGAAATGCAACCCACCACCTGCATGAACATTCCTGCCCCATCGCCCTTCCCTCCTCTGTTTCTCCATTGCATGTATGACCTCCCATACTCTACTGTTTACTGTGTTCACCTGTCCCCTCTGTTATGGATAAGCCTCGCGAGAGCAGGAATTATAGTGTGCTTTGTTCACTGATGTATATATTCGAAGCGGGCCAAAAATTTACGTATTTACTTATCATGCCCACACGGCACCTATTTTGTATCTGGCACCGTTTTGAACTCTTTAAAAATATTTACTCACTTAGTGGTAGATACTCAATATATATTTTTAGACCCAGTGAATAAAGGGAGACAGCAAGGCTCTGATGTCAGAGTGAGCCATGTGTCAGCCTTGAGTCTGACACATGGCTGCTGTGTGACCTTGAGCAAGTCACTTAACTTCTCTGGACATGAGGTTTTTTTCTGTCCCACTGAGAAAATAGGAATGAATGTTCTCTGTCATAGATTTGATGGGAAGGTTAATGAGATACTGTTTAAAAGTTCTTGGTGCAGTTTTCAGCCCAGAGAAAGAGCTAAAGTTGGTAGGAGAGTGATGGCGTTGGTGTCGTGTCACTGGGCAGAGTCTTTCGAGTGCTAGGTGGCCGTGATCACTTCTTATTTCAATTGCTATTTCTCTTTCTTTGAAGAGCAAAAGGGCCCCTTAGTGTTGTTCAGAAGATATCAGTTCTTCAAGCCAAATTAAGGAAAGAATCAGAACAAATTTCCTGGGCAAAGTTCCCTGGAAATTAAGATGAGAACTATTTCAAAAATTTCAGTTCTAGTCCTCTCTCTCTCTTTCTGTGTCTTTAAATATTGTGTTAAGACTACATGAGATCTAGTCTCTTAACAAATTTTTAAGTGTGCAGTACAGTTATCAACAGTAGGCACGGTGTTGTAAGCAGATCCCTTGAACTTAACCATCTGGCATAACTAAAAGTTTATACCCATGGAACAGCAGCTCCGCATTTGCCCGCCCCCACCCCAGCCCCTGGAAATGCCCATTCTACTCCCAGCTCCTGAGTTTGACTATTTTAGATTCGTCATATAAGTGTATCATCCAGTCTTTGTCCTTCTGTGACTTATTTATTTCGGTTAGGATTATTTTCCCCATGTTCATCCTTGTTGGCTCATATGGCAGAATTTCCTTCATTTTGAAGGATGAATAATACTCCACTGTCAATGCATTGTCTTCTTTTTATACATGCAGTGAAAACACAAGAAGGGATGACTTAAATATAGAAATGGATTTATTTAGCCATTCTGCAACTATTTTTGTATTTATTGAATACCTGATGTGTGCCAAAATCTTCGTAGCAGAAGCAGAAGACAACACAGTGATCAGTAGTAGGGGAGTAACCCCTGTCAGACAGCTCACTCTTTAATCATGGTGCTGAGTGGGTTAACAACACAGTAAATATAGTGATGGAGGCAACACAGAGCCACAGGCACATATGGATCTTATAATGACTAATGGTTACTGATCACTATCTTTCAAGTACTGAGTACTGTGCTAAACATTTCTAGATATTAATATGTCATTTAGTGTTTCTGCTATACCTGGGAGGTAGTTTCTATCATTATGTACTTTTTGCAGGGAGGAAAATGAAATTTAAAGAGGTTAAATTGCCCAAGATCACAGTTAGTAAGAGAGACAGGCAGGAATTAAGCCCCAAATCCCAGCTCTTTAACCAGGTGTGGATTTATAAGTAAAGAGCTGACAATAGCTCTACTATAGCTGATGGGCACTTCATGACCTGGTAGCCTTTTTAGAATTTTATGATTCCCTGGAGATAGTATCTGCCACTCTAAGATTAGAAAAATTAAAGAAGGTAATAAATAGGGAGCCATCAGCCAAGACCTAGCTAGCACATGGTATGCAACAAATGTTCATTTTCATGCCTCCTTCTTCTTAAATAACTATAATTGGAGAGTCCTGAGTGAATGTATGAACATATATATACCAAATAATTTCACTAATAATCACTGATATCAATGAAGCACTTACTCATGTGCCAGGCACTGTGCTTTTTTTCATGAATTAACTCATAACATCAGCATAATAACCCTGTGGGTAAGTACTTTTATTACCCCAGTCACTTTCTACAGGGGAGAGACAGGCACAGAGATATTGACTAAGTGGCTGAAGGTTATAGAGCTTGTACATGACAGGCCAGGACTCACTGCTGGTGGTCTGGTTCCACAGCCTGCTCGTGACCACTCTCCCATATAAATGCCATCAAAAAAGGACTGCAGATATCCTTGGCAGTGGTTACTGCTAGTGCTGGTGCTATGGCTGGTATGATTTGTTCTCACAATAATGAAATAATATTTACTCATTTATTTTCAAATTGGATAGATTTTTTTTCTACGTCACCGGTAGCCTCATATAGTTGGATGACCCCATATGCATTTTTCTCTTATTAGCATCAGTCAATGCCATGACAAGGTATGCATTGTCTTTCTTGGAACAGACTCGTGCTCCCCACCTGCCTTGCTTGGCATCAGTACACAACCAAGTGTGGCCAGTGGCTGCCTGGGTGATTTCAGTGATCTCGCAACACCTACTAAGACTGGTGACAGAGCTCACAATTTAATTCTGGAGTGAAAGATTGGAAAGCTGTCTTCATACTGCTCAGAGCTGCTCAGGTGTTTACACTGTATTAAGTAAGAGCCATGCCACCTTTCTCAATGATTCTGCTCAACTCAGTAAAGCCTGTAGTACAAACTGTAGAACATATTTTCTATTCTCCCACAGAATTATCAACAGGAGACTTCCAGACTAGTCAGGAGAAGTGGGGAGGTAGTCCTTTGTGATCCTTTTCAAAGCTGCAAATCTCAGCCAGGTCCTCAAAAGCTTGAGTTACTTCATCTGGATGCTGCCCTGAAAGGTACTGGTCCTTTCTCAGCTGGTGCAACATTCGCTAACTTCTCCTAATGAGTGTGGTTCGCAGACTGTCATTTCTATGCAGCTACATTGCCAGGGCAGGTTTGGACAGAAATATGTGAACAATAAAGCACGACAGGGCACGCAGAGTTGGGTCATAAAACGCACGTCCCCTGTGTGTTGTGAGGCAAGACGCCAGCTGCCTTGTGCCCTCAGCCACCTGTGTACAATTCCAGCCAATCATCTGTGACTCACTGGAGGCTGATTAGATTGTTCTGTCCTGAGGCCATTTTATTATAATGTTCGGTTGTGAATTTCATTAAGTTTTACAATCCTACGCACGTGTGTTTATAACAAGAGCTGTCTCCCCTTGTGGGATGACATTTCTTTTTATAAAACAAAAATTAAATCAAAATCTAAACTGAAGAAGGTTTTTTAAAAAATGTGTGGGAAAAGCAGTCAGCAGAAAACATTGTCACATAAGCCAGCATGAAATGTAAATCATTGCTAACGGAGGGGCTATTTTTAGCATCACTGAGAATGCAATATGAAACGTGTAGCAAGATGACGTGGACTTACGCTCAGTCAACCCTTGAATAGCTGGATATTTAACGTTGGCCAGTGTTAAGACACACCTAATACGGAGAGAAATACGGAATTTTGCCTAAGCTGCAGAAGCGTGATATTGCCTCCGTCATTACAGAAAGTGGTGGCTCCAAGTTGCCTTCTGTGGAGAGTCAGAGGGGAGCGTCAGGGACCACTACATCTGGATTTCCTGCTTTCTCAAAGTCCTGTAGACTCAAGGGCACAGATGGACCCATCAGATGCTGTGCTCACCTTTCTGTCTCATGGGACAGAACTGTTAGGCTTCAAACCTGTTTAAGAATAGGCTTCAAACTGTATGTTTAAGAACCATACAGAATTACAGTATTTTATATCTGGGTGAATCATTTAGTCCAGGGGTTGGCAAGAGTCTCTTATAATAAGCCAGTAAAGATACAGCAAATATTTTCAGCTTTTCAGGCCATGTGGTCTCTATGGCAACTGCTTGACCCCACTGGGATCGCACCAAAACAGTCAGACAGCATACGTAAACAAATGGGTGTGGCTGATCTAATAAAGCTTTTTCATGGCCATTGAAATTTGAATTTCATGTATTTTCACATGTTATAAAAATATTATTTTATTTTATTTTTGACAAACATTTATAAATATAAAAATGACCATCCTGAGGTCACAGGCTATACAGAAACAGGGGGCCAGATGTGACTTATGGGCCATAGTTTTTAACCCCTGATTTAACCCAGAAACAAAAGCCCTGGGGTGGAGTTGGGAGATTGCCCTGTACAACGTGGCCAGCTCTGTTCATTAGCCTGAGTGTGGCTACTTCTCCAATAGGCTGGAATAGACAAATTCAGGAGGCTAAAAAGCAATGGCAGCTTTCTCATTGCCATTCTAATGTTTAAAAATATACTCAGCCTAAATTGTATTTTTTCTGGAAACCATTAAGTTTATTTAATTACAACTTTTAAAAAGGGTTGTTAATAGCTGTTATTTCCTGATTGGATCTTTGGTAGAGTAGATTTCTCTCTGCCTATGTGGTCCAAAGCCTTATTTTACAAATTTAAAAAACAGAAATACAATTCTTCCTTGAAATCAGGTTGTGGTAAATTCTATTACCCTTCGGCCAAAATCCAGTCCTCAGCCCTCTCCCCGGGAGGAATATTCTTCTCTCATTCCTTCCCCCTTGTTTGATCTTAGGTTTGGCCAGGTGACTTCATTTGGCCAATGAAGGAAGGAAGGTCGATGAGGATAGGAGTGACAGTGTAGGCCTTCAGAGGAATTACATGTTTCCAGTTGCCCTTCAGGAGTTCCTCACCTCCTCCATGAGAGAAATATTCCCCAGGTAGCTGCTGCCCCTTCACCCTGACCCAGGCACGAGCAGTCCTTGAAGTCGGCCCAACCTGGAGTAGATCAGTAACTTCCCTGTGGACTCATAACCAGAACAGAGCCGCACCTGGCAACCCACGGTCCGTTGAGCAAGAAATAAACATTTCTTGTTGCATTCCACCGAGATTGGGGGTGTTTTGTTTTGCGACATAATTAAGACAACAGCTGACTAATGGCAGAGCTGGGCCAAAACCCCAAATTTCCTAACCCAACCTGCTTCACTTGCCACTAAACTACAAAAAGAAAAAGAAATTTGAATAAAGCAACTCTCAGGGGTGGAATATCCTATCAATGTGGCCTCATAATCACAATTTCTGGAAAAAGATAGGAGACAAGGTGTATCTGGGGTGAAATTATTGATGAACCCTAATTCTCGGTGACACTTAAGAGCTACCCTAGTCTGCCACTGGCAGCGCCTCTGACACAGTTTGCTTCATGTATTTCATTCATCCTGCTTTGAATAATTGTCGCTATATTTATTTTTCTTTCTCTCTTTCTTTGTTTTTATTCCCAATGAAGCTTGGCACACTGTGAGACAGAAATCTCGTTCTGTTTATCTTGAAGATGGATTTGAAAGAACAAGATCATGTTTCCTCTAAGTGGAAAAGACAATGTTATAAATAGAGGAGAATAGAAATTTCAGTTGCTAAAAAGTGATTCAAGTAGCATCTAAGACCTCAAAAGAAACCCTTGAGTGGACTAAGCTTCCATGGAATTGTGTTTGTTGGAAAATTTTTGAGATCTTATCCACATATTCCGATTGCACAGAGCCAGTTAGCTGTGTTTTATTGAACCATTGTTAAAAAGTAGGTGCCAGGCTCCATGTAATGGTTGGCCTAAATGGGTCAATATTTGGCATACTGAATATGTACTTAAAAAGGACAATTTAGAAATAAAAGGGATTCGATGGAGCACTCTCTATTGCCATTACAGTAGTCCCCCCCTTATGTCCAGTTTTGCTTTCCAGTTTTCATTTACCCGTAGTCAACCATGGTCTTAAAATATTAAATGGAAAATTCCAGAAATACAGAGTTTATAAGTTGTGAAATGTACGCCTTTCTGAGTAGGGTGATGAAATCTCTTGCCGTCCCACTCTGTCCCACCCAGGATGGTCTTGGTTGGCCTGATAATCCAACCATCTTGGTTATCAGATTTACTGTCATAGTATCACAGTGCTTGTGTTCAAGTAAGCTTGCTTTACTTAAGAGTGACCCAAAGCACAAAAGTTGTGACGTTGGTAAGTTGGATATGCCAAAGAGAAGGCATAACGTGCTTACTTTAAGTGAAAAGGTGAAAGTTCTTGACTTAATAATGATAGAAAAAACTTGTATGCTGCTGTTGCTGAAATCTGTAGTAAGAATGAATTTTCTACCCATAAAATTGTGAAGAAGGAAAAAGAAACTCATGCTAATTGTGCTTTTTTTTACCTCAAACTGCAAAAGTTATGGCCACATTGCCTGCTGAGTGCTTAGTTAAGATGGAAAAGGCATTAAATTTGTACAATAAGATATTTTGAGAGAGAGAGAGAGACCACATTTACATAACTTTCATTATAGTATACTGTTATAATTGTTCTGTTTTATTATTTTGGTTGTTAATCTCTTACTCTGTCTAGTTTATAATTAAACTTTATCATAGTTATGTATGTATAGGGAAAAACCTGGTATATAGAGAATTTGGTTCTATACATGGTTTCAGGCATCTACTGTGAGGTCTTGGGACATATTCCCTGTGAATAAGGGGTATTACTGTAATTATTTTCACTGGGTGTAGTGGTTTGAGGGGAGCACTTTCCTAGCAATCCACTTTGTTTGTTTCCCCTCAGTTCTTTAGCAATTAAATCATTTGTGTTTTAAATGAAAAAAACATGCTTTGAAACTAAGCATATTCACTTTAAACTGCTACCAGCTTGGTCCTTCTGAAAGTATAAATTAAGAGCTTTAAACTGGGGTCCTTCTAGACCACTAATAAAGAGAACAAAAGCAAGAAAATCCTCTGAAAGAGAAGTTAGAAAAGTTATAGCATAGTGTAAGTGAATATTTTAAGACAAGAACAGATTTTAAAATGAACCATCTCCTTAAACATAACTAAAGATGGATAAAATTTGCCAAGTTTCCCTGTGGAAAAAAGACACCAATTATGCAATGTGGTCTAATTTTCATCAGTATGAAAATAAGGCCAGGTTACATATTGGATCAAATATTGGGAAAGCAAATAAAACAAGAGTAGATTTTCAATTTTTTTTTCTTTTCCTGTTTTTTTTTTTTTTTTCATTTTTCACTTTTCCTGTGAAAAATCACCAAATTCAAGATGAGACATGCAACCTCACCACCTTGTCTTGCATCAGAATGAGCATCAGGCAAAGCAGGACCACTGGCACGGTCTTGTTGATTGCAGCAGACACAGAGGTACCCAGGCGAGGGGGGAAATGAAGCAGAAGTGATTGCCAAATATCACATTTGGGTCATAAATGCGCCTTTCCTTCGAAGCCTCACCAGTGTTAGCTACAAATAGGCATGTGGGAAAATGTTGCACATTTTCATGAAATTGTGTTCTAATTCTGTTCCTTGTCCAAGAATATCATGGAGCAATAGCATTCTTGCCTTGAGTCCACGTTGTTCTGCTCTGTAGATACCATACTTCTCCTGGGTGAGAAAAGATAGGGCCCAGGATTAGTGACTGGGGAAGTGGTCCTTTGATGGAGCCTACCCAATGTGATTGGGCCCACCTCATTTCTCTGCTGATGTGTTGTGCTGGTGATGTGTGCGTCTTCTTCGCGCCCAGCCCAGGTGAGCATTCAGGTATATGGGCTGTTGAAAAGAGTCACAAACACTATGAAAGTGGTATTTCTTATATGCTTTTTTTTCAAATTCTCTTAGGTTCACTCAGCAATTTGACTTAAAATAAGGCCTGGAAATACCATATTCTTTTCAGTTAGCAGTTCCTTGCAGCCTCCTGGCTACATCAACTTTCATAATACTGATCTTCCTTTAATCCTTTGTTCTAGAGTATTCCTTTCTGCTCTGAAGCCTCTGCACCTACTCTTCCCTCTCCCTGTGATCTTCTTCCGTTCTCTCTTGCCCTGATTAATTCCCATTCATTTTTCATATTCCATCTCAAGTGTTAACCTTTTCAGTAAAGTCTTCCATGACTTCCCTCAGTTAGCCAAATCTCTACTCTAGGTCTCCATGGAACCATGAATCACCTTGGCCTCACCCTTGCTTCAGTAGTTATTGAATATTTTTTCCATAGGGCTGTTTGATTAATGCCTGTATCTTTCGCATGAAGGTCAACAGATCTGTGTCTCCAGAATCTCATCAAAATCCCCCAATGCTGAGGAAACATTCAGCAATTGTTATGGACTGAATGTTTTGTGTCCCTCCTGAAGTTCACGTGTTAAAACTCTACCCCATAATGTGATGGTATTTTGGGGTGAGTCCTTTGGGAGATAACTAGATTTGATGAGGTCAAGAAAGTGGGGTCCCCATGATGGGATTAGTGTCCTGATAAGCGGAGGAAGGACAGCTTCCTCCCTCCCCACCTCCTCTCTCTGCCATGTGAGGACACAGAGAGAAGATGCTTATGTGCAAATCTGGAAGAGGGCGCTCACCAAGAACTGAACGTGCCATCACTTTGATTCTGAATTTCCCAGTCTCCGGAACTGTGGAATAAATGTCTGTTGTTTAAGCCACCCAGTCTATAATATAATTTGGTATAGCAGCCCACACTAAAACAGCAACTATTTGCTGATCAGCAGATAAATGAAAGGGTAAGAGGGAGGAAGGAAGGGAGGGGGGAAAATTTATCTGAAGGAAATAACCAGATAAGTGTGCAAGATTTAGCTCTCAGGATATTTATCAGAGCTGTAATTATAATAGCAAAAGCCAGGAAATCGGTGTCTCTAGTATCAGTATTCTACATAGCTCCCACCAGTAACATCTTACAGGTAGAGAGATGGCCCCATGTGGTTTAACAAATGAAAAAACTTACAAAGCAGCATATACTATGTGGATCCTACTTTCTTTAGGAAGAAAAAAAAGGATAAGGGAACAACACAAGTTGGCACAATAATCTAGAACAAGGGCCAGAAGGCATCAGTGCATTACCAACAGCTATCTTGGGGTGATATAAATCTGGATGGCTTCTTTCCTTCCTCTTGCTCACCCACATTTTCTCACTTTTCCACAGTTAGCATGCGCCACTTGTGTGGACCATCTGTTGGTTTTCTCCCACACAGTCTTGACTTGTTCCTCATGCCTAGCGTGGGGCGGGCTCAGCACCTTTCTTCCTTTTTCAGAACGAATCTGAAACCATAAGCTCTGCTGAGCCATTTAAATTCTGTGGAAGCTTCTAAGTAAGAGAAAGAGGATGCTTTCTCAGAGCCCACAATGTTGATGTCAACAAGGTCTCCACAGGACATTCTCTTGTATCAGGGCTATTTTCCAAGAAACCAGTGGGTTTCTCTATCTTCTCTCTTTCCTCATGTAGCAGGTCAATCTCCATTAGCCCCTTGTCTCCACTCCAGCCTCTGATTCTTATCAAATCATTACCTTCTTCTCCATGAGAACTTCCCATCCAACACTCTCTCCAATCCCACAGCTAGCTGATTGTCACTTCTCAGCAAAGGCTACATTTCCTCAGTTAACAAAATCCTCAAACCAGCTGCTGAGAATTTCATCCACACTGTTACACATCAACAATAAAATTTAAACCATAATCACGTAAAAATGAAAAAGTTCACATGTAATTTATTATTTTCCCTCAAGATACTCTTTCAGTCTCTAGCAAAGACCCTCTCTAGCCTTTAGAGAAACATTTCGATTAAGAACAGAAGTGTCAACCACAGCCTGAACTAAGAGTTCTTTGCTGATCTTTGGGGAATATTATCTAGTGCACATTGGTCTACTTATCAAATTCTCCATCATGTACTAGACATTGGTTTTCAAATTCTCAGATCTGGTAGGACTCTGAAAACCCAATGCCTGGCACAATTTTAGGGCATCTTAAGGGGCCTGGCACAAACACAAATACATATGTCCACCAGGACTCCATTTTCTTAAGGAGTCCAAACTGTTGTCTTCTGGGACTTAAATCACAGGACCCGTTGTGAAGCCACAGTTCTTGGCAGTTTAGCAGAAGACAGGAAGGGGACAGGAATGGCCAAGATCTAAAGCAAATTCCAACAATTTCAATTCAAATTCACCCCAGTTTCATCCAGAGCCCCCATGTATAACTGAAATCAGAAACCCTTTTCTTTTTGTAAATAATGAGAGGTAACATTTGTGAGTTGCAATAACAATAGCTTTCTCTTAACTGCAGTATGGCAGGTCCTGTGCTCAAGGTTAACATGGATTATCCCATCCGGTTCTCCCAATAATCCTGTCTACATCCTGCAGATATGGCTTGTATCATCTTTTTATTGGAAAACTGTGAACTAGGGGTTAAAAACCTGTTCACATTCGCACAGAAAGTGGTAGAGGCTGCACTTGAAGCCATGACTGACATCAGACCCATGCTTCTAACCCCCGACAGCCTCCTGCTTCCCTGTACGTTTAAGTCTTCTCTGCCTTCATGTCAGCATAGAGCTAGAGAGAATTCCATGGCATCCTTAGAACAGATGCACTAATATTACATATTTGCAAAAAGGTTTTTTGTTGTTGTGGTCCAGCTATTTTTTTTTTAAATGACTTCTTTTAGTTAGCAGTTAAACATCTGTGTTCCCAAATGTCTGAGAAGGACCCCATCACTTGTGTTTCAGCCCGAAACATTATAACTAATAGAAAAGAAGTAGGATCAATTCAGGGACCATTATTATGAACTGTATTAATATTATATCATTACAAAGTCCTGGTCTTCTGAAATTAAAATTGTGATATTCCGTGTCTGGTAGAATGTGTATACAGTGAGCCTCCATAGCCACTTATTCTGCATCTGTGGATTCAGCAAAACATGGATCAGATTTATCATTCCATCTGTAAAGAACTTAAGCGTCTTCAGATTTTGGTATCGGGGGGAAAGAGGGGGACCTTGCCCCAGGACCAGGGGACTGTTTACCTAGACAAGAGCACAAAATTGTGATTTTCTTAAAAAATTCAATAGAAAATATATACTAATACTCACTCTGTCCTTTCTTAACTGTATAAGCTCAAAAATATCTTTAAAATTATTTGTCCTTTAGAATCTATTGTTGAAAAATATAAAGGAAGAATATATAATTTGGGCACAAAATTTCTCATCTTTCCACAGTAACATGTGGAATTTGTTCCAGGTCAAATTCAATTAACCTTCATCATGTTCTCGTATTAAAACTGTTTGCAATTTAGCAACAAGCAAAATAAAGATGTACCTTCATCATGTTCTCATATTAAAACTGTTTGCAATTTAGCAACAAGCAAAATAAAGATGTAATTAAAGTGGTGAGCATTTTTTTGTTTAATTTTCCAAGTATAAAATTGAGGATAAAGTTTAAAGAATATTCTAGTTACTATCCAAAGTCTTGACTTACAGGATAACATATTATCTCCATCAGAAGTAAATTATGAAGAGATAAATTCTTTTTTGTGTTCTAACGAGTTCCCCTAAATTTTATAACATCTTTTTTATAGCATTAAAAGTTAAGATATCTGCAGGTACTTTTTATTTTCCGTTGTGTTGTTTTTTTTTTTTAATTGAAGTAGAGTCAGTTTACAATGTTGTGTTAATTTCTGGTGTATAGCATAGTGATCCATTTATACATACTATATATATTTCTTTTCATATTCTTTTTCATTATAGACTATTAGAAGATATTGAGTATAGTTCTCTATGCTATACAATCGACCTTGTTGTTTATCTATTTTATATATATTAGTTAGTACCTACAAATCCTGAACTCCCAATTTGTCCCTCCCCACCCCCTTTACCCCCAGTAGCCATAAGTCTGTTTTCTATGTCTTGCATTCTTTTCAGTAGATAGCTCTGCCATTGCTCCAACTTGGGTTCCAGTATCAGCTCCGTTGTATACTGTGTGACCTCGCGCAAGTTTCATTAACTCACTTGCTGTGCTTATAAAATAGTATAATTATGAAGTGTGGAATGGATGGGATGATATCTATAGAGTTAGAATGTCCAACATGATACCTGGCACACAGTAAGTGCTTCATGTATAGTAGCTTTCATTACTATTTCCAACCTTTTTCTAGCCTCTTGGCAAGTATCTTACAGAGCAAAGATGAATGCAACGTCTGTAGTCCTGCGATAGCCCTGCCACTCAGGGATATGCAAAGTTACGGTCATCACTAGCCGCCATGATCTACATGGTGTTATTTAATGAGCCCCTTGGGTCCTACTTGATGCTCCACATGTTCCACCATATACTCAACTCTTTGGGATAAAAATACTGTCCTGGGAAGGTCTCTAATATAATGCAAATATCTGAGATACAAACTTAGCACTCATTAATGCTGAATCAGTTCTTTAGGTTACCTGCAGCTCTTACGGCAAGGATTCTTGAGAAAGATAAATATAGGACAAATGAGTTTTCTTGAGGGAAAAGGATAGGAAAATGTACTAAGCAAAGGTGGCATCTGAGGAACACATGTCTGAGGGATTGTCAAATCGACCACTTTATATGCACCAGAGGAAGACCCTTGCCTCCTGCCTGACTGGTAGGACCCAAGCATGCCAGCATCCTTTCACTCACCAGTCTGGTTCCCCTTCCAATCCTGAGTCCTCAGGACTGAGCCCATGTTTCTTTTCCGTGACACACATGAACTTTGTAACAATCACACTTATATTCTATAGCCCTTTAGAATCGTATTCTGAAACTGTTTAGGTGCATACAAATTGCCTGAGACCTTGTTAAAATGTAAATTCTGATTCAGAAGTCTAGGGTGGGGCCTGAGATTCTGCATTTCTCACCAGCTCCCAGCTGATGCCAGTGATACTGGTCCAGTAATCATAAGGAGTCCTTTTCACAGAGAAGTCATTTTCACCGTGACCTCATTTTCACAGTGACCTCATGGATCTTGACAATGAACCAGTGGAGAGGGCGGGCAATTGTTTTGTCTCAGTTTCTCAGGGGAGGAAACTAAGTTGCATGGAGGTTAAATGGAGTTTTCAAGTCACATGGGTAGACATCCAGAGCCTGAATCGGCATTCTTCCAGCAGCACCATGCTGCCCTCACTTTCATCTTCAGTGCCTTGAGCATCGTTATTGACTTCAGATCAATACACAGGTTCATTTCAGAAGAAAAAGTAAAGGATAGAGCTGACTTTGCTTTCTGACAACTCCGGATCCCTTCTCTCCTGCATCACATCCACCTACACCCCCCACCCAATTAGAGCTCTTACTGTCTTCTCACAGTCTTCACTATATGCATGCACCTCACACAGAGAGACCTCTTCCGTGCAACCCCAAAAATAAATACTTACTGATCTTCTCTTTGGGTAAAGCATTTAGTGAAAGTCTTGGGACAACAAGATAAAACTTGGTCCCTGCTCTCAAAGAACTTTCACAGTAGCAGAGAAGACCAACATCTATACCAGTTGCTTCAGTAGAAGGCATGGTATGACAACCCAAGACATGATCTGACAAAAAGAAGAAGAAACGAAGTTCTATGAAAGCACCAATAAGGGAGCAATTCGTTCCTACTTAAAAGATCAGGGAAGATTCCTCAGTGGAGACTGTTTATGCCTTAACCTTTAAAGTAAAGCAGAATTTCAACATGTGGGGAAAATGTGGAGGAGGAGGAGAAGGAAGAAATGATAGATTGCAGGCTCAGTGCAAGAGATTTGCTAGTTTGAGTTGGTTGGGCTCCTGAGCTCCAACTGCCCATCAGGCTTCTATGTCTGTAATGCGGTCCAGGGGAAACTCAATATCTTACCTCTGAGGTACTGGCAGCAGAGTGCAGTCTCGTATCCCTCCCCCTCGGAATGGAACCCATCCAGGTTCCCACATCTCATTCTTCCTGAATCCAGTCCACCTCAGGAAAAGTATCACTTTTCAAGAAGGGACTTAGAGGCTCAGATAACAAATCTCTCATTGGTGAGTCATGTTCTTCTTGGCAATCCAACAGCACATGCATATTTCCTTTCCAGCCTCTTTCTTTTTCCAATCATCCCTAATGGAAACATTGTCTCATATCTGCCTTTGCCAAGCCCTCCAGCTTACCTGCAGCCCAGCTTCCGGGATTTCTTGCTCAAACTCAATTCCTATCTCTCATAAACAAATCACCTGAGCTGTCTTCCTTGAGCAGTTGGGACACTAAGCCTAGAAGATGATACTAAGGCATTGCAAGACAACGTTTATTTTTGTATTTTTCAGGCTTTCCAGTTTAGAAACTAGCAATAAAGGGCAGGCAAGGACTAAGCAAACAGAAGATGCTCAATAAATACTCATTGATTACTGGCTTTCATTTACAATCTTGGTTTTGGTACACCCCAACTTCAAGAATTTTTTAAATTTTGCTTAACAGATGTTTCCTATGTGAATTCTTCTTCTGATACCTTCTTTCAGTAAGAAGGTATATTCTGCACAATCTCCGTTATTTCAAAAATGTCAAGGTCCCTAAACCAACCGTCTCCAAAAGAGAAATCCTCAGTAAACACCATGTGTGTCTGATTCCAAAGAAGACTCTCCACCACAGAAACGTTGGTACAGCATCCTTCACGTCCCTTGTTAAAGTTTCAAATTACCAGTGGATCTTCTCTAGGCATTCATATAACCATGGAGATTTTTATGTTAAAAAAATGTATACAACTACCCATGATTATCAACAATTTAAAATATTCTTATGTCATCTTCAGTCAAGTTCTTGCCTTGACAACATTTTATAAACTCTTTAAATGAGAGGGAAGTCATTGCTCCCACCCCTCTGGTGCTGTCTTCCTTTCTCTACAGAAAGCACCTGCTGGTTTACCAGAAGCCACCTCCCATGGTCAGCACTCACGTTTTGGAAGAGTGTATGATGTGTAGAATTTGCGTTTATTAGAAGAAGGGCAAATCTGAACTAGAATAAATGCATATTTCAGGACATATAAGTGTAATCATATTACTTTGAAATACAGTCAGTAAAAAACTCATTAAACCACCAAAGTGTTGACCATTTGCAATTCATAATTTGCATACTAATTGTTTATAAATTGAGGTCTCTAAAGTGCCCAACAGTTTAAATAATTTTGTGGGTGAAATAGTTTTTCTCCTTTTTGACTAAGAAATTCTCTTACTGAAAACCTAGCTGTTGCATAAATTAAAGAGACTCTCTAATTAGGAGATATAAAAATAAGACAATTTTTTTCCTTTTTCACTAGAAATACATTAGATGTGAACAAATTAACACAAACTAAGAAAAAAACTTTACCTCTTCACGTCTCTTTAAAGAAATAATCCACTAACACATTAGTGTGCTTCCTCTTTATATGTATTTTGTATAATTGAGTTCATATTTATAATTATTATTACAGCATTTCCCAGTTATATCAATTTGAAAAACTCCACTTTACTAGCTACATATTTTGAACTGCTATGTATAATAAGTTAGTCATTCTCTTCCTATTCAACATGTACCTTTCTCTAATTTTTCATTATTGTAATTAATGCTTTGATAAACATATCTGTACATAAATAGTAATCTGTACTCTTATATCCCTAAGAGAGATTTTTTGTAAGTGCAATTATCTAGCCATGGTACATTTTTTAAACTGTTTATTTTGACCTAGTTTAAAACTTATAGACAAGTTGGAAGGATAGTATAAAAAATTACCATATATGCTTTCACCTAGATTTCCCGAATTTTAACACTTCACTCCATTTGCTTTATGATACACTCTCCCTCCTTCCCTCTCTCTCCCTCTCGCATTGTAGAATTTCTTGCAGACATGAGACATCTTTACATACTTCATACAATTAAGGATATTCTCCTACATAACCATGTGTAAGAATTAAGGTAGAAAATTAACACTGGGAGTATATATTACCTAATCTACAGAGTTTATGCAGATTCCTCCAATTGTCCTAACAATAATCTTTACAGCAAAAGAAAATTCTGCATTATATGTTGTTTTCAGTTATCATGTGTCTCTGGTTTTTCTATAAACTAGAACAATCCTCAAAGGTTCTTTGTCTTTCATGACATTGACATCTTTGAAAAGTAAAGGACAGTTATGTTATAAGATGTCCTTTGCTTTGGGTTTCTTGGATATGTCCTCATGAGTAATTTCAGATTATTCATTTGGGACAGGAATACTCTGGATATGATACTGTTTTCTTCCTAAGGCCCCATGACTCATGATGTTGACTTTGATCACTTGGTTAAGGTGTTATCTGCCAATTTCTTTGCTATAAAGATACCTTTTCCCCCTTTATAATTAATATGTATTTTGTAAAAGCTTGTAAGTATCACATTACTCATCAGCCTTTGACCCTCTGGTGTTATTGACTGTTGACTATTGTAGCTTGAATAGTTATTGTGATGGTTGCCAAATGATTTTCCAATTCCATCATTCCTTCTGCATTTGTTACGCTCATTCTCCTGTAAGGAGAAACTTCGCTTTTCTTTTACTCATTAACTTACTTATATCCATATGGACTTGTGGTTTCCTGTTTTATTCAGTAGCTCATAATCTGTTGTTATCACTATTTTGATGCTCACATTTAGCCAGTGGGGACTCCTTCACGTTGGCTCCTGTGTTCTCCTGGCACGTCCCCAAATTCTTGGAGCACTTCATACTTTATTGAAAAATACGAAGTTCCAGGTCCATGTTGGTTTTGTTTGTGTTTGTTTTTGCCTCTCTCCTGAAGTCGGCTATTTCTCAGAAGGGCCCCAATTGCTTTAAGAGGGAAATGGTATTTTGAATAGGTGTGCTTGTGGCTACCAACGTGTTATTGCTTCTAGATCCTCTCAACCTACAGAGCTAGAGAATCCAAATACGTATATACATACACCCATCTCTGTTTGTATCCATATCTATAACTGTATTCATAGCTATATATATTAAAATAATGAGTGTATTATGACCTCTAGTTGGAATGACCTCCAAATCTAATTAAACAGAATGGTATTTCTTCTAACCCTTTTTCATGTGTGTAACCACGTTCTCCAATAATCAGAAACATGGCTACTACTATCCACAATCTGTTTACTTATTTGCTCAATCTTAGTTTACACAGAAAGCAGTTTCAAAATTGCTAACCCACAACTCCATGGGAAAAAGAAAATCTGTTAGGTAGAAGTAAGGATTTTTAAATAATGTTTTTGTATTCCACCTAAGGGTTGACAGTCCAAATACCATGTTCAAAAAAATAGAAATATTTGAAGTTTCTCACTATGTACTGTCAAATTTATTTCTACTCTTAACAGCAGAAATTAAGAGCAAGTGATTGATAGAAACACCCAACGCTGAATATAATCATTCCAAAAAATTAACTCTTTGGGTAAATGAAGAAAATGTTACTATTATCAATTTCTTTTATTGCTAATGCAAGTTACTATTGGAGGAAAAATAATTTTGCTGTGAATATTTGCTGTGAATTGGCTTGTATATAATTAGCAGATCAGTGCTTGAGCAAATACCAGTGGGATTTTTTTTGATACTGAGGACACCAAGCAGTGGGCAATGCCTCTGGGAGCAGTAGGTGAAGACATAAGATGGGGTGGAATTGAACAGGATGTAAGACTCACGTGCGTAGTTAACCAGTCCCCAAAGGAACCATCCATGCTCCTTCTCCCCCAACTACTAAACTCCAGGCTATGTGTTTAGTTTTTGGTGACTTTTATGCCCCTGCCCTAAAATTTTGTTTTAACCTGAAATCACTGAATTAAAATGTTGGGCTGGAGGCAAGGCCACCTACACTGTGATTTGCCACCTACTCCAATCCCCCTTGGACTGGCCTTGTTCAATAAATGATTTTCGGAGAAAGCCAATGTCACTCAAAAGTCCTGTGGCTCTTGGAAGCTCAATAATGAGTACTAAATGAAGTCAGGTATACAAGAACCAGCTTCAGAGTTGAAGCAAAGAGGATTCATTCTAAACGAAACACATATGCATGACTAATGTCCTTGGTATCTCTAATAGGACCACAAGGATCTGGAAATTAATGAGATCCACTTAAGTCTTCTTAATTTGCTTGTATGTACATAGACTGCCCATTGGTAAAGTTTCCTGGCCCTTGGGAGGTTAGGGAGGAGGGATGAATTAGGGGTTTAGAATTTGCAGATACATACCACTATATACAAAATAAACAAACAACAAGTCCTACTGTATAGCACAGGGAACTCTTTTCAAGAGCTTGTAATAAACCACAATGGAGAAGAATATGAAAAAGAATATATATGTATGTGTGTTAGTGAGTCACTATGCTGTACACCAGAAATCAGTGCAAAACTGTGAATCAGCTATACTTCAATAAAAAACGAAACAAAAAAACCTACCAACACAGTCCTCAAAATCCAACAAAACCAGCCCCAAAACAAAACTATTCCCAACACATTTTTAAAAAGTGAATTCTATAATAGATGTGTTGTATGTATCTCAATTAAAAAGAAAACAAAAATAACTACTCCCTAAAGCCGTTCCATCAGATGCACTACAGGGAGGGCCTCTTAATTATTTTCATTTAACCCAGGAGGAAACTGAGGTTCAAAGAGTTAAAAAAATAATGCCCAAGAACATTTCGGTAATAAGCAGAAGAACCGGGACTCAAATCCAGTTCTTTTTCTTTCCAAAACCCAGGCTTTTACCCAATGCACCATGACTTCAGTGAAGATGTAAGAGGCGCAGCCGGCTCTTAAGTCACTGCAAGTCAACCCAGCTTCCCATCTGAACATGGCTTTACAACGGGAGTAATTCCATCACACAAGTAGGTATTTTGGTTGACACTGTAATGAATAATTGTCTTGGCTAATGATTTGGGGGGAGGTTTATGAGAGCCCATTTTTTGCAACAGGACTAACCACGCACTTGACCAGACTCATTAGTTCAGCCAGTAAGTTCAGCATCATGAAATGACAGCCCCTTGAACTGAGATTTAAAACACAAACTCATAGGACATATTTAGCTGCCCAAAAGTTCAATAAAAATAAAACAAAATGAAATCGTGTTTGGGGCTGCAGAAATATGATGAAGTGGCTACACTGTGCTTCTCAAATGTTCAGTGTGCACGTGAATCATTTAGGGATGTTGCTAAACCACAGATGCTGACTTGGTGACCCTGGGGTGACACCTGGAATTCTATGCTTCTAACCAGCTTCCCGGTGATGCTAATGCTGCCGTTCCATGGACCACACTCTGAGCAGTGGAGTCTAGAGTGTTGTCTGTGTTGCCCCATCACAAGGATTATTGAAGCACCAATAAAAATGCACCCCCAGGAATCACCCAATCCTGCTGAGTCAAAATCTCTAGAAGAGAGGTCAAGAATATTAAATGTCTATCAGACATGTAAAGTGACAGATCATCGGCCGGGTTGGAATTCCTGGACGAGGTGACCCCAAAACTTCAACCCTGGGACTCTGTCAGTCTATGAATGTACAAGAATAACTGTCAGCTTTTAAACGTGAAGTCTTGGCCTCTTTCGGTGTGTTGTTTGAACTGATCCATGCCATTTCTGCTTCATGATTCATGGGACCTCATTCTATAAGGGGTGTGTGTAGATTAAGCAATTTTAGTAACGTAAGTCCAGTCTGTCTCAAAGAGCCAGCTATAAAACTGCACTAAGAAATGGATTAAAATTAACAGAAACTGTCCCTAGGGCTGCTTGGTGTTGGTATGTGTATATGGCTAGGGTTTTATTTGTACAGGAATGTTGGTTGGTGGTTGAAACTGGAGGAGAAGAAAGAACAGAACAAGAAAAAACATTAGACTTGAAAACCAGTAAAAGTTGGTAATAGTTGACTTTATGATGCAAAATAGTTTTAATCATAGATTATCAGTCCTGTTTGAGATGTTCCAGATTCTCACTGTTTAATTAAAACATTTAAATATCCATCTTATAATTAGCAAAATGATACATAAACACATACATATATTATGGTTGCAAGTAATGCTTCCTAGAAAACCAGAAAGGATATTTGCAGAAGTTGTGTTTATGATGTTTTCTATTTGACGAGGGGCCACTTTCCCACCCCCAGGACTCCCATCCTTATAAAATAGGCTTGTTGAAATTAACAAAATTATCTACATTACATTACTTAAGTTTTTACTATTATTAACTGTATTCTTCAGTTTCTGAGACAAGGGAGAAAATACTTTCTGGTATGTAAGTTCAAAGAAATAGACCTCTTACCAGACATGAGCAGTTGTCTTGGGAATGCAGATTTATGAAAATCGATAGCCTGTCTTTGTCTGGCAAAACAGAGTGCCTTTCTTTCCCATTTTGTTCTCTGCCTGTGGAACAAAGACCAATTTTTTTTCCTTCTCTTCTTTGGGGGGGGGGGCAGGGTGTGAATTTTTAAATTAGACATCTCTCTCAAACCCACTGCAAGGAAACATCTCTAGGGTCTTTGCAACTCCTTTGAGCCCCAGAGAAAAAGAGGTGGACTTCAAGTTCAAGCTAAAATGAAGACTGAAAGCAAATCAGCTGGGGAAGAAGGAGACAGCCATCCAAATAGTATGTTTAAATGGATGATGAGTAAACAGGTTATGATAAACAAAGCCACACAGCTGGACATGGTTAGAGAATGTTTGTTAAAAAAAATATGTAGAATAAATAAAATTTAAATTCTCTTTTATAAAAAACGGGAATATAGGAAAATGTTGAAAGAAAATAATTTTGCTCTGTTTTGGTACGAAGGAGGCAATATCCAGGATTTTATATTTTTTTCACTTTCATAAATTATGTTTATATGTGTGTTGCACTTACCTAGGCTTGCTTAACATATGCTAAAAATAATAAGGACTTTTCATCTCCTGGGACATGTCACATGTTCCTCCAATTACCTTGCTTTCGGTTTCAAGGCAGTGAGCAGGGCCGCTAAAAACGTAAACAAGCAGCTGACATAACACTACAAATTTAAAACGTCACTTGAACATTCCCATTCAATAAAGAGACAAAGGGGCCACAATGGCCTTTTTTTCCATCCTAAAAATCTGGAAAGCAACTGGGTTTTCTATCACACATTTGGGAATTTGAACAGCATCCAGACATCTGTAAGACTTGTATTTTTAATCACATCTGACTTTCACTCCCAAGCCTTGTGTACCAAAACTTGAAACTGCCATGTGGCCAACAAGCCTGCAAAGCATCTCCCACCCCCAAACATGTGAAGTCTCCAAAAGCATTTGTTCCCAATTTCCACAGTTTGGGTTAGAGTACCTCGATAGGGCTCCCCGACTCTTGGAAAACTAGAAACTTGGTTTGATTTGGCAGTGTGTCTGCTAGCTGCACCTTCCCAAGAGGGTTGCCTTCACTCTCTTTCTGACCTGAGTAAATTTTTTTCCCCTTTGCCTGGAATGATGTAATAACTTTACTATTAAATAAAGAAAACATTTATTGAGCATTTATTAGGCATGAGACACTGTACTAGTATTGAAGTGAGGGAGGGTGGCTGGACAGTGCAGTGCCTGCCATCACTGATCTCAGTGTCCAGTTGAGAAGGACAAAACAAGCAGGTGAAATGGTCAATAACAATCGCAGATGTAAAGAACTCTATAGAAAATAACATAAAACCAATGGTATGCGTGTAACTCTTGCCAGAGGATGAAGTAAATGATGAGAGTTCAAAATGGGAAAGAGAGTATTACAGAAGAGATGCAAAATGAACAAGGACTTGTAAGAGGTTGACCACATGTACTGATTTGGCTGTGACAACTCTAGTTCATACCCCTTGTCCTGGAATAATACTGACCCCTTTCATTCTCAAAAGTGTCCTAGTTTATATGAGAAATTTTGATGTCACCCTATTTATGGAAGAGGGAATTTAGATACAAAGAAGGGAGAGTGGGAAGGATATTCCAGAAGGCAGGAAATGGACATTCTAAGCAAGATCGAAGAGAAAATAAGATATAAGTCACGTGCCAAGGCTCAGTGAGTAAATCCATGTGTTTAGCTATAACACTGTAATGTACAAACATAGTTTTACATGAAGTTTATTACCCACCAATCCACTACCTACATATAGGAAATTATTTAAATTGCCTTCTTAAAATCATATAAAATACTACTCTAATATATAGTAGAATAAACAGAAAATTACATGAGAAAAAAAATTTATCATGGCCCATAATGTCTAGCACCTAATGTTCATCATTGTTAATATTTGCTTGGAAGTTATTTGAGAGATTTTTTTTTCTTTGCACATGTGACCCCAAAATGGCATCCTTTTGTTTATGTTGATCTCAGATATGCCTTATTCACTCAATTTCTCCACTATGGACATCTGTCCTCATCGTTAAATAGATTTTTTTTATATATGTGATAATTGTTTCATAAATTTCATTCTATAGATGAATTATGATATGTTAAACAAATTCCTGGGCTGAATATTTGGGACATTCAGACTAAAATTTTTTGCTACTATAAACAGTGTTGTGGTGGACGTTCTTGTAGAAAATCTGTGTCCTATTGCTGATTACTTCCACGTAATACATTATTAGATGTGCAAGTTTAATTAGGTTTTAGTTTAAGAATTTTTAAACTCTGAAGGGAGAAGTCAAATCACCCAGGCTGTACACCTATTGTCGTTTTGTTCCCTCATGACCAGCAAGAATCAATTGGTTGGAGAGATCGCCAACTTTTCTCCATTCCCATGACAGACATCTTAGCTAGCCCAAGGCCATTGGGATAGTCTCCTAAATTGCATTACTTCTTCTGCTCTAGCTTTGTCCAAAGTATCCTCTACATTACAGACAAAGTTTATTTTAAAACATTGCCCAGATTTTTCTGTTTTCCTGCTTAAAACCCTTCAGTGGGTTCCTGTGAACCTCAAATAAAATTGAAACTCCCTAGCATGACACTGCACCGTCTAACCGTCCCTGTCTCTCCCAGTCGGGCCTCCCACCCACCCCCACTGCCCACTACACTCCAGAACCCCGTGGCCACCTTTCCGTTTCTAGAACAAGCCAAGCTTTTTCCTGCTTCTGGGTCTTCACACATCAGTCTCGGAAAGGCTCTTTTCCTTTCTAGCTCTGCTCGAATCATAATTATACCAACCTGTTTCTCACTAGCGTATGGTTCCACCTCTTCCAGGAGACTGGAAATTCCACAGTGGTGCTCATGAAGCTGACTTTTTCATCGCTGATTTGACGATGCCCCAGTAAGGTTGACTGGCACATAATAGGTGCTCAGTAACTATTGGCAAGATTGACGATGAATGAGATACATGGCCCTGGATCCAAACAGGCCAGTTTCCTTCATTCTTTTAGCATGATATTCTAAAAAAGCTCACCAGCCATAGTGAGTATATAAGTTTTGTTGGTGTCAGATGACAAACGTCCAGAAAGGAAGTACCTGGAGATAGACTGGTGCTAGCAGGAAACCGCCTGGGATTGGGCATCTTGGATGCTCCTTTAGCCCAGGGGGTTTGCCTGCTCAAGGCCAACACACGGTCAAAATTGAAGCACCCTCAGCTTGACTTTCTGAAGGAAACCCTCTGCAAGCAGAAGTCACCCCAAGGGCTGGGATGAGTGACACCACACAGCCGGCACCAGGCTGACCAAGAGGCTTAGCTGGGTCAAGGCATCGGCCAGGCGAAGCAGCCACCACCCGCCCAGCAGATGCCGAGGAGTGATCGGGTGTCACCTCTGCTCATCCCATCTGTTCCTTCAGCTGACCCTGGGGCTGGCCCCAGCTTTCTTTCTGGACTCACAGGCAGCTGGGACCCGAGGAAAATTAGTATCTCGCAAGAGTGTTTGGCAACTGCGTGTTGGCTCTGTGCTCATAAGTCATGGAAATGACCGGGGCGAGGTGTCAGCTTACAATCTCTGCATGCTTCTCCTTCCTAAGGGCCCGCCTGCCACAGGGAAGAGTGCTGGTGAATGGCAGAGATCTCTACACAGGTGATTTTGGAGATAAACAGATCTGAAGGAGCTGGCCAAAAGTCTGTCTTGGGCTGTGCCTTTGTAACACCCCATCTTCACCCAGACCGAGGGAGATCATCTGGGACACAAGGGCTCTGGATTTTGAGTGTCAGCTTAAAGGTGATACTCTGTGCTCAGATGTCTTGTATCTGAATATCAGCTCAGTCATTTCCTAGCTGTGTGACTTCAGGCAAGTTTACTAACTTCTCTGAGCCTCAGTTCCCTCGTCTACAAAATGAGAATGCCACCGTCTCACAGCACTGATGTGAGGATGAAATGACAGAAAAATAGTTCAGTGTACATTGGAAAGGGTTAATAAGTAACGGTTGTTCTTAGTATCATTGATTTAAACTATCCCAGGGTTCCCACAGTCCTTAGAAGGGAGTCAGAGGATTCTTCCAAGATTCAGGAAGCTTTGGAACCTGGACATTAGTCTTGTTCCTACTTCTTATCTAGTGTGAGATATTCTCTTAGATCTTCCTTGGGGGAATATTTAATTATCTTCTAGCTCATCTACTAACTGATTACTAATGGCTGCCTCGAATGAGACTGTGTGCAGTGACCCATTGGCAGTGTCTGTCACAGGCAGGAGTGGTGACATGAGTGCCTGGCATTTTCTATTCACAAAGAGCTGGAACCACTTCTGTTACCAAGATGGTCTGTAATTCTTTTTAAGGACATGCTTGGCCTTGGCAGGAGACACTTACCCAAATACAACTCTATGTCCTGCGCTCCCTCTTCTTGAAGCCCCTGCTCCCATTCCATGAAAGAAAAAGGCAAAACAACCATATGCTACCAAATACATTTCTCCTTTCCAGCCTCTCTTTGATTCTCTTTCATGAATGAGTCATCGCTCCACCCCCACCACTGAAATGACCATTTTCCACAGCACTTCAGCCCTTCACCTCCTTGGGGCCTGCTTTCTGTCTTGATTCGGGAGCCTTTGGAAGGTGGGGGGAGGGCATGCAGACTTCTCTCCAACAAGAATTTCTTGCTGAAATGTATTTTCTCCTCCACATCAGAGTCCATGGGAAACACAGAAACCTCAGCCCATCAGGGGTTGTGTACGTACAGAAATACGTCTATCCATTCCTGTAACCCTGGTCTTTATCAGGAGTAAGTCCTGCACAAGGCATGAGTAGCATATTTCATAAGGCAGTTGACATCATCAGTGGCCAGCTCCTTGAGGGGTGACAATGGGCACTTCCCCCTCTATGGCCAAACCAGGCATGAGCATCATGTGACCCCGGGGCCCCACAGGCCCCATTCCTGACCATTGGTGGATTGAGGGCACTTCAGGGAAATCTTACTGTGTAGCAGCAAAATCTGCACACAGCGTGAGGCAGGCCACAGGTTGTGCAGCAAAGGAAATTCCATTGCAGCGGGAGTGTCAGGCAGCCCCAGAAGAGACTCTCTAGCCCTCTGTACATGGCCAAACAGCCAGGCTGACAAACGTTGCTGAGTAAGCTCCGTGCAGCAGGAAAAACTCTGGCAATGTTTTCTTTCTCAGCTTTTGCCTCAGACAAGAACGAAGACCAGAATCATTATGTCTACAGCAGTAGTCTCAGAGCTGGAGTCAAAGGGAAGGAAAGCATCTTATTTAAAATGCAGGTTCCTAGGGGCCCACCAGGCCTACCAAGATAATGATCTTTCAGGGCGGAATCCAGGAATCTGATTTTTAACCAAAGCAAGCATGTACAGGCATGTGCACCACACGCTGAGATTCTCACAGACACTAAATTCTTTAACTGCAAGGAAAAGGTTAATGAGTCAACCACAGAACTACCTCGTTCTTCAGAGATCAGCTGAGAAATGTGTGGCTTGACTGCTGAGTAGCAGAAAGTTTCAGAGTGCCCACTCCCCTTGGGCAGGAAATATGTTCAATTCTTATCCATCCCATGACAGATCCTTTGTCATGGGGTCGCTGCTGACCACATGTAGGCTTTGCACCATTCTCAGTATCAAAGTTCAGTTTCTCCATCTCTGGTCTTATTCGTAGATGGAGACGTTCCTCAGCAACATCTGCTGTTGATAAGACCCGTTGGGAAAACCAGGTTTAAATCATATCAATGACAGTTCCTCTTCATGCTTCTGAGAATGCTGTACAGTGTTTTCCCAGTTATGCTTTCCCACCTGCCTTTGTTTTACTTCTGGCCTTTTTTGGTTGCAAATAATGGAATCTACTGAAATGAATTTAAGCAAAAACAGAAAAGGAGTTATGAAATGATCAGGGTATCTTAAGCATTCAGGATACATTCAGTCTTCCCAGAGATCTAAAACCAGAATCTTGGCAAACACTGGAAACTGCAGTGCCCACGGCTGACTGTCTTCCTAGAATTCTCTTCCTCCTTCCTCATCAAGTTCCAGTGCCCCTTGATGTCCATCCCTCTCTCCCAGGGCCCAGTGGTCACAGAGAAAGTCCAGCCCAGCTTTCAGTGAGGTCCAAACCACTGGCTCCTAATTTAGCAGATTGATGTAATTTGTGGCATCATGAAATGAAATTCAGATATGCATATTTTATAAAATTAATATAACTCCCCAACTGACACACAGCAGATACATAAATATTTTGTATAATAAAATGATATGCATTTCAATCAGAAAATGCCCAGGCAAGTCTCCACTAAAGTACATAATAAGCAGTGGGAAGGTTGTGCTTGAGGGAAGACACACTGTGAATTTGAGAACTGTGAGTGTTCACCAGGGTTTCTCAACCTCAGCACTGTTGACATTTTGGGCTGCACAATTCTTTGTTGTGGGGCTGCCCACAACAGTATGTTTAGCAGTATCCCTGGACTCTCCCCACTAGATGCCAGTAGCACCTCTCGCCCATCTCGCAGACAACCAAAAATGTCTCCAGTGGTTACCGCTGACCCCTGGGGCAGTGGGCGAGATCGCCTCTGGTTAAGAACCACTGGTGTAGACTGATAAAAGGTGTGTTGGGTTGGTAACTCAAATATAACAAACGGTGTAGTTGTCAGTGAAGTGATTTTTCTGAAATGGTAACCAACTCCTAGTAAAAGTCCAAAGAAAGCATAGTGAATTCATCCCCTCAGTTCACACAAGGGCTGCATTTTTAGAAAATTCAGTGTACAGAAGTACCTTGCGAAATAATGCTTTATGTTTACGTGTAAATCAGGGTCATATAATGTACTCAAATAATTAGGAACAGAGACATTTCCATCTGCAGATAAGGTAAAGTATAAAATGCTTTGGACAATCTGGCAATTCTTCAAAAGTTTAAACAAAGAGTTACCATATGATCCAGCAATTCCCTTCCTAGGGAAATGACCAAGAGAAATGTAAACCTGTGTTCAGGCAAAAACACATACATGAATGCCCAAAGCAGCATTACTGATGACAGTCAAAGAGTGGAACCAACACGTCCATCAACTGGCATATGGATAAATAAAATGTGGTATATCTGTATCATGAAGTATTTTTTGCACTTAAAAAAAAAAAAAGAAGTACTGATGCATGGTACAACGTGGACGAAATTTGAAAACATTATACTAAGTGAAAGAAGTCAGTCACCAAAGGCCACATACTGTTTTATTCCATTTATATAAAATATCCAGAATAGGCAAATCTAGAGAGACAGAAGATAGATTAGGTTTCTAGGTTGTGTGTGTTTGGGGTGCAGGTGGGAATGAGGCTGAGTGATTGCCATGGGGTCTGAAATTGGTTTTGGTCATAGTTGCACAACTTTGAATAAGCTACCAAAAAAAGGGTTGTATGCTTTAAATAGGTGAGTTCTGTGGTATATGAATTATATCTCAATAAAGCTATCTTTTAATGTCCTACAGATCAGAGGACAATGCATTGTGTGAAGCTATATCACAGTCCTCTTTATGCTTTCCAAGACCTTTAGCTTCTCATCCACTTGTTCCCCTCAGATCATCATGAAGACAAGAAGAGCCCCTTACATTTCCTCACAGAGCTAGTTTCAGCCCCTTGGAGAGCCACGGACCAGTCAATGGGCTAACAGTTTATGTAAATGAATTCTTCCTTGCCAGTGATTGGTTCAGGAGTTCCGAGTTAAGCCAATCAATAAATCTTTTTAGACCCTTGGGTTTTTATGTTCTGTGTTGGCCCAATCAGACCGTAGGGAAGACTTTTATCCACTGGCTTAGGAAAGAGCCTTTTTTACACTCTCTGATGGGGCTTGAACAAACACACACATAAGTCTGGTTGCCTTTGACAGTCATCCTGAGATGATGAGTAGAACTAGCTATAGAATGAAGCCAGCGGTTTGGATAGTGAGGCAGAAAGAAAGAACCTGGATCTGTTGCTGAACTGCTACTTGACGCACCCTGAAGCCTAGACTCCCTTTTGATTTTATGTTAAGTGAAATAATACATTCCTTTATGTTTGTAACCAGTTGGAGGCATGTTTTCTGTGAAATAGGAACCTAAGTGGACTGCAGGCAGGGAATGAGATTTGCTACTACCGTAAAACAAGCTGAGGTCCCAGGACATCTGTCGCTTCATGGGAAGATTTCCAACTCTGTCTAGGAAGTACAGGAAGTAGAATCAACCCTCCTCCTCAAGGAAAGGCAAATACCAAAGAGCATGTTTTAGGACCCCGGTCCATAAGGACTAGTGTTCAAGGCCAGGCCTAGACCTAAAATTAGAACTTGGCAGAACAGGCTGATTAGATGGCCAAGGTGAATGGGGCAGCTAAAGAAAAGATACTCAGAGTTCATCTCTGCCATTTTCTGTAGGTGTATATAGTAACTTGTAGACATTCTGAAGCTTGCCTTTTATTTATTTAAACATTTCAAAATTGTCATTTTATAATACTTTATTGATGAGTTCAGTATCTGAAGTCTTTTTAATTTTGTTTTTGCTTTTTGTTGTTTCTGCTGGTTCTCATTCCTGCTGCCTTGTTTCCTTGTGTGCTTGATCATTTTTAACTATATGTTAGTCATTGTCCTCAAAAAGTGTTTGTAGGAATTATATATGCCTTAAGTTGAAACTGCCTTCCTCCAGAGATAAATCAAGTTGCCTCTACCGCATATCTAGATACATTGTCAGTCCAGGAAAACCTTGAATTCCTAGATTGAGTAATAATGAACTTCACAATTGAGGAGCATGTCATCAACATCAGTATCTTTATTTCTACCATTATTATGCACTGATTCTATACATGCATGATTCTAAGCATGTCACATGAATGACCACAGTTAAACTTCGTAGAAGTCTGATGATGCAGGTATTAAAACCATGCCCAGAGTACAGAGAGAAAGCTATGGTTCAATACATTAAGAAATTAATTAACCCAAGGTCAGATTGCCAGCTGGTGACAGAGGTTCTAAAGTCTAAAACCTTAAGTCCTCTATTTCAGAGCCCACAAAGATAGTCAGAAGTCATTAGTAAATGCATGTTGACAGTGTTTATCACTGTAAAGCTATTGTTCTTAAAAGTTAAAAAAAAAAAAAGTAGAAATAAAGATACAGGCTCAGCTGACTTAGGTGAAGTCCTTCCGTCTCTATTTCCCTCCATCCTACATAGATGGATTGAGTATGCCTGGAAGTGAAACACCAAGCTTGGTTTGGAGATACAGTCACGCGGTATGCATAGAACAGTAGACTCAGGCCAGATTCCAAAAAGAGTAGGCCTTGGAGAATCACAAATAGTGCTGAACACACAACTAAAATGTAAAATTACTTTGCAAGAAGAAAGTTTTGCAGAAATACTGTTAGTTATCTGGACACAAAAATAAAGAGAAGCTTCTTGGAGTTTCCAGCTAGCAACTGAGCAGAGAGTAAATATGAATTGAGAATTCCCAAATGCAGCTTTCTGAAGGGACACATTATTCTGCTTTACTAGCAAGATTCTCATTGGTCCTTGGGACCGTGTCCTCAGTTGCTCTGGAGGCTGCCAGCGCAGGTAACTAGGCCTGTGAGCCAAGTCAAGCCAGTACCTTGTTGCTGCCTTTGGTCAGGCCTTGCTCATATACACTTGGACAGTTGACATTGATTCCAGACTGGCCTCCAGTCTCCAACAGTTGACTGTTGGCTCCTTGACGGCAGGGACTGTTGATACTCTCATTATTAATGCTCAGCACAGCGGTGGCACCCCTACCCACCGGTTCAGGCCACCATCACTTAGTGAGCATCTCTCTGCTCCTCATTGAGAACATAATGATGAACAAAATTCTGCATGGTCCATGCCTTTAAGGAATACATGGCCTAGTAAAAGGCATACAGTAATCATGTAATAAAAGCCAAAAGCATATTACAAACTCTGATCAATGCTATGAAGGAAGGGAACTCAGGACATTAAGAATCTGATCTCTTCTGGAGGTTCAGGGAAAGCTTCCAACAGAAATTGACATTTGAGCTAAGATCTGAAAGATTGATAAGGTTTAATCAAATAAAAAGGAGAAAAACATTCCAGGCAAAGGGGACTATAGTTGCAAAGACTCGGTGTTCGGAGGAAGTATGGCACAGAGGAGTTGGTCAGTAAAAATTGGATATGAGAATAAATATCATTATAGGTTATTACGAGGTATTGAATATAGTTCCCTGTGCTGTACAGTAGGAACTTGTTTTTATTTTATGTATAGTAATTAGTAGCTGCAAATCCTTAACTCCCAATTTATCCCTCCCCACCCCTTTCCCCCCTGGTAACCGTAAGTTTGTTTTCTATGTCTGTGAGTTAAATGTTTAATTTATATCAACCCATTTAACTTCCACAACAACCCTATGTAGTACGTATTATTATTATCTCCATTTTACTAATAAAGAAACTGAATTACTGAGGAAATATTTAACTCGGCCACAGTTACACAATTAAGTTGTAAAATTGGGATTTGAATGCCAGTATCTGGCTAAAGCAGAAAACTGGAGCTTTCTTGGTAATCTATAAAGTCACTGGAATCAGATATATCATTAAATTGAGCCAACACTGTGGGACGAAATGGTGAACATCAGTCCTGAAACAGAGTCAGTGAGATCCAGGAGCCAGCTCCTTTGCATGACGTGAAAGTGCAGTGAGTCCAAATAGGTATTACAATTTTTAAAACTCAGTTAAACGTCCCTATTAAAAAACTGACTGTTAAAAACTGTGAATTTGTGATGAAATATATAGAGAACAATGAAACAAAAATAACATTAAATTTTTAAAAACCTGTAAAATATTAACATAATCAGCATTGTTTCTTTTGAATAGCCTTTTCTCTGTGCTACTATAAATCTCATGAACACCATTTCTCCTTGCATTTTTTTCCCCTCTCTCTGCAATCTATGAATGGACTCTGGTTATTATTTTGTCTCTAAGTGCAAGATACGTGGAAAATTGGGACAGGCTGGAAAACCCCTGATTGCTTCACAATAATAATGTACTGATGAGCCCTGTGGAGAAATTCATTCTGGATGTCAGTGGAGACTGTCTCCTTCTGTGCTCATGTTTTCATGAATCCAAAATCGAAGTGAAGTTCTAAATTCACAGGTGCAGGCAGACAACGGCTCTGCAAACGCCAGCTACCCGCACACAATCAAGGTGCCTAATTATTACCCAAGGAGCCTCCAAGTCAGGTTTGCCCTTGAATTGTTCAACTGAAGTTTTTAGCAAGTTGAAAATTCTGGGGTAGTAGGAACTACTGGTTTACTTTGAAATCTCTCCTTTCTCTCTGTATCTTTCTCTCTGTCTCTCTCTCTCTGTATGTCTCTCTCTCAGTCCTGCACTCCTTCCTCCCTCCTCGCTCTTGTCTCTCTCTGTGTCTCTGTCTCTTTCGGTTTTTTCCCTTTCCCAACTTCTCTGCTCCTCTTGGCCACTCTTAAGAGCAAATGCTGGCAGGCCATGAATCAAAGTGGGCTATTTTTGCTCTTGCTGGGAGAATGTTTACAACATACTGAAAACTCAGCCTGTGGTTTAACGTTGTATATATTTTCAGAAAAAAACTGACTGGTTTCCAAAGTCAGTGGACGACTGTGAAACCCATACAGGGCTTGATGTATACGCACCGTACCCTGAACATCTGTCCTGACCCTCCCCACTCCCGCCGCATCCAGTACAGCCCCGCCCCTTGCAATGCTGAGATCAGGCTGCTCACCAGCTTTATTTCCTAACAATGCCGCTTACATGACCTGTGGCTCAAAGTTGTGAAAGAAGAAATTCAAAACAGGTTCTGTACAACAGAGAATTCTACGAAAACTTATCTGTGGCCTCATTAAATTATTCCTCCTTCCCCACCAACCAAGCTGCCCCCAAATGTTTTGGATACATGTACTGTTCCATTAGAATACAGTTGATCTTGAATATATTTTACCATGAAATATGAACATAGTAATTACAGAATTTTCCATTCAATGTCCCCTATCATATTCCTAGCATATTGGATTCTCTTAGAATAGCATTTAACTGTTTTCATATGGGCTTCAGCTGACATCTTAGAAAATTTGAAATGGCCAATAGTTCCACTGCATCAAAACCTAGTCAAACTATCTTTTTCTTTTCTTTTTTTGCTACAATTCCAAGTTTTAAAATAAGATTAAGGCCTAGCTAATTTTCTAAGTGTCTCCTGCTGATTTATCAGCTGATAGCAAGTCTGTGGTATTCAGGCCAATTAAACTGGCTCACAAAGTATTGCTCCATGCATAAATGGGAGATGGAAAGGTCTTGGGGGGGGTCTTCTTTTATCTGGAGCTAAAATCAGAGGGAGCTGCGGAGGAGTTTGATTGGAGTTTGTCTGGGTGGTAAGGAAACTGCCCACTGGTGTTCACTAAAAACGGTACTGACAACAGCTCTCATGGGCAGACAGAAATCTTGAGACGCTCCAGCAGTGGTCAGTGGAGACAGAGGGGGCCCGAAATCAGGCTGGCCCACTTTCTTGGACCAAGGCTAACTTTCCACTGAGGTTTGGATCCTCCGCTCTGTATGAATTCCTTGTTTTGTGAGTGACTTCTATTGTCTGGGTGTTCTGCTGGCTCACACCAGGCAACACTGGCCCTGTTGTTCCAATTTGCTTGGAGATTCTGTCCTTGAAACAACACAGAGCGTGGGCCAGCCCCGAGGGTCAGAGCCTCGTTTAACTGGATTTAGAAAACTGGTTAAACAAGGCTATGGCTCCCTGGTCTGAGACTTGCTGTTTGTGTTTTATTTTTGTTTTTGTTTTTCTTTCCCCTCTGTTTGGAGTTTAAGTTCACTCCCTTTAGAGACATGAAAAGGATAAGAAGATGGAAAGTGACAAGTAGATTGGGGGGATTTATTTGTCCTGGCACACAGCAGTCTTGCTGGCAACAAAGAATTTCTCTAAAATGTCAAGCGTCTGTGAACGGCCCTGGCCCCCACTAAACCATAATCACTTGTTTAGGACGGAGTTCCTCCCTGGAACTCCACAGCACATCAGAATTGCCGGGAGGACTTGCTGAAACGCAGACGGCTGCCCACCCCAAGCGCTGTGAATTCACTAGCACCAGGTGGGTCCTGAGAATCTGCCTCTCCGATAAGTTCCTAGATGGTACTGGGGCTGCTGGTCCAAGGAGGACATGTCAAGAAGCGCTTACTGTACCAGCTATGAGCTTCTTCAGAACAGGAATTGTCTCACCCACATTTTCTTCATAACACCAATATGTCTGGAACAGAGACATATTCCAATAAACGGTCAGCTCTATCCATTCGTTCAGCTAGTATTTACTTAGCATCCACTGCATTCAAAACTGTTCTAGACACTAGGAATTCCACAGTGAATAAGACAAAGAATTTTCATGTGCTCAGTTTCCATTCTAGTAGGGAGTTATGGAAGAAACACCTTTCTAAAAATGATTTCAACTGGTCCGTAAGTGCTAGGAAGGAAATGAAAGCAGGATAGGAGGTCAGAGAGTCATGGAGGTAAGAGGTAACCAGGTAGGGTGTCAGGGAAGGCCTCCCTGAGGAAGACATTTGTAGAAAAATGAATGAAATAAGTGAGCAAGGCATGTGAAGATTTTGAGAAGGAAGAATTCAGGTAGCAAGTAAGTACAAAGGTCCTGAGGCAGGAATAGGCTTGGCATTTTCACGATAGCACAAGAAGTCCAGGGTGGCTAGAAGCAAGTGATTTAAAGGGAGAATGGTTGATGGTAGAATCAGAGAGGTAACAGGAAGGCTCCTGTGGAGCCTTAAAAGGATGGTAGGGAGTTTGGATTTTATCTTCAGTGTGATGGGAGAATCCTGAAGGGTTTTGATTGGGGAAACGTGTGTGTGTGTGTGTGTGTGTGTGTGTGTGTGTGTGTGTGTATCTGTGTGTGTGTTTAAAGATTGTGTTGGAGGAAATAACAGAAGTGAGGAGACCAGGCAGAGGCAACTGCAGTCTTCCAGACACAGAGTGATGATATTTAGACTAGGATGCTGATGGTAAATGAAATAAGTGATGAGATTTGAGATACATTTTGAAAGTAGATCCAACTGTAGTTGCTGTTAAATTGAATATAAAGTGTGAAATAAAGGAAGAAATCAAGGATAATTTATAGTTACATTTTTCTTAATGAGTGGGGGTCATATTTGCTAAGATCGGGAGGAGCAGGACATGATTAGTTCTACTTGGTACAAGTCGTGGGCTGCCATTAGACTTCCAAGTGGGGATTTTGAGTGACTCTGCAAGTCTGAAACTTAAAGGAGAGGTCCATGCTGGAATATAAATTGGGGAATCATCAGTGGAGAGACTGCCCAAAGCTAAGACCATCTAGGATGTGCATGCAGAGAGAAAAAGAGAGGATCAAAGGCTGAGCCCTGAGGTTCCAGCACTTTAATGATCGGAAGAGAAGGAGGAGCCAGCAGACAAGTGTTTCCAGAAGGAAGGGGTGTTCAGCTGTGTTCAGTGATCAAGTAAGACAGACTGAGAATTGACCTTGGAGTTGGCAAAACGGAGGTCCCTTGACAAGAGCAGCTTCAATGAAGTGTTGGTAAGGGAAACCCAACTGGAATAGGGGAGGGAAAAGTGGTGTGAGAAGGAGGAAACACAGTGAGTAGAGATCACTGTTCCAATGAGCAGTCTGAGTAAAAGAGAAGATAAAGGAGATAATAACAGAAAATCGAAGTGGAAACTTAGGAGGGTTTTTAAAGAAGGGAGAGCGTTCATTCTGGTAGGGATGATCCAGGAGAGAGGGAGAAACTGATTATGCAGCAAAGAGCAGAGTCAACTGCAGTCTCAAAGCGCTTGAGTAGGTGGGAAGGGAAAGGACCCAACACGCAGGTGGAGGATCAGCCTGAATAGGAACAGGATGACAGGCTGAGACTGAGACTGAGCATGAGGACACAGATGCAGTGAGGAGGAAGACTGGAGAATTCTCTGCCACATCAGTATCAGGGAAAGATAAAAGTTTAATGAGCATGGAAGAGTCACCTAGATGAGTAAGAGAATAAACTAAGGAAATGTAACCAAGTTGCAGAGCTATGCTGCGTCCCACTTGATACTCACGGCTCTGAAGGTAATGCGAAGCCCATCAGTGTCATTACGTGTTTCCCCAAGTTATATTTCCCTGCTGGGGACCAAGCATGGAGTAGGCAGAGGGTTGGGCTTGGGGTATAACCAAGAATGAATTGTGCCTGGTGAAGGGTGAGGAGTCTGAGGATAATATATACAAGAGAGTAGTCTAACGACAGATCGTGGACATTCACCTGGGTAAGGAGGGAGGGTGTGAGCATTCTCAGTGGGAGACAGGGTGGCAAAGTCAAGCTTGGAAGTCTGGCAAGGGTGGATGGGTTGTTGCACTTGGGGAGTGAATTGGAAGACGAGGAGGAAGTATCGTTCTTGGTGATGATGACACAGTTCTAGTGTTGGGCTTGGAGTGGGTTGGCTGAGGTGAGACAGCAGAGAAGATTCAGGGGGGAGTGAAGAGGTCAATGAACAGAGGGGCCATGTGTTGGCTACATCACAGAGCTGATGGACGCTGACAAGGACAAAATACTCAAGTAAAGAGAGGTTATCATTCAGTGTATAACCAGTAATCACCTACAATTTCAAAGCTGTGTACAAAAGAGGAAAACAAATAAGGTTTATCTCCTTGCCTCAAGGAACATATAAATGTCAGGGCATAAAAAATAGTTTCTAAGGGCAAACGGAATCCGCTTTTGTCAACAGCACATTTTTTGAATAAAACATAGCTTTAAACTGAATAAAAATTGAAGGGTTGTTTTCTTCACTTGGGGGCAAAAAGTATCCATAAATATTTGTATCTGTATAATGTTTACAACCATAGAAGGAGCCTGGATGGGTGATTTTTGTGATTCTGAGTAATTGTATGAAACTCAGTATTAGATAGATTATTACAGATCATTCCCTGTAGCCTCAATAGCAGGACTAGCTGGGCATCTTTGTACAACTTGTTTGCATTATTTTATTCAGTGCTTTCGCTAAACAAAGTTCCAGAAACAGGTGATGACTAAGATCAGTTGCTCTACTCTGAAACCTCACGATTTCATGTCCTTTAGCTTACATACACTGTCGCTCATAATCGATTCTTGTATTTTCCTTTACACCTTGGCTCTACAAAGACCAGAGGTAAATGTGTGACCAATTACTAAAAATGTACAAGATGTTCTGGTAGATGTTTATGGACTAAGCTCTTACATGTTTACCTTTTGTTCCCTCTCTCTCTCTTTTTTTTTTTTTTTTTTTTGGTCTACTTGTTTGCTTTTTTGTCTTGTTTCCTGAAATATTTTTAATCTTACTGTTATATCTTTGTAAGCCTCTTTAAATCCTCTGTGAAAGAAGATTAGGAATAAGTAAATATTATAGGGCACTGTACTATTGACTTTAGTAAAGTTGGTTTGAGTGAAAAAGGACATGTTGGCTAGTGTAACTGGGAAACTCTAGTGTTGGATTTCAGACACAACCAGATCTAGGTGCTTGGAGAATGATGCCACAGATCTGCCATTCTCCATCTCTGGACTCTTTTTTCCTCTGTATAGGTTTTATTTTCAGGCAGGAACTGAAAAAAAATAGTGGCAAAGAGAAACACTGGTAGTTTCTGGCCATCTCAACAGAAATGGTACCTGAAATTTTTCCCCAGCAGTACCTGGCTTGAGTCAGTAGACATCCTCAAGCCAGTCTGTGTTGCTAGGACAATGCCATGTTCTCCTTAGGTGGGTATGGGTCACACATCCATCTCTGAGGTGGGGAGTAATGTTAGCCCACCCAGAACCGCTTAGATTGATAGCTGGGGAAAAGATAGCTTTCACAGGGGAAAATAGAGTGCTAAACCAAGGAAGGTGGGCTGGATACCCAGCAAGACAAAATCAGAGATGTCACATCTCCATACTTAGAAGCTAGCCAGGGAGACAGGTCATGGGTACAGAAATGCAGTGAGGGAGCACATACATGATACCAGCCAAAAGAATGGTTTGGACATTGTATGTGTCATAGGACGTCCCAGCAGCGGGAGGTCATGGTGAATGAGCCACTCCAGTCAGTCCACACAGACGTTCTGAAGACCTTCTGTGATCGAGGCTCTCTCCTCAGTGCTCAGAATAGGTCAGTGAGCAAAACAGACAAAGACTCCTGCTTTCCTGGTCCTCCCATTCCAGAGAGACAGTGTATCATAGATGTAAAGGAGAAGAGTTTACCAGGAGGGGATGGGTACTGTGGAAGCAGGGAAAGCAGGGTCAGATAAGGGAGGATGGAGATTCTTCAAGAGTAGACTGGGCATCCTTGAGAAGGTGACATTTAGGTAAACACTTGAAGGGGCTGAGAGAATTTGCCACATGAATGGGGAAAGAGCATTACTGGCAGAGGACCCAGCCGAGCCTAAGGCCCTGCAGCCTCACTGTGCCTGGAATATTCCAGCAACAACACAGACGTCAGTGTAGCTGGAGGGGAGTGAGCCAAGATGAAAGCAGGAAGAGATCAGGTTGAAAGGGCGGGGGTGCCAGGGGGGAGGCAGAGCAGATCCTGTTGTTGGGGGGGGTTCCTGAGCACTTTGATTTATAAGCTTTATGAAGTGGAGGCATCATAGGGTCTGGCAGAGGAGTGACCTCTCTGAATGTGCATGTTAGAAGGTCCCTCTAGCTGCTGTGTGGACGGTAGGGTGCAGCGGGGAGAACAGTGGAAAGTAAAACAGTAAGGCAGTTGCTGCAGAGATGCAAAGGTGAGGGGATGGACGCTGGGACCTAGGGATTAGCAGGGGAAGGGGGACTGAACCAGATTCTGAGCATGTTTGGAAGACAGAGCACGTGTGCCTCACATGGGACGTGAGCTTTTAGAGATGGGCAGGATTAGCAGGAAGAGAAGGAGAAAGAGCATTCCGTGCTGACGAACTACGAGGCAAAGCAAAGAGAGAGAAACACAGTGAATGGGCAGGTAATTGTAAGGAGAAAATTTGACTGGGGTGGAAGATAGATACAGGCAGGGAGTGGAAGTTCAGCTTGGGGTCAAATGTTAGATGCCATCAGTGCAGGTTACAAATTTCAGACCTCATCTTATCTTTTCTGGGAGAAACTGAAGTATGTGGAGGAGAAGAATAAATGCTACACTAGAATTATGGTTTAAGGATGTGAGTGGGACCCACCAGAGGGGAAGCTTCTGGCGGCAGGGAGCCCTCTCCTAGAGGTTGTAATGAAACGAGCACGTGAACTAAAGTCACAACAGCATTATGGGAGAACAGGTTTTAGCATCAGATGAACATAGGTGGCATCCTGGCCCCATTCTATTTGCAGTGGTCAACTTAAAATGTAAGACTAGACCTGATTCAAAAGACTATACCTGGGTTACCATGAGCCTTAAATGACACAGTGAATGTTAAGTGCTTTATCCAACACCTGGCACAAAGCAAATACCCCAAATACTATTAGTGACTGTTGCTAATATTTTTAATTTCAAATGAAATGGAATGAATTAATAAAGGTCAAAAGAAGGAAGAAAATAGAAAATCATCATTAGAACACCACCTCAATAATTATTCCATCCAATACCGAACTATAAATGCTAAAGTTACTGGGCAAAAAGCCTGAGGAGAAATGGTATATCTGTACAGTCTCATAGCATCTCCTTCAAGATATTTATTGATTACAAAGGGTAGTAAGTTTACAGTGAAGAAGCCCCAAAGATGTCATATTATCCAAGTGATTAAGATGAATATTGCCATTTTCACAGATTGGAGGAAACTTAACAAAAAATGACAACTAAATGTAATATAGGATTCTGGAACTGAAAACAAAAAGGGGAGGAGGGGGAACCAGTGAAATTTGAATAAAGCTTGTAGTTGAGTCAGTGCTATGTACTAATGCAGATTTCCTAGCTGTGATGATCATACAGTGGTTGTGTAAAATGTTAATCCGGCTCCAAGACCATCAAGTAGAGAGAGCATTCTTTCTCACTCAGCCTTTTATTCTAATTAAGCCCTCAAGGGATTGAGTGATACCTTACCACCCAGGGGAGGGCACTTTGCTTTATATAGTTTACAGATTCCACATTAACCCCAGCCAAAAACACCCTCACAAACAATCCCAGAATAATGTTTAGCCAAAAAGCTGGGCACCCCATGCCTCAGTTGAGTTGATACATGAAATTAACCATCACAGTGAGTGTATATATGAGTGTGCATGATGGTGCGGGTGTTTGAGTGAGAGAGAGAGAGTGTGTGTGTGTATGAGAGACTAGGTATTCTCTCCCCCTCTAGACATGGGCACCAGAGTCCTCCAGACAGCTGGATAACGAAAGTGTTAGGTGAGCATAGAGAAAAAGCAAGGCAGAGAAATGAGTTTAGGGGTAAACTGCAGAGAATATTTGAGGACAAATATAGAAACATGATCCCCACAGAGAGGATTTAGAAACATATGAGGAGATCTAAGTACACAACGGAGTATCAGTGACTTTTCATACAACAATGGAAGAAAATTCACAGAGTGACAGAGATAAGGTCACAGAGAGAAAAGGAGAGTCAAGATCATGTAGCATCACAGAAACTAAGAGAGGTCTGAGACCACGCCAAGATCAAGCCAACCTTGACCAACGCTGTTGATGGACCAGCTAGAAAGAGGATGGAAAGAAGGTTAGAGGAGCTGATGAGTAACACGAAGCTGGTTTTCAAGACCCTTTCATGAGACCAAAGTAGATAGAGGCCAGACATCAAAAGAGTAGAAGTAGTGAGGTAGCAGTGGAGGTGGCGTCTAGGTCTGGAAGATGCAGGCGTGATCCTAATCAGATCCTCAAACTTTGAGTGGAACTAAGAAATTTGATACTCTTTCACCCATTGATGGAGGAAATATGTGTGTCTACTGTGTGCTTGGTGCAGCAGATACACAGTGAACAAGGAAACCATGATCACTGCCCCTGGAAAGTTTCAGTCCTAGTATTTTCTGCCAACTGCCATTCAGGCTCCTCAAAAGATATGCTTACACAGCAAGCTTAGAATTTTCTTTCTGGAAGAGACTGAGAAAGATACTGGAGGAGCTGGCAATCACAGCATTTGGAGCACAGTTGAGAGGACAGTGACTTATATTATGTGATCCAAGCTTTGAACATTTGATCCACTGCTCAGTCTGTGAGGTGCGACTTATTTCCTTCCTGAGTTTGAGAAAATCCCCTCTTTTGTTCTCTCTAGAAAACAAAGCCCATGACACTGTGCTTAGTCTAGCTAGACTTCCACATTTCCCATCATGAACTTTATGAGTAATATGCTTTCTTTGAAAAACTCACTCATAAATCGCTGAGTTTAACTATGAATAACAACTGGTGTATTAGGACAATGGAACTATGTTCTGATTTTGACAGTAGGCAATTCACAATTCACGATTTTGTTCAAAATTTATACCTGCTTTGAGTAGAATAATACAGCTTATTTCTCATCCTGAGATGACAAAATGCATCAACAGGAGCAAGGAATATTCACCTGGGAAATCTTGATTTTCATGGGCAAAATATGTGTATGGGAACACAGCTTCAAGGAAAACACCTTGTCCATTGCAGGGCTTCAGTAATCGTTAAATATCCAGGAATGGAGAAAATCTCAGGATAGCTTATCACTTCCTTAATGTTCTAAAAGGCTTTTAACTGCTGTTTTATTATGGCTTTAAATCTCAATAATAAAGAGCAGGACAGTTCATGGTAGGAGTTCATATTGCTAGGAAATCTACCTACACTGAGAGAAATGGGAAACTCCAAGAGTTTACCAAGGAAGGATATCTCATCTCTTACAAATTTCCAAGGACAAATCAACAGCTTATGGAAATGCTAACCAACTTACTCTGTGACCTTAGGCAAGTTACTTAACCTCTCTGAACCTCAGTTCCCTTATCTATAACACAATATGACATACTACTTCTTATTTAATACGGTTGTTTGACTATCTAATAAGACTATAGCATGGTGCCAGCACATATTAGATGGTCAGCAAATGATGATTTTTTTTCTTAAATAGATTTGGCATAGTTTCTGACATTTTTTCATTCTTTGGTCCTTAGTACCAGAACTGTAAGCAATGTGTCCAGCTGAGCTACAGTTCCACCCTCCCTTACACATAGGGTTGGCCAATGAGATATATACAGAAATATTGGACTTGGGGTATCTGGGAGAGCCCTTTCACCCTTATTCTCCTCCTCCCTCCTACCAGCAAGCTGACATGATGACTGGAACTCCAGCAGCCGTCTAGTGACCTAAGGTTGGAAGCCATGCATTGAGGCTGGCAGAACAAAAAGACAGTAGAAAGCTGCATCCACAAGGATTCTAAGGAGCCCCCATAGCAGTCTTGGATGAATGTCCTCAATGTTCTTTTACATGAGAGAAAGTAAATCCCTAATTAATTTGAGTCACTTTGTTGGGTCTCTATTATTGAGAGCAAAAAGCAATTCCCAACTAATATTTCAAATAAGTAAACTTGAAGATCTTCTGAATTTTCATTTACTTTCCTGCGGATCTGCCAACAGACACTGGAACTAGTTTGTCTCCCTTTCCATCCCCTGTCTCTGTGGTGACAAACTGGTCCTTCTGTTCAGCCTAGACTTCACTTTGCCTTTGGGGAAATGAGCATCTTTCAGTTACCTACAACTTTGCCCATTGAATAAGGCACCCTCCTCTTTCCATTCTTCCATTCCTCCACATATATGCACATAGAAACCTGGGCTCTGATCTAGACATGCTAGGATGTCTTAAACAGGGAGGTAAGTAGAAACTGGAGAACGGTTTCAAAGAGTAGAAATGAAGCCATGGTCAAATGCATTTCTAGAGCAAAACAAAATGATTCTAGCTTGTGGAGATGTAGTTTTACTGCAAGACAAGGAAGGCAGTGGCTTCTCTCCATGGCAGTTTCTATCCACCAAGTACTAATAGAAAAGTTAGTTTTTCTTGCAGTTGAGCATGGATTTCACTCTCCGTTTCAAAACTGGACTAACAGGAAAGGAAAGATACCAAAGACAAAGATGCAGGAGTCCTGATGAAGAAAATACAGGATGAGGTTACTTTCCTGAACTAGGGAGCAGAGAACATAGGTCAGAAACTCTGTTGCCTCCTTCAGCCAGGTGGGTATAAGAAAAAGTCACATGAGTGCTTGGATTATCTTTCATTTTCCCACTTTGATAGAGGCCTAAGTTTTAGGGACCCTTCTGTACTCTAAGAAAATAACACTGTAAGCACAGTAATAAATGACAAGCTGCAAGAATCTCATTGTCAGGAAGAGAGAAGGAGGAATGCTGGGGACATTGGGGAACCAAGGGCACCTGCCATCTGTAATGGGAACCTCTTGTCTTAGCTGCAGTAACTATTTCCGTGCCAGAGCTCATGTTTCAAGAAAAGCAGAAACTCATATTTTTGTGTGAAACCTCCTCACTTTCAGATGTTGGCTCAATTATTAAATGTGTGTACGAGCCAAATAAAACACATCCGTTGGCCCAAATATGCCCAGACTTCGACAGCTGTAGTGAAGAGGGAGCAGAGCTGCAGGGGAAGGAAATCAAAGGTTCATTCAGTGCATGTGTTCACTCACGTAACAAGTAGATGTGAAGTGGCCCCCGTGTGTGCCCGGGGCTGTGCTAAGCACTAGATCTCAATGAAAACCAAGAAAAGAAGTAGAGGATGAGGAGGGATTATTAAATCCAGCCAAAAATTTTTTTAAAATATTATAATTAAGAAGGAGATGATAAAGTCTGTTGGGAGGAAGTCTCTAAAAACCCAAGCAAGGAGAAGAAAAATTAAAGTGCTGAGAGTTAAGAAAAAAGGGAATAGTAGTGTGGTAGCCAACTTCCCAAATAGTGAGTGTGGTAGGTGGGCTCCAAGTATTCTCACCTTCTCGTATGCACACCCTCACCCGGTTCCCTCCATTGCTGGGCAGAGTTGGCCTGTGTAACCGACAGGATATTGCTGAAATAATGAGTGTAACTTTCACAGATCGGTCATAAAAGGCATTCTGGCTTCTGTCTTGCTCTGTTAGATCGTTCACTCTGGGTAACCCAGCTGCCGTGACATGAGGCCACTCAAGAAGTACTATGAGAGGTCCATGTGGCGAGGGACTGAGGCCTCTTGCCATCGGCCAGTAGGGAACTGAGTCCCCCTGGTAGTAGACACATGAGTGGGCCACCTTGAAAGTAGATCCTGCAGCCCCAGTCAAGTGTTTAGATGACTGTAGCCCAGCTGACACAGGAGACCCTGGGGCAGAATCACCCAGCTAAGCCATTCCTGAGTTTCTGACCCAGAGAAACTGAGAGATAATGTATATTTGCTGTTTTAATCTGCTAAGCGTTGGGGTAATTTGTTATGCAGCAATAGATAAGTTCTACAGTAGGAAAAATAGAGACCTTGAGTATAAAGCAGCAGAATCTAAAGAAATAGGGAGAGGGAGAGATGGCAGCTGGTGGGGTGGGTATTGGAAGAGAACAGCACAAGGTGAGAGCATGGACTTTTAAAATAAATCAAACATGGATTTGAAACCCAGCACGCACACACCTGTGTGAATGCTGTGTGACCTCAGGCAAACCCTTAACATCTCTAAGATTTTATTCCTTCTTTTTCCTATGTTCTCAAAGTCATAGTAACTACTTCAAACCATTATTGTGTAGATTAAAAGACAGAATTCCCATGAACTTTCTTACTTGGCACATAGTAAACACTCTATGGGTTTAAGTTATTATAGATCGTATCACTGAAGGCAAACCTCATTTCTTTTTCACATCTGGTATTGCCACTCTTTTCAGAAAAAAAAAAAATTTTGATGCTTTTCTTTGTGTGTATGTGTGTGTATGATTCTGAAATATGTCAAAACTTTATCTTTTTAAGCTGGATTATCTTAAAAAGCTCTGTTTCCCAAACATTCCAAGGAAGAAAGGCATAGAGTACAATGCAGAAGCAAATAAATCTGGGGGGAAAAAATGTTTGAATAGTAATAAAAATTGTTTCAAGAAAATAATACTCCTTTCAACAGTGTGGACACCTTGCTTGGTGCATATACAAAACCCCCAACATCACAGGAGAGCAGATGGCTAATGTCAATGTTTATTCCTCTGAAGAGAGTAAATTTCTCCATCAGGAGCTATTATGTACTGAGGCACATCCTCAGAGTCCTCAGGGCATGGTGTGCTCATGTATAGCAGCAATTCATTCATTTATCAGTCGTATCCATCAAATCAGTCAATCAAAGTAAATTAAGTTCAGTGGCATAATTTGTTTCTTTTTCTTTTCAAATTAACAATGTTTCATCTCCTTGAAGTATGAGCCATGTTCCTCCCATGGTCAGCAACAAGTCACCACCAGCAAGGAGTAGTTTGTTTTTACCAAAGATCGACAGAGTTTTCAGCCTAGTTGTCAGGTAGCGTGGTTTTCTAGGTGTGGATGTGGGTAGCAGTTGAAATTTCTCTCCTATGTGCTCTTTCCTCTACTAGCAATAAACTCACTCTTGTGATACAATAAAACCACTCCTTTCAGAGTGATTCAGTAGTTGAACCAAACTTACCCAGCTTAGTTAATAACAGAGCTAGAACTAGAAACCTGGTCTCTCGTTCCCAAACCTACTGGAGTTTGTTTGTTTGTTTGTTTGTTTATGTGTGTGTGTTTGTCTTTACTACAATGCAAGTATTTTAACAACTTTCTTAACTGATGTCACCAAGTCACTCCCCTCTTCCCTTCCAGTCATCCTGGTCATTCATAACATTATTCCCTCCCTCAAGAACCTTCACTGACTCCGTTTTGCCACTCCCGTCAATCTTAGGTGCTGTTATCCATCTATTTTCCAAATGCTGTTAAATACTGACTTTCTCAATAAACAAGATTGCTTTCTTTAGGCAGCTGAATCTCCTAAAAGGCACCATACCAATGTACCCTAGTCCGTGGGCTTCTCATCACCTGAGTGCCCTGCTCTCTCCTCTCCTCCTTTTGAAATCCTGATCATCTCTTCAATGAAATCCCACCTCCACGAAACCTTCCTCAATTCCTCCAGCCCTTCTGGCTTTAACTCTGCCAGGACTCCTGTTGCACTTGGGATCGACACTTTTTAGTTCAGAACCTGTTGTTCTTGTGCCTCCTGGGCCAGATATCTTCAGTTTGTCCCTCCAGGTCCATTCTTCATCCCTCTGCCACCTGCTCTGTGCCCCTGGAGTCTGACCTGTTCAGTCTACTCTAGCAGTTCTCAACATGTAACCCAAGACTGCAGCATCAGACTCACCTGGGAACCTGCTGAACCAGAGACTCGGGATGGGCTGCCGCAGTCCATGCTTCAGGAAGCCTTCCCGCCATTTCTGACGCGTGCTCAAGTTTGAGATCCTCTGGTCTATATTGAAAGTCCTCCTGTTCTTTGGCTTTGTGGTTGGGCTTAGTCAATGGGAAGCCCCAGCAGGAGATCACGTGGAGGGCAGATTGAAGGACTACTCTCCCCTATCCCGGCACACACCTTTTGATACTTTATTCTTTATTTAGCCTTCCTTCACTCATCCGAACCCCCTGTGTTATCCACCGTCTTTTGGGACCCTGACAGGATCCAATGTCATCCATATTAATTTAAAATCAATACAAATGAAATGTCCCTGTTATATTCTTTTTTTTTTATCCTTCCCTGCCTGCCTCCCATCCCCTAAATTGTTCAAAAACGCAGTCCTGTTTGTCGTAATTATATCCTCAGAACCCTAGACCTCTTAAGAGCAGTGTGACAAAATAATGGTCTCGCAAAGGTGTCCACATCCTCATCCCCAGAACCTGTAAATACGTTACCTTTTGTGGCAAAAAAGGCTTTGCTGACCTCAAAGATCTTGCCGTGAAGAGATCTGGACTCTCCCCAAGAGCTTAATCTAATCACAAGGGTCCTTATGAAAGGAAGACCAGAGGATCAAAAGCCAAGAGGGAGATATGACAAGGAAAAGTAGAGGAAGAGAGATTTGAGGATGTGATGCCGTTGGCTTTGAAGATGGGGAAAGGGCCTATGAACCAAGGAGTGTAGCCGTCTATGGAAACTGGAAAAGGCAAGGGAACAGATTCTCCCCTAGAGCCTCCAGAAGGAATGAAGCCTTGCAAACACCTTGATAATATGACTCGTAAGACTCATTACAGACTCTGACTTCCAAAACTGTTAAGAATACGTTTGTGTTGTTTTGAGTCACTAAGTTTATGATCATTTGTTACAGCAGCAAGAGAAAACTAATACAAGTAGCTTATAGAAAACAGGTGTCTTGATCAGATAAGTTTAGGAAATCCTTCATACTATCCCATAAGAAATATTGCACCAAAGAACCATTTTGAACTCTGAAACCCACTGCTTCCCAAACTTTTCTCTAGGAAGACTTATTAACATACGACAGCATAGTGATAATAATAATGGCATTTAACATTATGGGATGCTAACTACGTGCCAGAAACTGTGTTACATGCTTTAAACATCATCACACTCCCCCCAAAGCCTTAGGAGGTCGTTACTATTCTCATTTTACAGAGTGATAAACCGAAGGTCAAAAATGTGAAGTAATTTGGTTCGTGGCCACATGGTTAGTGGCAGAGCTCAGATTTGAAACATTGCCTAATTTCAACAGCTGTATTTCAGCCCTCCACTCCACTGTCTCTTCTTGAGAAATACCTTTTGAGATACACTAAATAGACTCAGGCTTCCTTATGGCTAAATTGAAGACACTAATGCATGATGTCTAACATCTTTACAAATACCAAATGCGTCTCTTCTCATAGTTTTAAATAGTCAGTGTTAATCTCGTTGCTAATCTCAGGGCCAAGTGCAGCATGGAAATCTCTTGCACTTTGGTTTGAAGGTAATTATGCCTCTGGAATGTGTGCAAGGTAAGGCGAACTTCCTTTCCAAGAAGGAGCAGCTTTCGGATATGAAGTAGCTGAAGTGTAGGGATGTGTCATGGCCATGTAGGGTCAGTACACTGAAATATAACTGCTGTATACCAGAAGTTAACACAACATTGTAAACCAACTATACTTCAATTTAAAAAGATAGAAAAAAATATATAATTCAGTAGAGAGAGACCATTCAGACATCGCAAACCTGTCAGCATTTCCCTGATTTGTCCATAAAAATTAATTATTGGCTAAAACTAGCAAAGAAAATCACAGGCTGTTAGGTGGAAAATGTTTTTACAGGAAATCCTAATTATATATCATGTTTGGGAATTTACAGAAGAGAGAGTTTCATGCAGCAGAATTTGAAGATTTTTTTTTCTAAATTAAGTTAATCACTTAAAAATAGTCTTCATAAGGCACTTTTTGTGTTTTAGGTACATATTTCAGTAGGCAAATACTACCCTTTGCTGGAATAGTTTATTGAAATGTACTTCAACTCCTTTAGTGATTACTACCGAAAAGTTTGTGCCTTTAATTTTTCTAAATAATTTGTCTGTGTTTGTCAGTCTTTATGTGAAATATGATGAATTATTTTGACCTGCATTGGTTCTCATGAACCTACAGCCAATTTTAAATTAATGGCTATATTTTACTGTTTTAATACAAATTTATACAGAGACAAAGCAATTTCAAAATGTAACCTCGTGTGCTTATACACTTTAAATGGAAAAAAGCACTTCTATCTATCAGTCTTTATCCCCAAAATGAAGAACATTAAATACAATATTTAGTTCTGACATGGGAAAAAGACCTTAGTAGGAAAACTGGAGAAATCTTAACATCATCTGGAGTTTAGTTAATAGTAACATACTAATGTTAATTTCCTAGTTTTGACAAACGTGCCACAGTTAGATCAGAGGTTAATGTTAGGAGAACTATATAAAGGCTACACTGGAACTTACTGTCTTTGCATCTTTTCTGTAAATCTGACATTATCTGAAAATAGAAAGCATAATTTAAAAATTGAAGAGTGTCACCCACGTTAGATTCTATGAGTTTAATGATGCATGTACAGACTTGAGTGTACAGACTCGGGCACCAATGACTTTTTTTTTTAACATTTTTTATTGATTTATAATCACTTTACAATGTTGTATCAAACTCCAGTGTAGAGCACAATTTTTCAGTTATAGATGAACATGTATATATTCATTGTCACATTTTTTTCTCTGTGAGCTACCATAAGATCTTGTATATATTTCCCTCTGCTATACAGTATAATCTTGTTTATCTATTCTACAATTTTGAAATCCCAGTCTTTCCCTTCACACCCTCCACCCAAGGCACCAATGACTTTGAGAGCTAACATTCCGCTCTCCCCATCTCCACTGCCTCTTCTTAGATACCGAGATCAAGCAGGTGTCTAACCAGGAAAACAAAGCCAATTAGCAAAGCAATAAAATGCCCTGTGATCGACACTCCTAAGGCAATGGTTGGTTTGTTTTACCAAATTATTTTATCCTGATCAGCTTCTTCAGAAAAGAACTGGCTCCCTGTGGACACCACCTCCTTACACAAGGTGCCATTCAAAAGAAAGACACAAACAAAACTCAGCCTCAGAATGTCACCTCATAGTCTATATACGTAGAACCACTTGTTATGCATTTGTCTGTCCTCTGTCTCCCCATCTAGACTGTGCGTCTTTCTCAGGCGGGAACCAATGAACCCCAGCACCTTGCCTGACACAGTGGGGACTCGAACTCCGTTTGATGATGGGTGAGTTCATGAATTAACTAGCTGGCATTTATATGAGAGGAGTCTTGCAGGAGATAGAAGATCAGATACCTCTGTATACCCGGCGGAAATAGAACTCTTGTGCCATGTGTATATTTCCCATAAGAATTAGGGAATGTGGTTCCCAGTGGCCTGAGCTGTGAATGGGCATTCAGAGATGAATGAGTCCACACAGCATAAAGAATATGAGGAAGAATTCTCTCCTTAGGAAAACAGACCAATGAGGACAAAGATTATGATGAGCATGTTAAAACATGATTCTGCATTTTCTAGTGTGTCTCAAATTCATTTACTCATTTATTGGACAAGTAATTTTTGAGACTGAGGATTCTGTGAATAAGACAGACCGGAGCCCTGCCCTCATAGGGCTTACAGAGTGAATGTAAACAAGGGAAATAAGTACACAAGATGATTCAAGGTCAGATGTCCCTGTATGATACCAGGTCCCAGGAGAGCGGTGGGAGAGAAGGCGCTCATGGTTTGAAGTCCTGGGCAGGCTTCCTTAGCTGAAGAAACTTAGGCATCAGCAGGGCTATGATAAAGATTACGTGAAATTATGGGGAAGCTCTTTATTCATCTAAAACACTCGATGAAGTATGGGTGTAGTTTATTCAGTCATTCCTGACACTCTTCATTCATTTATCGGACTTCCATTGAGCACCTCATGCATGCCAGACCCTGTCAGAGAGACCCAAAGATAAAGAGATTGACAGTGATGCTCTCAAGTTGTCCCCAGACCAGGTAGCATCAGCAGAGGTTTCCTGTAAAGGGCCAGAAAGTAAATAGATGTAAGCTTCATCACTTAGCATATTTGTGGCATAGGCTTTCTTGTTTGTTTGCTTGTTTGCTTTTGCAACCCTTTAGGGATGTACCCTCTATCCTTTTAACTCAGGGTCCTTACAGAAACAGCCCACGTGTTGGATTTGGCCCATGTGGTATAAGTGGCCAACCCTGATCTGGAAGAGTGACAGGATAACAACTACAGCCTAATATGCACTGAAACCAAGGTCTGTGCTGTCATTATTGTCTACTTTCTAATGTAATTCTCATAGAAAAATCCTGTAAGTTAGCATCCGGCATCTCACCCCCTTTTTAGAGGGAAAACATGAGAGCAAGTGCCAGTGTGATGATTCGATCTGCTTCCTCCTTCCTTGCAATCATAATCCCACTTTGTTCAAAGCAAGGATGTGCCCAGCTCAGGACTTACTTCCTAGGTTTACTTGTTGCAAGAAATCGCCTTTGTCATAGTTCTGTTCAATAGGATGTAGGCAAAGTTGTGCTAGTGTTTCTGGGTAAATGTTTGCTTTCCTGGTGAAAGAGGACATAAACATCTGGTGCCACACATCGGCCATGGTTCCTGCTGGCATTCAGGCATGGTGTCTGGGGCTGCTGCAACTATTTTGTGACTATGCGGTAATCAGAATGAAAAAAAGGACCAAGGGACTCACAGATAAGCTGGCTCTTAGATCACTGAGGCTCAGAGCCACTGTGAGCACAAACCTTTCTTCGCAAACTTTTACTTATGTTGTAGGCCAGTTTAAGTTGGGTTTTTCTCTTAGTCGTTGGTAAAATCACTTCTGATAAAGTATGGTTTAGTGTTCTACCCAGAGGACAGGAGTTTGTGACAGAACTGAAGTGAGATGAACAGTCCTGGGCTTCTTTGTCAACCTCACCATTGTCACCACCACTGCCACAAATGTTTATTGAACATTTACATGTATTATCTTATTTCTTTATTAGCTACTTGTCTGTTTATCAGTCCTTATTTAATTCATTGTCTAATAATTTTTGATAAACAAAATTATTGTCTAATATTATCTAATTATTAATCATCTATGTAGTATCTAATATCACAACAACTCTGAGGCAGGAGCTATTATCGTCACTTTTGGGTTAGGAAACTGAATCTCAGGGACTGTCTTGAGCGGTAGCTTTGGCCACAGCGCCCCTGGTCCTCAGACACATCCCAGAAACAAGTCTCAGCCCTTGAAATGAGCCAAGTTGAACAAGCCTGTCACATAGTTTCCTTTTATTCCTCAGCATTAGGAATTACTGTCAGTGCAAACGCACTGTTTCCCAGAAGTTGACGGTTCAGCTGGTTTGGCATTTGAAAATTACCATTATTAGTTGTAGCACGTGAGCAATTTCTTCCAGCCTCCCAGTTTGCAGAGTTTGTTTTTAATCTTTTAACTCATGGTGGGATGACACATTTCATTTGTGTTCAGATTTCCCCCTGCACCCTCTGAAGAATCAGACACCTGAATTTACAAAATTGTTACTAGGAACAAAAAAAACCTCATAAGTTTAGTCTTCCTGTGTCCGTATCGTCTTTACTTTGGTACTGCAAGGTTGGTTGTGAAGATAAAAGAAAGAAATCAAAAGTCGTTAATATTCTTTTTTTCTCATACATTAAAAAAATCAGTGTTCTGAGGAATCTGGCAGGTAGATCAAGCTGAGTGCTAAACTTCTGTTTCTCTCTTGGCTGATTATTATCTTTGTCATATGGAGACAGAAAGGGAGTCCTAATTTATGCAGCATTACACCGGGCTCGTGCACAAAGATGTAAAATAAATAATACTGATAGCCATCATTGTCATTGTCATCTTCATCATCGCAAAGCCTTCTACTAAGTGCCAGCTGGCACTGCACGCACTGGAGATGCATTAACTCTTTTCTATTGTGATGAAATGCACATAATGTAAAATTCATCATCTTCACCACTTCTAAGTGTACAGCTCCATAGCACTGAATACGTTCACACTGTGGTGCAACAATCACCACCATCTACCTTCAGGACTTCTGCATCTTCTCAAACTGAAATCCTGTACCCATGAAACACTGACTCCCCATTCCTCCCTCCCCCGCCCCCTAGCAACTACCATTCTCCTTCCTGTCTCCACAAATTTGGCTACTCTAGAAACCATATATAAGAGGAATCAAACAGTATTTGTCTTTCGTGACTGGCTTATTTTCACTTAGCATAACGTCCTCAGGATTTGTCCATGTTGTAGCATGTGCCAAAAGTCACTTAATTTTTAAGGCCAAATAACATTACATCGTATGTATGCACCACGTTTTGTTTATCCATTCATCTGTCAACGGACAGATGTTGCTTTCACTTTTTGGCTATTGTGAGTAATGCTGCTATGAACATGGGTGTAAAATTGTCTTTTCAGGTCCCTGATTACAATTATTTTGAGTATTTACTCAGAAATAGAACTGATTGATCATATAATAATTCTATGTATAATGCTTTAAAGAACCACCATTCTGTTTTCCATAGTGTCTGCACCATTTTACATTCCCACAGACAGTGCACAAGCGTTCCAGTTTCTCCACATCCTCGCCAATATTTATTTTGTTTTTTTTTTTTTTTAAATAATAGCCATCTTAATGGGTATGAGGCATGAGGGGCTATTTTTATCTCCATCCATTTTGGAAGTGAGGAAACTGAGGCACAGAGAGAGAAAATAACCTGCCCAGGGTTCTTTGTTTATTATGTCACAGTAGAATTGGGATTCACACCCAAGTGGTGCAGCTCCAAAATCCATACTGTTCTGCACAGACCTTTTTAAGCTCAGAGCAGCTACCTTTTAATGAACTTTTATTATGTGCCAGGCACTATGCTAAGCATTTTACATAAATTATTTCATCTAATTCTCACAACTGAACTGCAAGATCATTGTTGTTCTTGTGCATACTTTTCTAACAAGGAATACAGACAGAAGTTTAGTATATTATCCAGGGTTACTTAGCTAGTAAATGACAGAGCTGGGACTGGACTCCCAAGTCTCTGAATCCAGGGCTTCAGCAGGTAATCTCTATCACATACTTAGTTTTAGACAAATGATCATCCCATTAAATTCTTGATCTTCCTGTGTGTGCTCAGCAGAGATATTTCCCCCTCCCTATAGCTAATCAAAGTCCTTCAAATTGGATTTCCTAGTGATATGGATCCGTTCACTGGCATTTGAATGCAATTCCTCCAGGCTTTCGGATGAGCTAAGTAAGTTGAAACCTGCATACCCAATGTCACATTCCTTCCCAGGTAGAGTAAGTTGGCAGGACTCACCTTTTCATAGAAAGGCCGTGATTGTCCAAAAAAAAAAAAAAAAAAAAAAAGCCTCTCAAACTATCCCTTCCCAGTTACTTCATTGTTGTTCTAAAAATGTTTTCTTCCAATGGCAAATGCTAAAAACAAAATTTTCTCACAGCCTGTCTCGCTCTTTCCTCAACCTATTATCATGTCTTTGGAATAGATGAGCAAATTTTACCACCTTCGCTCTTTGGTGTGCCCCAGAGATCAATATTTCGCCATCTTTCAGTAACTCTGCTAAATCTCCCCAACTGTTAGTGACTTAGCTTTGTCAAACATCAGTCCCCAAAGAAGTGTGAAATGCCGTTCAGAATAATGGGATGTAAGCATAGTTCAGTAGCTACGAGCACGGGTTTTGGCGTTCACTCAGCCTGGGTTCAATTTTACTCAGCCACTTAATAGATTTTTCACTTTGGATGAGCTATTTTAACTGCACTGGACATCAGTTTCTTCATCTGTAAAGTATGGGTTAAGAAGTTTCTGTGTCATAGGGTTTTAAAACGATAAATGAGATCATATTCAGAAGAATATTACCATGGTATTTGGCACACAGTAAGCTCTCTATAAATATTAGTTGTTCTATTAAATCTTACTAACTGGAGAAGAGCATTCCAAAGGTGGGGAGTCATTTTTCTTAACTTTCCTAGCAAAGAGCCTGACACACAGGAGATGAGCAAGAAATCTTTTTGGATAATGATTGCTCCTTATTTGGATGGGGTAGTGATGATCTTCTCAACATTGTGACTTCAAAAATCACAAGTTTCAAGACGAAGGATCAGGAAGTATGCAGGGAAGGAGGGCAGAGAGGCCAAGGGAAGTGGGCATGGGAGACGGGTGCACACAGGAATTTCAGAAGTCATCATCCTGTGAGATCCAGCCATGAACAGTGTTCACACTTCATGCCAAAATAAGTTGGCTAGCATCTCCGTGTGAAGAGATGGATTGTTGAGCAAGGCTCTGCGTGTCTTAACGATTCCAGCATCTTGCCCACCTGAGGAGTTGTCCCAACTCTTCTCACCAGCGATTATTCTGCTTTTCCACACCCACACATTAGGAAATTTCTCCTCTCTAGGACATCCTAGGCCAGATCATCTCCACTGGTATCTTTGAATTCAGTCAGGCCTGGAAGCATTTCGCTTGTAATTGGAATGTGCTAGGGTTGTCCTAGAAAGCCTGCCCGACACTTACATCACAGCTGGAATATGAACTCTTATTCCTTTTCTTCTTTTTCTAGAGCTGAGCTGCCCAATAGAGTAGCTACTATACTCAGGCACCCATTTAAATTTAAATTAATTAGAATTAAGTAAAATTTAAAATTCACTCTCATGAGCCATATTACCGGTGCGCAGTAGCCACATGTAGCTACTGACTGTTGTATTGGACAGAGCAAATAAAAAACATTCACCTTATCACAGAAAGTTCTGTTGGACAGTGTGGCTCTACAAAATAGCCTCCAGCATCATGGAGTAAGTGCTTCCCAGGAAAAATAGTGTCACAGCTAGATCATTAGCAACAGGGGCTGTTATTTCTCACGCACACTGTGGTGATTTTAAAGCATGTCATTAACACTCTGACCATGAAAATATGGACTCTAATTCCCCTCTTCTTGAACATGGGCCACTAGTGACTTGCTTCTGTTAAGTAGAGAGAGACGGAAGTGAAGCTGTGGAATTTCTGAAAATGTTATGTTAGAAAAGCTGACAGGGCTTCTGCTTGGCTCGCTCTCTCCTGAAATGCTCACCTTGAAACTCCAGCCACCATGCTGTGAGGAAGCCCAGGCCGCACGGAAAGCCCACATGTGGCTGCGTCGGCCAGTCACCACAGCCACAGCGGACCGCGAGCTTTCAACTTGAGACATGGGAGCCTTCTGAGGATTCCAGCCTTTGAGTCACCCCAGTTCACACCAGGTGGGGCAGAGACAAGATGTCCCCACTCTACCCTGCCTAAATTGCCAACTCAGGAGCCAAATGATTTTGTTGTTTTAAACCACTATATTTGAGGTGGCTTCTTATAGATAAATAGATCATTGGAACACACACATTCTGAAAAAGCAACGCATTTTTAATGAAATATCTTGGGTGAATTTCTAAGGAAGCACAAGGGTCATTGTCTTCAGTACCAAACTGAAACATAACTAGTGAGAACATGAGACACAGAGTAGGAGAATGGTAATGCACTTGTAGAAATGGCAACCACCTCCACCATCCAATTGCAGACCACCCCCCCTTCCCCCAGCCCTGCTCTCAGTGGCTCTAAAATGGCAATACTTTTTGTGCTTGCTTCCCCCATGTCAGGAATGGCAGCTTGAAAATTCCTTAAAGGGGTTACAGTCTGTTTGTAAGAGGACTCATCTTGGTTCTGTGTCTGCATAGGACCCTTGGCACTATTAATAATTATATGTGATGGTCAAATGACAAAGATTCCTAAGATGCTTTTATTCTTTTTTTTAATTGAAGTATAGTGAGTTTACAGTGTTGTGTCAATTTCTGGTGTACAGCTTCAGTCATACATATACATACATATATTCCTATTCATATTCTTCTTCATTATAGATTACTGCAAGATATTGAATATAGTTCCCTGTTCTATACAGTATGAACTTGTTGTTTATCTGATTTATATATAATAGTTACTATCTGAATGTCTCAAACTCCCAATTTATCCCTTACTACCCTCTTTCCCTCTTGGTAACCTTACGTTTATTTTCTATGTCTGTGAGTCTGTTTCTGTTTTGTAAATAAGTTCATTTGTGCGTTTTATTTAGACTTCACATATGAATAATATATAGTATTTTTATTTCTCTTTCTGGCTTACTTCACTTAGAATAGTGATCTCCAGGTCCATCCATGTTGCTGTAAATGGCATTAGTTTATTATTGTTTATGGCTGAGTAGTATTCCATTGTATAACTATACCACAACTTCTGTATCCAGTCATCTGTTGATGGATTTTTAGGTTGCTTCCATGTCTTGGCTATTGTAAATAGTGCTGCAGTGAATATTGGGGTGCATATATCTTTTTGAATTAAGGTTCTTTCTGGATGTATGCCCAGGAGTAGGATTGCTGGATCATACAAAGTCTATTTTTAGTTTTTTGAGGAATCTCCATACCATTTTCCAGAATGGCTACACCAAACTACATTCCCATTAATAGTGTAGGAGGGTTTCCTTTTCTCCACACCCTTTCCAGCATTTATTCTTTGAGAAAATGTTCACTGTCCCCATATAAAAATTATTTTTCCTAATCAGCTTCAGTTTTGATTAGTTGTAGGCTTCCCCAAAAGCAACCCCTAAGGAAAAGACTTACGTGCAAGTAGTTTGCTTGCTATGTCAGATAGCTCAACCCAGGGAGGTACTGAGACCAAATACACAGATACATTTTAGGGTTGATAAGTGCAAGAGAAGCCTGGATGCTGAATGCCCTGAGACTTTCAGAGAAGTTAGATGAATGCAATGCTTCTCAGGTCTGTCCAGCCCAGAGGAACGAAGGAGGAAGCTCTTACCACTGGCTCCTATTCTCTGGATCAGTTGTTGCCCCATGGACTGTGTGCCTAAGGGAGCGCCACATGGATTCCCAAGGGCATCCCACACTCTACATGAGAGAAATCCTACAGCAGAAAGCAGGAGATGTGCAGTGGAATCCTGAGATAAAGCACTGTTGGGGTTGCACCTGCATGAAGCTGGTTAAAGGACGAGTGGAGCCAGTTCTTTCAGGCTGGCTAGAATAAGAGGTGAAGATAAGAGCAGATAAGAGCTCTGAGGTGGTACCTAAGGTGTGTGGTACAGGCTGCTCTTTGGTCTACTCAGCTGTGCTTTTGCCCTCTCCGTCCAAACAGTTACACAGTATCTGTAACGTAGCCGCCGCCACTGTCTGTGCAAAGACTTAATGTAAGGGGGTGAGTGAACCAGGCTAAGTGACTGCAGCCAGTCCTGAGACTGTCACTGCTGTTCCAGAGGCCTCTCTACCACCAACCGTTCTAGATTCCCTTCACCCTTGGCTCACATGTCAGCTGAGATGCTTGCCTAGTAATGATTCAGATATTCACTTTCTGAAGGTCTGAGCCTTGGTTTCCTTGCCATTGTGGGGCTGTGGTTCTCACACTTCCCCATGTACCATTATCAACAGACATGAACCAGCAAGGGACACCCTGCCGAACGCCCTGGGTCTCAGGCTTACGTCTCACTGCCACTATCAGGTAGCAGCGCCTCTGGCTTCTCCTGCTAATGAGTGTCAGTTACACTTACTGTCACACTATTTCTTCCCTTTGCCTTCTAGCCTGTTGTCATGAGAAGTTGCACGTGACCCACACCTCACCTTAGACAAGTTATATTTCTTGCCCATCCAGAGCCAAGAGTGACTCAGGCAAGATTCAGTCCAAACTGTCTGACCCTAAACCCCATACACTTAACCTGTACCCTCTTGGACCCTTAAATTCCTAATGTAACAAGAACACAGAAGGAATTTACACTTTCCCAAACCTCCCAGGCTGCACGGCTTTGTGGGCCTTACTGGAGTCACACTGGATGGTCTCCAAGGTCCCTTCCGCGGCACCAACTTCAGGACTCAGTGGCCCAAAATCTTATCCCGCAAGACCCTCCCTAGCCCAGCTCTGTTTCTCTTTGCTTGCCACACCAACTGTTTATCTCTATCTGAACTTTGCTTGGATAAAAGCACCTCATCCATAATTTTTCTTTCTCTGGATCCTGCAGGGGAGAAAAACAGACAAAGATAAACGCATGACCTCCATGTTCATTTTGATGATAAGCGTATCTAGCCCTGACACACACAGGCCTGGGACTACTCAGCAGGTTTGACTGAAAAGAATGATAGTGTGGGGGGCAGGGGTGGAAGGCAATAGAACAGAGACCTTTCCCTTTAAACACCAGGGGGATAAAAAGAGCTTAACCCAGATAGCATCACCAACAGCAGCCCAAGTGAGATCTCTGTGTTGAAGTTCCTGGTCTGTGTTATTGCTGTTTTATCCCTAAGTTCAGACCTAATTGTAAGATAATGACTTAGAGAAAGATAAAACTCAGGGAGAATGTCATATTGTGGAGGAGAAAGCTTTTATTCAAATTAAACTTCTTTGATGGTAGGGAAAAAAAATAGGGCACATGTCAATTGCTATTTTACAGCAATCACCTAATTGCTAAATTCCTCCTTAAGCACAGCACGATTTTTTTTTTCCTTTTTGAAAGAGGAAAGAGCAAAGACAGGTTCTTTTCAGTAAGGATTTCAAGCCAGTCATCTTGTGTGTTTTGAAACAAGCTGACATTTTAGTAAAAAATTGGGCTTTCCATCTACGACTCAAGATAAAAGCTTGCATTCAGCACTGGGTAGTCTGTAAGTGCCATTTGAAGGTTTTTGTTTTTTTTTTTTTTTTTTTTAATGCTTTTACAGTTTTTGGAGCAATTGTGAGCTCCACATTTTTTTTCCTGAGTCATAAAACTGGGGGAGATGTTTGCAAGTCATAATGTTCCATAAATGGTTCCAAATTTATGATTGCACTATAAACTATATTTGACGATCCAAAGCTAGTTTGTTGCTTTCACTGGCACTCTCTGAGTCTATAAATTAGAGAGTTAAGCCTGTAAACAGCAAATGAACAGTCATGAAATCACCCTGGGACAAGGTGCACACACTGACTGTTCAGAACATTCTGTCTCTCTGCCCCCAGACATTGCTAAATAAATCATCCAGGGACTAGAGTCAAGGTACCCCTCCTTGAGAGGCACCCAGCAGGCGAATCCACTCAGATATCACACTCAAGCCGACTAGAATGGGGATGACTCAGGGGGATAATCCATGTGGTGGAGAAGGTTGACCACATGACTGTTGCATCGTCCTCAAGGGAAGCTCTGTCTGTCAGAACCCTTCTCTTCATGAGGCCCAAGGTTGCCTTGCAGAAACTGCTATAAAATAATAATAGTAGATATTATTACTGTTATTATTTATTTGTTGAATTCTCACAAGGTCCAGGCACTGTGCTAAGCATGGCAGATGGATTATTTGTGCTATTACTCACCACCCTATGGGGAAACTGAGGCTCAGGAAGGTTAACCATTAGGCTTACCTGGTCCCAGATAAAATAACTCAGACTTTCTGTACCCAAAGCCAAACAATTAGCCACCCCCCAAACTGGATTTCTAGGCAAGACACAATCCTTTTGAGCCTAAGCAAATAATAAAATGTCTTCAGTCGACCTTATGTGCATTTTGTCACTCACTGTGAGTCCACTTTAGCCTAAATAAGAGCAGTAACGATGCAGAGGAGGAGGAGGAATTGTAACCTTTATTGAGTGGTTACTACGTAGAGAGTGCTCTGCTAGGCATGACACAGGCAGGATTCTGGGTTGGTAACCAGATCCCCCACCCCTGTCTGTCCCCCTGAAATTCTTCTTATTGTTCTGAGAATTAAGGGCTGGTGTATGGAATGTGCTCAATGTGGATAGCCATCATTACTATAAGTCCTGTTCTCAAATGTTGGAAGAGGCAGGGAAGAGAATGGAAAGTAGACATAGTGTACCTTTATTACACAAAACTGAAACTGATAAAGTCATTATTGCAGGTATAATTTTCTAAAAATACAGCTTTGAGCAAATTGCGGTTTTTATAAACCCTCCTAGATGATTTTGAGCTATAAAAATCACAGTGACTGAATATATGAGAAAAGATACTCATGGTGAACCTTCATGTTTGAGTTAATAAGGATTAAGATATATTATGGAACCTGGAACACCAACTGCAAACTAATGACTCCCAAATTAATATCACCAGATCAGAACCACCTCTAAACTTCAGACTCATATATCCAACTGTCTACTTGACATCATTTGAGTAAGGTGTCTCAGACAGAATTCTTGAATTCATCATCCATACCCACTTGTGATCCAGTCTTCGCCACATTGGTAAAGAATATCATTATGCACCTGTTCGTTCAGGCCAGAAATCTTGAAGTCATAAATCATTGACTCTTCTTTTTGCCTCACACCCATATCCAGTCCAATGGAAAATCCTTCCATGAAACTTTCCAAGTTTATCTTTAATTGGTCCACCCCTCATACCCTTCTTGGCAGCTACTCATTTCTAAACCACCATCATTTCTTTCAGACAACTACAGTAGCCTCCTATCTTCTCTGCTTCTTCTCGTGTCTCCTAGGCTCAATACTTATCCAGAAATCAAAGAGATCTTTCAAAAGTACAAATCAGATGATTTCTCTCTTGCATCTGACCCATTTGTTTTTCACCACATCCCCAAAACAAAATCCAAAGTCGTTAACTTGGTCCACATAGATCTCTGTGCCTTGCCTGCTTTTATTGACCTCATCCCTACCACTGCCTACAACCAGTGCGCTACCTCTGCTCTAGACATTCAGATGTCTTACTGCTTGAATAGGCTGTTTATTCATGCCTCAGGGACTTTGCACGTGTTCTTCCCTCTTCCTGGAAATC